>NC_053028.1:664339780-664658416 GCF_003073215.2 Triticum urartu | reverse complement strand
CTATTTAGTTCGTCATTTCATGATATGAACTATTTAATAACCCCTTTATTCATTTTCTTTGTCGACGGGCAGGGATTGGGCAAGGTTCATCAGCGTCACGGAAGGCGAATGGAAACGACAGCTGAAATGGTTTCGACCCAAGGTAAGTAATTAAGCAGTACTAGTAATTATCATGCTTGATTAATTATTATCTGATCCAATTAAATTCCATTCTCGTAATAAAGGCCCTGAAGCAGGCGCAGGGGACTGATCTGTGTGCATTCTGCGCTTGCGAGAACATTCGCATGATGGCGTCCGAAAGGAGCAGATCTCAAAGACAGGAATGGGTACGCTTGTTAGAACACTATTCACAATTTTTACACCATTATCGATATCTAGTCACACAACTAATACACATGCATATTGATCTCCTTCTTAACAGTTCAAAGAGGTGCGGGACAAGCTCCTAGAAACGGAGCGAGTAGAAGCACTTCAAGAGGAAATAGCGGGATTTTTGCTCGACCAGGTCATAAATCCGAACGGAGAATACTATTACCCGCTACCGCCCCCATCGACCAGGTCATGAACCACTTCCAATTGTCATCGTGCTCCGAAGGCACCAATTAGGCTAATGCCACTGGCTCCGAAGGCAACATGCATATGTAGGAGAAATTGTATATAGCTATACATGTGTGTATGTGTGAATTAATATTGTGGTTTGTGAGACATTGATGATATATATATGATTGGTTCTACAAGAAATTCTATTTATATATATATACGCATAACGTGTACAATGTGTAGTATCGTAAAATACCAGCAAATGAAAAAGAATTAAAATGGAAAACACAAAATTAAATGAAAAAGAAATCATAAAACCAAAAAAAACCCCAAACATTTTAGTACCGGTTGGTGTTACCAACCAGTACTAAAGGGCTCCCGGCCCCCAGAGCAGGCTCGTGCCACGTGGTTGCCCTTTAGCACCGGTTCGTGCTGAACCGGTACTAAATGGGGGGGCCTTTAGTGCCCACACTTTAGTGCCGGTTATGGAACGGGCACTAAAGGGCCTTACGAACCGGTGCTATTGCCCAGTTCTGCACTAGTGGATAAAGGGGAGAAACAAAGCAACACTCCCAGAGACACATGCCCCAGGGCCTATCACCGCGGAGTTCTGCCACTGGTCATCCAAACCGATCACCTTTGACCATTGGGATTACTCGGCAAGTATCCGGCGTGCAGGATGGGATGCCCTGGTACTAGACCCAATAATTGACGGATACCACTTCACACGAGTCCTGATGGAAGGCGGCAGCAGTTTAAACCTGATATATCAGGACACAGTCCGCAAAATGGGGATAGACCCAAAAAAAATTAGCCATAGCAATACTACCTTTAAAGGAGTAATGCCAGGCCCAGAAGCCCATTGCATGGGCTCCCTGCTACCAGAGGTTATATTCGGCTTTCCCGATAACTTCCGCAGTGAAAAGTTAACCTTCCACATCGCTCCATTCCAAACTGGCTATCAAGAACTACTCGGACGCGAAGCGTTCTCTCGCTTTAGCGCAATACCGCATTACGCTTCCCTCATGCTTAAGATGCCCGTTCCACGTGGCATCATTACAGTAAATGGAAATATTAAGAGCTCCTTGCGCGCGGAAGACCGTGCGGCTGCCTTGGCAGCCGCACACTAAACGGCCTCACCAACTAAAACATCTGACAGGTCGTTAAGACCATGGAGACGGTTGGACAAGTCCGGCGCAGCTATATGTAATTGATACAGGTTTGATGGCTATACCCCTATTACAATACAAGGGGCTCAACGCGCGCACTCAAGTGGCAATCGGGCTCAACTTTACTCGTTTCGATCTACATATTGTTTATTTAGTATAACTTACCTTTTGCACAGCAACTTTTCAATTAAGTTCCTCTCTTTTTCAGATGACCATCGTGCTACACCCGTCCAGAATACGGCACAACGGAGACACAGGCGCAGACGTGCAGCAGGGACCCGTTCCAAGGATTCTTTTTAGATTAAGACCCTGTGTAAACCTTTTTTACTGTCTCTTGTTGCTACACATCCCTCGGATTCTCAGTACAATTGAGAAGGATGCTGACATATTGGCATGTGGCCACGTCAGAATATTGCATGTACCTGGACACCAGGGGCTTATTACAAAGGGCACTGTTTAGGCCCGGTTTACGTCATAAAGACCGAATACCTTAGGGAGTGTTCGGCGTTGCGAGTTTGGCCTCATATGCATTGGCTCCGAATCATGTATTTGGTCAAATGTTGGGTTTTCCCGGCTCCTCTATTTTGTTGCCTTACGTTCCGCTCTATCGGCTAAGGCGGCACCAGGAGAACTACTGCGATTGTGCCCTGGTTCATCCGGACGAGCACCTCAGTAGAGAAAGCCGAAAACTGACTGTCATGATGTAGCGTGAGACTGGTCAACCACTCGATGACCTAGCGGAATCTTCGGGATTCCTCCGCCTTAACGAAGGGCCGTTTCCCGGCCAGGCATGTACGCGCCCCGAATCCGGATGAGCGCGAAGCCACCAGGGGCTATATAGTAGCCCCACTGTCAAACTCCTCTGGCTAAGTGAAAGTGTTAAAGCATTATAGTTCGGTTGCCTCGTTCGCTGCGCTATCACCTCCTTAATGGACCAAGACGTTGGATCAAGTGTGAACATGCGTCTTCTGCGAACACCCCCGCATTATATGCGTGGGGGCTGAAGCCAACGACTGCAATCTTTTGGGTTATATACATATATACATAAACGGCCGCACATGAGGCATCATAGCACTTTTGGGCAAAAGTATAAATACAGCCTTGATAAATTCAATAAAACATTGTTTTTACAGTGGGAATACATGTCACTCAAACATAATATTCTTCGAGCACTGAGCCTCTATCGAACGAGCGCCTTCAAGAACTTCTTCAAAGTAGTGCTCGGCAGCCACTCGGCCTATGGCCGAACCCTGTGCCGCAACAGTGGTGGCATCCATCTCCGCCCAGTATGTTTTGACACGGGCAAGGGCCATCCGCGAGCCTTCTATGGACGCCGACCTCTTTACAGCGTCGATGCGTGGCAAAGTGCCAAGGAATTGTTGTGCTAAGCTAAAGTATTTATTCGGCCTTGGCCCTCCTGGCCACAAATGATCCACAACAAACCTCCTAGCCAGTCCGGACAATCTATGGAGCTCGGCCCAACCGGTCAATCGCTCATTCAGCAACAGCGGACGGACTGGAGCGTGAAACTGTGACCAGAACAGCATCTCCACTTCAGGACCCTTCTGATCCTTGAAGTACTCGGTCAATCCATGTACGCATCCGCAGAACTCCATAGCCGTTCCAGAGGAGCATATTTCGGATCTCCGAACTTAGTCCACAACAAGAAGGGCTTCCCAGAAACGATATCCGCAGCTTGATTCAGCTCCTCCTTTTTTGCTCTAATTTTGGATCGGGCCTCCTTGGCAGCCACCCGGGCCTTCTCCAAGTATGTCGCCTTCACCCGGTTTTCTTCTTCAAGAAGCCGGTAATGGTCAGCAGCATCTTTTAACTCCACGGCCATCTTGGCAATTTTTTCTTTGCTGCCACAATGTGCGGCCTGTTCGGCCCTGAACTCTTCGCCGCCTTTAAAGCGGCCGCATTACTACTCCTTGCTTTCTCCTTGGCTCGGGCAAGCTCCGCCCGAAGGGTCTCCACGGTGGCAGCTCCATCTACAGTCACAACATATTAAAGATACTGGCATCACGCTGCTCTTACTTTGTGACATTCACTAGAAAAATCACCTGCCCTGTGCCTCGTCAAGCCGCTTGTTAACAAGCACGATGTCGGCATCTGCCGCATCCAGTTGCCGCTTTAGTTCGGCAAACCCATCAGTCCGGCTAGCCACCGTAGCTTCAACCACCTGCACATAAAGGCGGTATGCTTATTACCTGGGACTACGATCCTCTGTTTGCCGCCGTTCTCGACGACAATCAGAGTCTCAGGGGATACTATCTACACAGGGCACACCTAAAAATGTGCGGTACTGTCAAAAATGTACATCATTTCACATACCTCAAAACCCGTCATTAGACTCATAAAATCTTCATGCAACCCGCTTTCGGCAGACGAAATCCTTTCAACCATCGTACCCATCAACGTACGGTGCTCTTCTGAGATAGTCGCTCGCTCTAGCAGATCCCTCAGTACGTCCAACCGCATACCAGATGGTGTCGGACTCTTTTGATTGCTCTCTTCAAGAGCCGGATACTGGGGACTTCGGGTGGCCATAGGATTACCTTCTGGCCTTGCCGGATCAGGAGAAACCCTCCGCGACGACACCTCGGGGTCGCCCGCCTCGTGAGGCGGTGTGGCAGGGGGAAGCGTTTCGCTCTCCATCATCTCTGGAAGAAGATCCCCTGAAGATGAGCTCTGCTGAGAATGGCTAAGATCCGAACTGCAAGATAAATGCTTCGGTTATTTTCCTCAGAAGTAAGGTTGGATATCTTCACTATTAAGTACTTTTTGATTACTTACAACTCCTTAGAGGGCTGATCCCCGCGCGGACATTGTGCAGCAAGAACACCCTCTGAGGCAGGACCCTCTTGTCGGGACCCCGATTCTATGTCACACCGATCTAGCATGTAACACCTCATATCACTTTGCGGCCTCACGCACGGTATCCCCACGGGTGTCGCCTTACCATGGCCCGGGACCGTTTGCGCCTTTTGGCTCACGTATATGACAGTGTCCCTAGCATCCATATGCCAGAGAACCCGGGCCGACATGGCTAGTCGTGAACCCAAAGTGGCACAGACCTATGGAGACAGGCATACATGAATCACATCGAGCATGTCGGTCAACAGCGTATGAATCCGGGCTGTAGCACTGGGCTAACAGGACTCCGGGAACCCGGGCTGTAGCAGGCTAGGCAGGACTCCGGAAGTCACCGCGTGACATTTCCCCGAAGGGACAGACATAGGAATGAAGTGGAACACATGCCCGCCAGTCAAGTGTTCTGAGCAGTAGTGCTGGGCTAGCAGGACTCCGGTGATCCGGGCTGTAGCGGACTACTATGGCTCAAGGAAGCACTAGACTACATTTCCCCATAAGAGAGGCTGCCAAGGATAAACAACTAGATTGTCGGATCCCACACATAGCAGTACACGTCACACGTACGCATAACATGCAAGTATGTGTTGTACAACATGGCATCACAACAAAACGCAAACTCATATAGATAAAGGCTCAGAAGAGCCACCTAACATTAATACAAACAGGGGTCACATGACCCATCATTCAGAGCATACAAGCAACGGAAGCATTACATGTCTGAGTACAGACAACTACAAAAGAAAAAGGCTAAGAAGCCTGACTATCTACAAGTCCCTCCTAGGCACTAGTAAAAAAGGGCCTGTTGTCCTGGTTCGTAAGGGCCTTTTGTCACGTTCCTGAACCGGGACTAAAGGTTCGGTAGTAATGCCCTGTCCCTTTAGTCCCGGTTCAATCCAGAACCGGGACAGATGGGCCTCCACGTGGCCTGTGCGCGGAGCCCAGGCAGGAGACCCTTTGGTCCCGGTTGGTGGCACCAACCGGGACCAATAGGAATCCACGCGTCAGCATTTATGTGGCTGGGGTTTTTGGTTTTTTAAAGGGGGGGGGGGTTTGGGGGTTTTGGGGTGTTAATTTAGGTGTTTCATATATTGTGTTAGCTAGCTATAATTAATAGAGAGAAGTGTCCTCTCTTATGTCCGTGTTTGGTCGACGCTACGTACTATACATACGTATAGAGAGGACTAGACACGCTAACTAGCTAGTAAGCAAACGAAGGAAACAGAAGATCGTCATGAACATATATGCATACAGAGAGAAGTGATATCGACCACCTCTCCTTCTCCGAGAGATTGGTCGAACAACAATTTCTCGTATATCTATCCGACACTACCGGCTACATATATACAATAATTATATCTTACAAATATAATCTCCTAACATACAGACTCATGGTCCACATAGTATTCTCCGTCTTCAGCGATCACGTGGTCAAGGAAGAATGCCGCCAATTCCTCTTGAATTGCTCGCATGCGAGCTGGTGCTAGGAGTTCATCCCGCTTCCGAAACATCTAATTTGAAGAAGGGGGTCAATACATATATATATATATATATGAATGAATGAATGAAACTCAACACAAATGATGGTAATAAAATAAAATTGTGAATGTTGTTATTTACGTACTTCATATTGTTCGTCAGAGTAGCCCCGCTCACAGGTCGTGTGGCGGATGGACTCGCAAATGTAGTATCCACAGAAATTATTCCCTTGTTCTTGCCACAACCACTTCACAAGAAATAGAGGTCAATCAAACTGATAAGTAAGAATGCCAAGTGGTATTGATGAAACTAGCACTTGAATCAATAGGAGATACGCGGAACGTGCTACTATAGTACTTACTTTTGGGTGTCTAAATTGCAGCTTCTTTGGGAGTCCCGGAGCTTTTTTGATGAATTTTTTCCAAACCCTTCCAGACAAAGAAAACAATTACTTGATATATCAGGAAATGAACAAAGTTGCTGATGTGGTGGATAATGATCGATTTAACTTACTTCTCGAGCATTTGAGTCATGTCCGCATAGTCCTGGGGATCTTTTCGTCTTGAGTCTAAGACGGTTACTAGTCCCTGCTCAAGCTTAATCTCTAGGAGAATATAGTGGAAACTGCACACGCATGCACAACTCATCAATTACATTACTATAACCTTGACTAATATATAAGGGAAGCCGAATACGCACAAGACAGTAACACTCACTTGAAGTTGTAAGGAAAGAGTATTATATCTTTGTTTTCATTTATTACCAACGATCGTAGCAAGTTGGCCTCAGTATATGCGGGATGAAATTTAACCTCAGTTTCATCTATGAGATATGTGTTAATGAACCCAATATCACCGACTTGTCTTTTCTTCAATTTGGCGATCTTCAATCTGCATAGTATAGTGAGGATAATTATAAATACATGCAATGAAAGAGTTGAGCTATATAGAGAGACTTAATGACAGAAGTAGTACTACTTACAGACAGTAGAAGGTGACCGTTGCTTTATCGAGGGCCAATTGATTGAAAAACTGAAAGAACTCCTCAAATGGAAGAGGCAACAGATCAATTCCAACGAGGTCATGCTCCTTTTTAACTCTCCTTCTTGCACCGGCATTAGGTCACCGGAGCCATCATAATCATAGCCAGCTGCTTCCAGACCATCGGTGTCGTTGAGAAACAACGAGCAGACGGCATCACTTCCTCGTGTGATTATGTCCCCCAACAACTCTTCTTGTACTTCGTCACGGGCGGTGTCCATAGTTTCTACAAATATTTACAACATGGCAATTATTATTCAAACATGACAGATGGATATATTAGTGGGAAACGTAGAACTAATATTAATTAGTGGCCTCGACGCTGCTTCTCTAGGGTTTGGGGTGGCCTCGACGCTGCATCTCTAGGGTTTGGGGTGGCCTCGACAACGCTTCAAGGATAAAAAAAGAAGAGGAAGAAGAAAAAAAAGAGGAGAAGAAAGAATAGAGTAAGAACTCCTCTATTCTTTCTTCTCCTCTTTTTTTCTTCTTCCTCTTTTTTATCAGAAACGAGGGTCGTCGAGGGTCGCCGAACGGTAGAGCAAACCCTAAATAGAAAGTATCGTGGGTGTGAGATACATGTGGCCGTCGGTGTCGGACACTACATCCACGTCCCACAAGTGACGTCGGGGCAACCTAGCGGCGTCGACGTCCTCGGGGGCGGCAACTACAAGATGAGAGTGAAAATTTCCTAAGTGTGGACTAATATAGCAGAGCCTTTAGTCCCGGTTCGTGGCAGCAACCGGGACTAAAGGTGGGCATTAGTCCCGGTTGGTGCCACCAACCGGGACCAAAGGCCCTGTGCTGCTGCGGCGTTGAAAGTTTAGTCCCACCTCGCTAGTTGAGAGGGGTGCGTAGTGGTTTATAAGCCCCACTGCCGCACCCCTCTCGAGCTTCTCTCCATTGCAGGCTTACGGGCCTAATTGTCACTGCTATGCCTGTGGGCCTACTGGGCCTCCTGCGGGCCTGAATCCTGGCCCTTGGATGGGTTTCTAGTCGTATTCAGGCCGTGGGGGCCCAGTAGGTGGCACTTTTTTTGTTTTTTTGTTGCTTTATTTATTTTATTTTCTTTTGTTTTTTGCTTTATTTTTTAATTCTTTATGCCTTTAGTTTTAGAAAAATTATAAACTTTTGGTTAATGGCATTAGTTTTCAAATTTGAAAACACTTTTTTTGTTTCTTTGTTTTCTTTGTTGCTTTATTTATTTTATTTTGTTTCTACTTACAACAAAATACTTATTGTTGCTCTTTCTTTTCCAGTTTTTTTGTTTTGTTTTCTGCATTATTTATTTTCTTTTGTTTTTTGCTTTATTCTTTTATTCTTTTTGCTTTTAGTTTTAGAAAAATTATAAACTTTCTGTTAGTGCCATTAGTTTTCAAATTTGAAAACACTTTTTTAGTTTTTTTGTTTTCTTTGTTGCTTTATTTATTTTATTTTGTTTCTATTTACAAAAAAAATACTTATTGTTACTATTTTTTGTTTTCCAGATTTTCTTTGTTTTCTACATTATTTATTTTCTTTTGTTTTTTGCTTTTAGGTCAGCAAAATTATAAACTTTCTGCTAGTGCCATTAGTTTTAGAAGAATTATAAGCTTTTTGTTAGTGCCATTAGTTTTCAAATTTGAATAGTTAAAATTTGAATTTTTTGAAATTTGTGTGAATCACAAGTTTGTGATTAACTTTACTAAAAATGAACATAGATGCACCTATAGAGAAAATTCGACCTAAATTCATAGTTTTCAAATGAACTCTGAAAAAGTTGGCATAGCATACTCGTGTGTTACAAAGTTGGCATGGTATCCTCATAATAGTTGCGGAAGAAAGTCTTCACTTTTTCTTCGCTTGTGTCATTTTCTTATTGCGCCGTAACCATGGATAATCTTCATCGTTTATCAGGATGCTTGGGTCAGCCTTGACATTGAAGGGAGGAATTTCATGAAACTTTTCATAATCTTCAGACATGTCTGTCTTGCCGTCCACTCCCAGGATGTCCCTTTTTCTTGAAAGAATTATGTGGCGCTTTGGCTCACTGTATGATGTATTCGCTTCCTTATCTTTTCTTTTTCTCGGTTTGGTAGACATGTCCTTCACATAGATAACCTGTGCCACATCATTGGCTAGGATGAATGGTTCGTCAATGTACCCAAGATTTTTCAGATCCACTGTTGTCATTCCGTATTGTGGGTCTATCTGTACCCCGCCGCCTGACAGATTGACCCATTTGCACTTAAACAAAGGGACCTTAAAATCAGGTCCATAGTCAAGTTCCCATATGTCCACTATGTAACCATAATATGTGTCCTTTCCGCTCTCGGTTGCTGCATCAAAGCAGACACCACTGTTTTGGTTGGTGCTCTTTTGATCTTGGGCGATCGTGTAAAATGTATTCCCATTTATCTCGTATCCTTTGTGAGTCAATACAGTCAAAGATGGTCCCCTGGACAACAAGTACAACTCATCACAAATAGTGTTGTCACCTCTGAGACGTGTTTCCAACCAACTGCTGAAAGTCCTGATGTGTTCACATGTAATCCAGTCGTCGCACTGCTCCGGGTGTTTGGAGCGCAGACTGTTCTTGTGTTCATCGACATACAGGGTCACCAAGGTAGAGTTCTGTAGAACTGTGTAGTGTGCTTGAGACCAAGAATATCTGTCCTTGCATATTATTGAGTCACTTCCAAGAGTGCCTTTTCCAGTCAGTCTCCCCTCATACCGCGATTTAGGGAGACCTATCTTCATAAGGCCAGGAATGAAGTCAACACAAAACCTGATAACATCCTCTGTTTGATGGCCCATGGAGATGCTTCCTTCTGGCCTAGCGCGGTTATGGACATATTTCTTTAGGACTCCCATGAACCTCTCAAAGGGGAACATATTGTGTAGAAATACGGGCCCCAGGATGACAATCTCATCGACTAGATGAACTAGGACGTGCGTCATGATATTGAAGAAGGATGGTGGGAACACCAGCTCGAAATTGACAAGACATTGCGCCACATCACTCCTTAGCCTTGGTACGATTTCTGGATCGATCACCTTCTGAGAGATTGCATTGAGGAATGCACATAGCTTCACAATGGCTAATCGAACGTTTTCCGGTAGAAGACCCCTCAATGCAACCGGATGTAGTTGCGTCATAATCACGTCGCAGTTATGAGACTTTAGGTTCTGAAACTTTTTCTCCGGCATATTTATTATTCCCTTTATATTCGACGAGAAGCCAGTCGTGACCTTCATACTGAGCAGGCATTCAAAGAAGATTTCTTTCTCTTCTTTCATAAGAGCGTAGCTGGCAGGACCTTTATACTGCTTCGGAGGCATGCCGTCTTTTTCGTGCAAACGTTGCAGGTCCTCCCGTGCCTCAGGTGTATCTTTTGTCTTCCCATACACGCCCAAGAAGCCTAGCAGGTTCACACAAAGGTTCTTCGTCACGTGCATCATGTCGATTGAAGAGCGAACCTCTAGGTCTTTCCAGTAGGGTAGGTCCCAAAATATAGATTTCTTCTTCCACATGGGTGCGTGTCCCTCAGCGTCATTCAGAACAGCTAGTCCGCCGGGACCCTTTCCAAAGATTACATGTAAATCATTGACCATAGCAAGAACGTGATCACCGGTACGCATGGTGGGCTTCTTCCGGTGATATGCCTCGCCTTTGAAATGCTTGCCTTTCTTTCGACATTGATGGTTGGTTGGAAGAAATCGACGATGGCCCAGGTACACATTCTTCTTGCATTTATCTAGGTATATACTTTCAGTGTCATCTAAACAGTGCATGCATGCATGGTATCCTTTGTTTGTCTGTCCTGAAAGGTTACTGAGAGCGGGCCAATCATTGATGGTCACGAGCAGCAACTCCTTTAGGTTAAATTCCTCCTGTCTGTGCTCATCCCACGTACGTACACCGTTTCCATTCCACAACTGTAAAAGTTCTTCAACTAATGGCCATAGGTACACATCAATGTCGTTGCCGGGTTGCTTAGGGCCTTGGATGAGAACTGGCATCATAATGAACTTCCGCTTCATGCACATCCAAGGAGGAAGGTTATACATACATAGAGTCATGGGCCAGGTGCTGTGATTGCTGCTCTGCTCCCCGAAAGGATTAATGCCATCCGCGCTTAAAGCAAACTACACATTCCTTGGGTCCTTTGCAAACTCATCCCAGTACTTTCTCTCGATTTTTCTCCACTGCGACCCGTCAGCGGGTGCTCTCAACTTCCCATCTTTCTTTCGGTTCTGACTGTGCCATCATATCAACTTGGCATGCTCTTTGTTTCTGAACAGACGTTTCAACTGTGGTATTATAGGAGCATACCACATCACCTTCGCAGGAACCCTCTTCCTGGGGGCTCGCCGTCAACATCACCAGGGTCATCTCGTTAGGGCATGCATGTATCTTCTCCACCTCCAATCCTAGAGGGCATACGACCTTCTTTGCTGCTTATGTACTGTCGGGCAATTCGTTATCCTTTGGAAGCTTCTTCTTCAATATTTTCAGTAGCTTCTCAAATCCTTTGTCAGCCACAGCATTCTCCGCCTTCCACTGCAGCAATTCCAGTACGGTACCGAGCTTTGTGTTGCCATCTTCGCAATTGGGGCACAACCCTTTTTTGTGATCCTCTAACATCCGATCGAACTTCAGCTTCTCCTTTGACTTTCGCATTGCGTCCTTGCATCGACAATGACCCGGCGGAGATCATCATCATCGGGCACATCGTCTAGTTCCTCTTGATCTTCAGCAGCTTCACCCGTTGCAGCATCATTGGGAACATCGTATGGTTCCTCTTGATCTTCACCAGCTCCCCCTGTTGCAGCATCACCGTATTCAGGGGGCACATTGTTGTCATCGTACTCTTCTTCTTCGCCGTCTTCCATCATAACCCCTATTTCTCCGTGCCTCATCCAAACATTATAGTGTGGCATGAAACCCTTGTAAAGCAGGTGGGAGTGATGGATTTTCCGGTTAGAGTAAGACCTCGTATTCCCACATTCAGTGCATGGACAACACATAAAACCATTCTGCTTGTTTGCCTCAGCCACATCGAGAAACTCATGCACGCCCTTAATGTACTCGCAGGTGTGTCTGTCACCGTACATCCATTGCCGGTTCATCTGCGTGCATTATATATAATTAAGTGTCCAAATTAATAGAAGTTCATCATCACATTAAAACCAAAGTGCATCCATAGTTCTCATCTAACAACATATAGCTCTCCAGAGCATCTAATTAATTAAACCATACATTGAAACTATGTAAAACATTTCAATGTGAAAAAATGCGATCATAATCGCAACCAAGGTAACAATTGATCCAACGGCATAATGATACCAAGCCTCGGTCTGAATGGCATATTTTCTAATCTTTCTAATCTTCAAGCGCATTGCATCCATCTTGATCTTGTGATCATCGACGACATCCACAACATGAAACTCCAATATCATCTTCTCCTCCTCAATTTTTTTTTATTTTTTCCTTCAATAAATTGTTTTCTTCTTCAACTAAATTTAACCTCTCGACAATAGGGTCGGTTGGCATTTCCGATTCCACTACATCCTATATAAATAAAATCTATGTCACGTTGGTCGGCATAATTTTCATAAACAATAAATGAACCAATAGTTATAAAGATAATATATATACCACATCCGAATCATAGACAGGGCGAAGGCCGACGGGGGCGGATACCAAAACCATCGCACTATATAAGATGCAATAATAAAAGTAAGAAAATAATACAAGTATCTATGTAAACATACAAGTAAGAATATTTTTCCTTTCAGAAAGAAGGTAAGAACAAGAGGCTCACCACGGTGGTGCCGGTGATGAGCTCGGCGCGGGTGATCGACGGCGGTGAAGACGGGGTCGGGGCGTGACGGACTGCTAAACCTAGACAAATATTGTGGAAAATGGAGCTTGGAGGTTGAGCTTGGAGAGGAGTAAGCTTAAGTAGTGTGGCTCGGGCATTCCATCGAACACCTTGTGTGTATAGGAGGTGAGCTAGAGCACCACCAAGCCCTCTCCCCCTCAGCCAGAAAAAAACAGAGCAGTGTGGTCTGCTCTTACGCAAGGGGGTATATATAGGCACCTCATTGGTCCCGGTTGGTGGCATGAACCGGGACTAAAGGGGAGCCTTTGGTCCCGGTTCAAGCCACCAACCGGGACCAATGGTGGTGGGCCAGGAGCGAGGCCCATTGGTCCTGGTTCGTCCCACCAACCGGGACCAAAAGGTCCAAATGAACAGGGACCAATGGCCCACGTGGCCCGGCCGGCCCCTTGGGCTCATGAACCGGGTCCAGTGCCCCCATTGGTCCCGGTTCTGGACTGAACCGGGACTAATGGGCTGACCCAGCCTGGACCAAAGCCCTGTTTTCTACTAGTGAGGGTACAAGATTGTAGCTGAGGTAACAAGCTACTCGTCGAAGTCCAAGCAGTACTACTAGTGAGACAGATGTCTCACCTGCAAAACATAAATAAAGCAAACGTGAGTACAAAGGTACTCAGCAAGACTTACATCAGATCCTATCATACATGCATTTGTATCAAGAAGGTAATGTGGGGTTTAGTTGCAGCAAGCCAGCTTTGACTCAGTGGCTATCCTGCTCTATGACAACGAGAAACTTCTTTGAGGTGAGGCAGCGCACACGAGTCCACTAAGCACCACATCAATACACTACTATGGATTCATCCTCGTCTCCTTACGAGAAGGCCATCCATAGCACTCACACTTGTCTTGAGCATTTTGGAGTATCCACTTTAAGTTGTCTATGTACCACGTAAGCATCCAAGAAGTCCATAACCGAGGACACGGCTATTCGAATAGATCATGATAACCCTGCAGGGGTGTACTTCTTCACACACGCTCTCACCACTTATCACCATGTACACGTCATGTATCTCGGCAACCTTCAAGCGGAAGCCTGGCGAGGGTGTCGGCCACGACCTGACTAACCACGCAAGACTCTAGTCCAGGTTTATCGCCTATTCGGGTTCCATCCGCAAGGAGATCCGGTCGGGGTGTCGCTCACGGCCCCAAACGATGTGAGCAGGGTTCCCAAGCCCACCATCCGGGTGCCACTTGGTACACCGTGCCACTGTGCCTAGTCTGTCCCAAGCCACCTGGTCGGCTGCCACTTGGTAGACTACTAACACTACCTACAAACACCAGAAACTAATTGCAACTCCTGGACAGAGATCAAGTTGGCTAATAAGTCGAGAGAGCTTGGAGCGCCCGGAGCCCAATGTGTGGTAGTAACTAGTCATTGGACAACTTACACCGAACTCAATTCTTAAGGACGGTTCCAGTGAGACAACCCACCATGTACTCCTACATGGCCTCTCACTGCTACCTTTACCAAATCGTGTTCACACGCTTAACTCTCTGCACCAGAACATATCGTACCACTCCAATTCATTCCCGATGAATCAGACCTGACACAACTCTAAGCAATAGCAGGCATGGCATGGTAGGAACACCACATGTCTCAATCAACTGCTACACATGCTAGTGGGTTTCAACTATTTACTATGGCAATGACAGGTCATGCAGAGGAATGGGTTCAACTACCGCATCATAAAGTAGCAGTTGAATCGTTGTTTTCCTAATGCAATAAAAGAGAGCAGGAGCGAGAGAGTGGGATTGTATCGGAATGAACAAGGGGGGGTTGCTTGCCTGGTAGATCAACAGGGGGGCACTATTCCTCAGATAGGTACTCTCGAACACTCTCCGGAGCAGGACCTATCGAGAGGAAACGGTGTCGGAAATCAAACACAAGCATATGCAACAATATGATGCATGAACATGGCATGAGTAAGTGATGTTGTTGAGTTAATGCATCTAGCATTTATTTAGTTGAGGTCCATTTGAACCGAGGGTTCAAATGCAACTCCAAAATAAGCTCTTATAAATGCCATACATGTGTTTTCATATATACAGCATGTATAGGTTGGTTTGTCATGCATGAAAATGGTACAGATGGATAGATTGAATTTTTCTAATCATTTTTCATATATAAATTATTTCAATCTGAGCTACGGTTGAATTTCTATGAATTTTTAAAGTTTATATCATTTTCTGGAATTTCCTGATTTAATTAAAACCAGAAAAGAAATAACCGCGTCAGCACTGCGTCATGCTTGCGTCAGCAAGTCAACAGCGCTGACTGGGGTCAAACCTGACTTGTGGGCTCCACACGTCAGTGTAACAGGTTAATTAACAGAGTTAATTACGTTTAAACTAATCCTAAACTACATTAGCAGAGCCGGGCCCCACATGTCATTGACCCTAGGTGGTCAAACACCAGGTCAACTGGGGGGTTTAGACCTGGTCAACCCCACCGGCGTTTAGCCGCCGGCGAGGCCGAACGCGGCGGAGGGCTCGGAATCACCGCTCCGGCGACCAAAAGGACAACGGAGACCACCGGGGCGTAGCCCGCGCTCGTCCGCACGGATTGGATCAAGTGGGAGAGGCGGGGGCGGCCGGAGCTCGCCGGAGCGAAGCTCGAGGCAGCGGCTGGAGCACGGCCAAGTGCGGGCAAGGGTTGCGGTGCATGGGGAAGCGAGCGGAGAGGCTCTACGGCCTCCTGGCATCACCAGGAGCAGGGTGACGCGCTCGGCTGCGAGCTGCGGTGGCCAGGGCGACGGCGGCGACATGGATGGCGGCGGGGCGCTTCGGCCATCTATGAAACGACGGCTACGGCGAGCGGCAAGCTACGGGGTTAGGGGGAAAAGGATCATGGCCTCACAGCGGTTGCAGGGGGCGTAGAAGCGGCCTCGGGGAAGCTCGGACGGTGGCAAATCGGCGGTGGAAATCCGCGGTGGCCAACGAGGAAGACGAAGACGATGGTGTCGTTTCAGGCATCCCGTGAGCACGTGCTTCGTCTTGGTGCTTCGCGGCGTCGAGGAAGACCCGTTGGACAGGGCAGAGGGGCAAGGGGAGCACAGTGGCTGCGGTCGTGCTCGGTGGCGCGCTGCACTCCGCTCGGGTGCGAGGTGGAGGGGGACCAGAGAAGGGGCGAAGCACGGGGGGGAGTGAGAGATGTTCGGGGGAGTGCGTGGCGTCGTCGGGTGCCTCCAGCGGCGAGCGGGGAAGCAGGAGGTGGCCGGCGTGTGCTCGCGCACGGCGAGCGCGTGCCCCTGTCCTCCTGGCGCGAGGAAGGGGACGACTGGCAGTTCCAGTTGGCTGGGCCGGCCTGCTGGGCCGCTGGGCCAGGCCGGCTGCACAGTGCCAGGCCGCAGGTAAGCACAGGTAGGCTTTCCTTTTTTTGTTTTCTTTTCTATTTTCTGACATTTGTTTGGTTTAAATAAAATACTAAACCATTTTATTTTCTTATGCCAATTTTTGCAGGGGCTAATGGTATTATTCTAGAGCTCCTCAACAACTGGCATAATTTTTGGACAATATTTTATATATATAAAAATATTTATCCAACGCAAATAATTACTGGATTAATTCCAAATGCCCAAAATAAATACTTATGAGCTCTTTAAAATATTGGTTTGATTTTTATTTCTGTCCAATATTTTCAGGGAGCAACATGAGCATTTTCTTGGACCCTTTTGGAGCAATTTTTACTTGGGTCATTTTCAGAAATGATTCTGAGGGTTTCACAAATCCCCATTTCAAAATTTAAATGGAATTTAAACATGATGCAAACATGAAGGGCTAGCCTAGGTCATACCAGAACTAGGGATGTGACACCTCTGGCGGAGATTTCTTCTCCCATTTGGAATCCTTGGTTTCTGGATCTTCAGAGGTAGTCCTCTTCCTTCCCCGGGGAGGTAGAATGTTAGATTCTTGCCCTTGGTTGTCCTCCCTCGCGGAGGCGCTCATTCCCTCTATTGGAATAGGTAGCAACGGAGGCCCACCTTCGCCCTCTTTATTCCCCCATCATCTTCCTTTGAGGGCACCAGACAAGGTGCTGGCTTGAGCATCTTTTCCAACACCGGATTGTCCAAGCCTTCAGGAAGGGGGGCCGAACAACGGATCATCTTCGCCTTTGTTAGCCAGTCCTGCTCAAAGAGTGATTCTTCAGAATGATGTCATGATAAATAAAAGGATAGTGTGTTCGGCCATGGGATTACTTACTTGGGCAGCGGTGCGGTTGTTGCAAAGGCCCACGTCCTCGGAGGTGTCCGGACACTCTATTTGGGGTCCGAAGAACGATTTGTACATCTCCTCGTGTGTCATGCCGAGGAAATTCTGAATAGTGCGCGGTCCTTCCGGGTTGAATTCCGACATGCGGAGGGGCCGGCGTTTGCAAGGCTGGACCAACATAACTTGCATTACCATAACCGGACTGAAATCTCCCTCAAAGAGATCTCGGATACGGCTCTGCAGTATTGGCACGTCCTTGGTTGGACCCCGGCTCAGCCCCCTGCTGATCCATGACATCAGTTGTGGTGGAGGGCCCGGGTGAAAGGTGGGGGCAGCTACCCACTTGGCATTTCGGGGAGCTGTGACGTAAAACCACTCCTGTTGCCACAATCCGGACACCTCTGGAAAGGAACCCTTTGGCCATGGAGCGTCAGCAATTTTTCTTATTAGAACACCTCTGCACGCTGCATACTGCCCCTTGACCATCTTCGGCTTCACATCGAAGGTCTTGAGCCACAGGCCGAAGTGAGGGGTAATGCGGAGGCAGGCCTCACAAACGACAATAAAAGACGAGATGTGAAGAAGGGAATCCGGGGCCAGATCGTGAAAATCCAGCCCGTAATAGAACATAAGACCCCTAACAAAGGGATCCAGAGCTAGGCCTAGTCCTCGAAGGAAGTGGGAGATGAACACAACGCTCTCGTTGGGTTCGGGAGTAGGGACGACCTGCCCTCGGGCGGGCAGCCTATGCGAAATTTCAGCGGTCAGATATCTGGCCTCCCTCAACTTCTTGATATCCTCTTCCGTGACGGAGGAAGGCATCCACCGGCCTTGAAGGCTAGATCCGGACATGGTTGAAGGTCCAAAGCACCTGACCTGGGCTTTGGGTGTTAGAACTCGAGGCAGGGGAAGGATTCGATTGAGCACGGGAGGGAAAAAAGTAAAAGCCTTGTCCCTTTATAAAGAGGGTGAATATCAAGCGTCCTCCTCGTGACCGTTTGGGACTTTCCTAACATCTAGGAGTCCTAGGCACGGTTGGGTTACCCACGTCTGTATTAATGAGAATCCTGTAATAAAGGGAACACGATCTCTGCTTTGACAAGACGTGTCAAGAAACCGCCTCGCATTATGTGCGGGGCTGGTTAAAGAAAAAGGTTCGAATAATTACTGGGCCGTGGCGTGATGTCATGCTACCAAAACGTGTCAGCAGATTAGATTTGTGGAAATATTATTCTCTCTACGGTGGTATGTGGAACTTATTTTGCAGGGTCGCACACTATCCTTGTATTCAAACTCTTCTGTGGTGTATTCGGAGGAGGAACCCGCCTTGCAATGCCGAAGACAACACTGCGCCGGACTCATCGTCATTAAAGCCTGGTTCAGGGGCTACTGAGGGAGTCCTGGAATAGGGGGTCTCCGGACTGCCGGACTATATTCTTTTCAGCCCGCACCTTTTGCTCCAGCTCCTCTACCCGGCCGCGCTCAGCGGCCTGCGCCTGCGCCAGCTACTCCAGCTCGGTGTCGCAACCCTTGACGGCGTCCTCCCGGGCCTTCATCTTCTCTTCCTCCGCCTTACGGCCACATGCAACTTTAGCACGCTCGTTGAGGGAGTCCTGGATTAGGGGGTCTCTGGACAGCCGGACTATATCCTTTGGCCGACTGTTGGACTATGAAGATACGAGATTGAAGACTTTGTCCCGTGTCCGGATGGGACGTTACTTGGCGCGGAAGGCAAGCTAGGCAATACGGATATGTATATCTCCTCCTTTGTAACCGACCTTGTGTAACCCTAACCTCCTCCGGTATCTATATAAACCGGAGGGTTTTAGTCCGTAGGACAACATACAATCATACCATAGGCTAGCTTCTAGGGTTTAGCCTCTCTGATCTCGTGGTAGATCAACTCTTGTACTACTCATATTATCAAGAATAATCAAGCAGGACGTAGGGTTTTACCTCCATCAAGAGGGCCCGAACCTGGGTAAAACATCGTGTCCCCTGCCTCCTGTTACCATCCGCCTTAGACGCACAGTCGGGACCCCTACCCGAGATCCGCCGGTTTTGACACCGACACTGGTCACGCAGGATCTTCAGCTCGGCAGAGAACTTGGGCGGCCTCGGCGTGCTTTAGAGCCGCCTCGCGCGCAGCTTCTGCCTGAGCTGCAGCCCGCTTCTCCCCCTCAGAGGTTGCCGCGACCTGGCTCAGCGCCGCCCGAATGGACACATTAGTATGGACCCAACCAAAGACCAGCTCAAGGCGACCGGCCGCCAGGAGGGGTTCGGCGCTCTGGAGATCTTCTCTCGGTCGGGCTATCTCGGAAAGGGCCTGCTCCAGGACGTCAGGAGAAACGGAGGAACTTGGGGTCAGCAACATGGCAGAAGGAGGAAGAGGCGTCGTCGTCACCATGGACTGGGAGGCAGGAAGCTCATGAGCCTCTTGGACCTCGGCACCCGAGAAGGACGCTGGCACCCCCTGAGTCAGCAGCGCTTCGGGGGCTGACTCTTCCCGAGGATGCTCCACCCAGCCTCGCGAGGATGATCGGGCTGGAGAAGCATGAGCATTGTCCCCACCTTTGCTCATTGTCGTGGAATTGCCACGGCAGATGTCCTAGTGTGAGGACTTAGTCGTGAGGCCAATGCATATATGTGGTAGCTTGAGAGGGGTTGAGCGGAATCGAGAGAGGCAACACAAGACGAGGATTTAGATAGCTTCGGGCCCCGGGAAACATCATCCGGTAATAGCCCTACATGATGTTTGTGGCTAGATCTCATTATGATCATGAGGAAGTCGCCGTAAACCGGCTCTCCCAGTTATCCCTAACCCTTAAGATTGTTTCTTCTTCCTTGTCCCTCTTTGGGGAGCCCTGCCCCTCCTTATATAAGTTGAAGGGGCGGGTTACATGTAGAGTCCAACTCGGACTTAAGACTTAACTATTATGACTTCTCTTCATGGGCTTCTTAACATCTTGGGCTTCATAACGTCTCAGGCTTCATAACGTCTCGGGCTTCATAACTCCTGGCAACCCAGTTATCACTCCGGGTTATAACTGGTGCCGGTTTATGATGGTATGTCGGTTTATAATTGTCTGCCGGTTTATGATTGTCTGAGGTGGCCTGAGATGGCGGCATCGGCAACTTGGTCGACTTAGCGAGGCCGCGAGGACAGCGCAGTCGACTCGTTGGCCGGCCACGACAGGAGACAACCCAGCGGGGGCTCGGTGGTTTAAAGACGAGGCTGAGTGATGACCCATAAGTATAGGGGATCTATCGTAGTCCTTTAGATAAGTAAGAGTGTCGAACCCAATGAGGAGCCAAAGGAAATGATAAACGGTTTTCAGCAAGGTATTCTCTGCAAGTACTGAAATAAGTGGTAACAAATAGTTTTGTGGTGAGATAATTTGTAACGAGAAACAAGTAACAAAAGTAAATAAAGTGCAGCAAGGTGGCCCAATCCTTTTTGTAGCAAAGGACAAGCCTGGACAAACTCTTATATAAGGAAAAGCGCTCCCGAGGACACATGGGAATATCGTCAAGCTAGTTTTCATCACATTCATATGATTCGCGTTCGGTACTTTTTTAATTTGGCATGTGGGTGGACCGGTGCTTGGGTGCTTTTCTTACTTGAACAAGCATCCCACTTATGATTAACCTCTATTGCAAGCATCCGCAACTACAACAAAAGTATTGAGGTAAACCTAACCATAGCATGAAACATATGGATCCAAATCAGCCCCTTACGAAGCAACGCATAAACTAGGGTTTAAGCTTCTGTCACTCTAGCAACCCATCATCTACTTATTACTTCCCAATGCCTTCCTCTTTGCCCAAATAATGGTGAAGTGTTATGTAGTCGACGTTCACATAACACCACTAGAGGCTAGACAACATACATCTCATCAAAATATCGAACGAATACCAAATTCACATGACTACTAATAGCAAGACTTCTCCCTTGTCCTCAGGAACAAACGTAACTACTCACAAAGCATATTCATGTTCGTAATCAGAGGGGTAATAATATGCATAAAGGATCTGAACATATGATCTTCCACCAATTAAACCAACTAGCATCAACTACAAGGAGTAATTAACACTACTAGCAACCTACTAGCACCAATCCCGGATTTGGATACAAGAATTGGATACAATAGATGAACTAGGGTTTTGAGATGAGATGGTACTGATGAAGATGTTGATGGAGATTGCCCTCTCCCGATGAGAGGAGCGTTGGTGATGACGATGGCGATGATTTCCCCCTCCGGGAGGGAAGTTTCCCCGGCAGAACAGCTCTGCCCGAGCTCTAGATTGGATCCGCCAAGGTTCCGCCTCATGGCGGCGGAGTTTCGTCCCGAAAGGTTGCTTCTTCTTTTTTTCTCGACGAAAGACTTCATATAGGAGAAGATGGTCATTGAGAGCCACCAGGGGGCCCACGAGGTAGGGGGCGTGCCCTAGGGGGGCGCCCCCCACCCTCGTGAGAAGGGTGTGGGCCCCCTGGTCTTCATCTTTGGCGAGGATTTTTCATTACTTATTATAAGGTATTCCGTGGAGTTTCAGGACTTTTGGAGTTGTGTAGAATAGGTCTCTAATATTTTCTCCTTTTCCAGCCCAGAATTCCAGCTGTCGGCATTCTCCCTCCTTATGTAAACCTTGTAAAATAAGAGAGAATAGCCGTAAGTATTGTGACATAATGTGAAATAACAGCCCATAATGCAATAAATATCGATATAAAAGCATGATGCAAAATGGATGTATCAACTCCCCCAAGCTTAGACCTTGCTTGTCCTCAAGCGAAAGCCGATAACAATTAATATGTCCCCATGTTTAGAGGTAGAGTCGTCGATAAAAATAAAATACGGACATGAGGGCATCATGATTATTCTCAACATCAACATATATAGATATTGTCATACGATTACTTATGCTCAAGTGATCATCTATTCACAATGCAAAAGTATGAATGAGAAACCTTATTGAGAACCAACAAACTATAACCTCAGTCATTGAAGCAATTGCAATTTATCATAACATCGGAAATAGTCTATGTCAGAGCTAAAAAGCAAGTCCACATACTCAACTATCATCTAGTCTTTCATAATTGCTAACACTCGCGCAATACTTGTGGTTACGGAGTTTTAATCGGACACAGAGAAAGATAGGGGCTTATAGTTTCGCCCCACAACCTTTTACCTCAAGGGTAATGTTAACAATAAGATCTCCTGCCGCCCTACATCCAATTAGATATATATATATATATATATATATATAAATATATATATATATATATATAAATATATATATATATATATAGGGTCGCGCTATTCGTCACCCTGGGTGAGGAATAGTTATTCTTCACCCTCCTCTATTTTACCATCAATGCACCGTAATTTTACGTTCCGTAAGTTTTATCTTATTTCCGACGCAAAAAGGGACCGTAAGAAAATATATAATCGCCGTAAAAAATATTTTATGTTATGTAAAATTACAAACGTAAAAACATAGTCTAAAATACACATAAACTGCAAATTTTCTTGTCTTATGACCTATATTTTTATTTTCTTATGTCAATTTTTACGTAGTGAATCAATAGGAATGTAACTATTTGAATTCGAAACATAATTTAATTATGAAATGATCGTAAGATTACCCCGGGTGAAGAATAACTTATTCTGCACCCTGGGTGATGAATAGTAACACTATATATATATAGATATATATATATATATATATAGATATATATATCAGGTTATAGATATATATATATTAGGTTCTTTCCAACATGCTGGGCTTGCCAAAGGATAAAATGAAAAAGGGAGAGGTGAAGATCACCATGACACTTGCATAAGGTAGAAGATAATAATAAAAGATAGGCCCTTCGCAGAGGGAAGCAGAGGTTGTCATGCGCTTTTATGGTTGGATGTACAGAATATTAATGTGAAAGAACGTCACTTTATATTGCCCCTTGTGATATGAACCTATACTATGCAGTCTGTCGCTTTTATTACTTCCACATCACAAGATCGTATAAAGCTTGTTTCTCCCACACTAATCAAGCATACATATTTAGAGAGCATTTTTTATTGCTTTGCACCGATGACAACTTACTTGAAGGATCTTATTCAATCCATAGGTAGATATGGTGGACTCTCATGGCAAAACTGGTTTAAGGGTATTTGGAAGCACAAGTAGTATCTCTACTTGGTGCCGAGAATTTGGCTAGCATGAGGGGGAAAGGCAAGCTCAACATGTTGGAGATCCATGACAACATACTTTATCTCAGATATAAGAAAACATAACCCATTATGTTGTCTTCCTTGTCCAACATCAACTCTTTAGCATATCATATTTTGATGAGTGCTCCCAATCATAAAAGATGTCAATAAAAGTATATTTATATGTGAAACCTCTCTTTCCTTATTACTTCCTATTAATTGCAACGATGACCAAAGCTATGTCTGCCAATTCCCAACAACTTTTAATCATCACACTCTTTCTATGTGAAGTCATTACTATCAATAAGATCAGTATGAACTTTTGTTTCTTATTATTCTTTTTCTCTTTTATTTTCTTTTATTTGGGATCATAGCAAGAATAAACAAGCCCTTGACTCAATCACTAATCTTTATTATATAGCTCAAGGACACGATTACATAGAAGGATAATAAAACAAAACTCATGACTAGATCATACTAAGAACTTTTATTCTACTAGATCAAAATATTACCAAAAGGATCGAACTAAGAAAAATGGTAAAGATAAAAGTGATGGTGATACGATACCGGGCACCTCCCCCAAGCTTGGCAGTTGCCAAGGGGAGTGCCCATACCCATGTGATTATATCTCCTTGGTTGGTGAAGAAGGTGGAGGCATTGTTGATGATGCGGGCTTGTCATCCATCTTCCAAGGCATAGGTTCACCATCATAGAAGGATGATCGAGTCTCCGGAATCCTCGAATCTGCAGCCAAACTCATTCTTTTGAATCTATATTCATACTCACAGTTTTGGTTTTGCAGGTCATAGATTTGGGCTTGGAGGTTCTCGATCTTCTCATGTAGCTTGAAGATGGCCTCCTCGGTGTTCTTGGCATCCGGCTTGTAGTTGTTAGTGAACTCCGCGAGCATCGTGTGGCTAGCGTTGATTCCACGATCCACCATCCCCTCGCACTTGAAAACTTGTTGCTCCATTGCTTCGAGCCTTGTCTCCACGCTTTTGGTTCCCTTTGGTCCCTCAGCATCGCGGATGTGCAGCAACCCATCACGCGTCTCAATGGTTTGAGGGTGTCGCAGCACCTCCGCGAGGTAAGGGTTGATGACCTTCTCGAAGAACTTGTCCTTGGAAGCACTTGGGGACGTCATGATAATCTAGATCTGTCAGAAAAACAGCTCGAAACAAAAACAGGAGATTTTTGCGTGATACGGGAGTCAAAACCCCCGGGAGATTATATAATGAATTTTTACCGACCAAAATACGTGCCGTGCAAGAAAACGGAGTCCGGAAGGCACACGAGGAGCTCACAAGGTAGGGGGACATGCCCTCCACCCTCGTGGGGCCCTCGTGTCCTTCCGGACTGCTACTTAATTTTCTATTTTTCTAAATTTTCAAAACGGAGAAATATTGCCTTAAAAATTGTTTTGGAGTCGGTTTACTTACCGTACTACATACCTATTCCTTTTCAGAGTCTGAAACGTTCTAGAAAGTGTCCCTTATGTATTCCTCCAGGGTTACGGTTTCAATAATATTGGTTTCAATATTTATGGGATTACCTGAGATATAATGTTTGATTCTTTGACCGTTTACCACCTTCGGATTTGTGCCTTCGAAGTTGTTGATTTTTATGGCACCGGAACGATAGACCTCCTCGATAATATAGGGGCCTTCCCATTTAGAGAGAAGTTTTCCTGCAAAAAATCTTAAACGAGAGTTGTATAGCAATACATAATCACCTACATTAAACTCATGCTTTTGTATCCTTTTGTCATGCCATCTTTTAACCTTTTCTTTAAACAACTTGGCATTTTCATAAGCTTGGGTTCTCCATTCATCAAGTTAGCTAATATCAAATAACCTCTTTTCACCGGCAAGTTTAAAATCATAGTTGAGCTCTTTAATATCCCAATATGCCTTATGTTCTAGTTCGAGAGGTAAGTGACATGCTTTTCCATATACCATTTTATACGGAGACATACCCATAGGATTTTCATATGCAGTTCTATAGGCCCATAATGCATCATCAAGTTTCTTGGACCAATTCTTTCTAGACCTATTGACAGTATTTTGCAAAATTAATTTGACTTCTCTATTACTCAATTCTACTTGACCACTAGACTGTGGGTGATACGGAGATGCAATTCTATGACTGATGTCATATTTAGCAAGCATTTTACGGAGAGCACCGTGGATAAAATGTAAACCACCATCAGTCATTAAATATCTAGGGACTCCAAACCTCGGAAAAATAACTTCTTTAAGCATTTTAATAGAAGTGTTATGATCAGCACTACTAGTTGGAATAGCTTCTACCCACTTAGTAACGTAATCAACAGCAACTAAAATATGTGTATATCCATTAGAGGCAGGAAAAGGTCCCATATAATCAAAGCCCCAAACATCAAACGGTTCAATAACAAGTGAATCGTTCATAGGCATTTCTTGACGTCTACTAATTTTACCAATTCTTTGACATTCATCACAAGATAGGACAAACTTACGGGCATCCTTGAAGAGAGTAGGCCATTAAAAACCGGATTGCAACACCTTATGTGCACTTCTATCTCCCGCGTGGTGTCCTCCATAAGTTTCCGAGTGGCACTTGCGTAGGATCTGTTCCTGTTCATGCTCAGGTACACAACGTCTAATAACACCATCTACTCCTTCTTTATAAAGATGTGGGTCATCCCAAAAGTAATGTCTCAAATCATAGAAGAACTTTTTCTTTTGTTGGTATGTGAAGCTAGGTGGTATAAATTTAGCAACTATGTAATTAGCATAATCAGCATACCAAGGGGTACTATGAGAAGTACTTATGACATTTAATTTTTCATCAGGAAAGCTATCATCAATAGGTACTGGGTCACCAAGAACATTCTCTAACCTAGATAAGTTGTCTGCAACGGGGTTCTCAGCTCCTTTTCTATCAACAATATGCAAATCAAATTCTTGTAGCAAGAGAACCCATCTAATAAGTCTAGGTTTAGCATCTTTCTTCTCCATAAGATATTTAATAGCAGCATGATCAGTGTGGATAGTTACTTTAGAATCAACAATATAAGGTCTGAACTTATCAGAAGCAAATACAACTGCTAAAAGTTCTTTTTCAGTAGTAGCATAATTTCTTTGAGAATTGTCTAGAGTCTTACTAGCATAATGGATAACATTTAATTTCTTATCAACTCTTTGCCCTAGAATAGCACCTACATCATAATCGCTAGCATCACACATAATTTCAAAGGGTAAATTCCAATCAGGTGGCTAAACAATGGGTGCAGAGACTAATGCTTTCTTAAGTATTTCAAATGCTTCTACACAATCATCATCAAAGACAAATGGTATATCTTTTTGTAATAAATTAGTCAGAGGCCGAGAAATTTTTGAGAAGTCCTTAATGAACCTCCTATAAAATCCAGCGTGACCAAGGATACTTCTTATACCTTTGATGTCCTTGGGACATGTCATCTTTTCAATAGCATCAACCTTGGCTTTATCAACTTCAATACCTCTCTTAGAAACTTTATGCCCCAAGATAATACCTTCATTAACCATAAAATGGCACTTTCCCAATTCAAGACAAGATTAGTTTCTTCACATCTCTGCAAAACTCGATCAAGATTGCTCAAGAAATCATCAAAAGAAGATCCATAGACGGAAAAGTCGTCCATGAAAACCTCACAAATCTTTTCACAAAAGTCAGAGAATATAGCCATCATGCATATTTGAAAGGTAGCAGGTGCATTACATAAACCAAAAGGCATACGTCTATAAGCAAAAGTACCAAAAGGGCATGTAAAAGTAGTCCTTGATTGATCTTTAGCCGACACAGGTATTTGAGAGAAACCATAATAACCATCTAGAAAGCAGTAATTTGTATGTTTGCATAATCTTTCTAGCATTTGATCGATAAAAGGTAAGGGGTAATGATCTTTCTTAGTAGCCTTATTTAATTTGCGGAAATCAATTACCATCCTATAACCTGTAATAATTCTTTGTGGAATCAATTCATCTTTATCATTAGGAACAACAGTAATACCTCCCTTCTTAGGGACACAATGAACAGGACTTACCCACTGACTATCAGCAACGGGATAAATTATACCTGCCTCCAGAAGCTTTAGTATTTCTTTTCTTACCACTTCTTTCATTTTAGGATTCAGACGTCGTTGAGGATCACGAACTGGTTTGGCATCTGCTTCCAAATTTATTTTATGTTGACATAGAGTGGGACTAATGCCATTAAGATCATCAAGAGTATATCCAATAGCAGCACGGTGCTTCTTCAGAGTTTTCAATAATCTTTCTTCTTCAAGCTCTTAAAGGTTAGCACTAATAATAACAGGATATATCTTCTTTTCATCAAGATAAGCATATTTAAGATTATCAGGTAACGGTTTAACCTCAAACACGGGATCACCCTCAAGTGGAGGGGGATCCCCTAGGATTTCAACAGGTAAATTGTGTTTCAGCATAGGTTCCTGCTTAAAGAATACTTCATCTATTTCCCTTCTTTCATTCATAAACATATCATTCTCATGGTCTAGCAGATATTGTTCTAAAGGATCACTAGGAGGTATGGCAATAGAAGCAAGACCAATAATTTCATCCTTACTAGGCAATTCTTCTTCACGGTGTTGTTTACTAAATTTAGAGAAATTAAATTCAGGAGTCATATCATCTAAGCCGACAGTAACAACATCCCTTGTGCAATCTATGGTAGCATTAACAGTATTTAAGAAGGGTCTACCAAATATAATGGGACAAAAGTTATCTTGTGGGCAACCTGGAACAAGAAAATCAGTAGGATATTTAGTTTTCCCACACAAGACTTCAACATCTCTAACAATTCCCATTGCTGAAATAGTATCTCTATTAGCAAGTTTAATAGTAACATCAATTTCTTCTAACTCAACAGGTGTAATGTCATGCATAATTTCTTTGTATAAGTCAATAGGTATTGCACTAGCAATAGCACCCATATCACATAAGCCATGACAACAAGGATCTCCTATTTTAATAGAAATAACAGGCATGTCTATCACAGGTCTAGGTTTATCTATATCACGGGGTTTAGCAATTCTAGCAGTTTCATCACAGAAATAAATAGCATGCCCATCTATATTATCAGACAAGAGATCTTTAACAATAGCAATATTAGGTTCAACTTTAACTTGCTCACGAGGTGTATATGTTTTAATATTGCTTTTACAAACCACAATTGAAGCTTTAGCATGATCCTTTATCCTAATAGGGAAAGGTGGTTTCTCAACATAACAAGTAGGAACAATAAGATCATTATAAGTGAAAGTCTTTTCTTCAACTTTAATAGGTGCAGCTACTTTTACTTCTATGGGAGGATGATATTTAAACCACTTCTCCTTAGGGAGATCAACATAAGTAGCAAAATATTCACAGAAAGAAACTACTATCTCAGAATCAAGTCCATATTTAGGGCCAAACTTACGGAAAATATCGGTATCCATAAAAGATTTAACACAATCAAACTTAGGTGTCATACCTGACTCCTTACCATTGTCGAGGTCCCAATCTTCAGAGTTGCGTTTAATTCTACCCAATAAATCCCATCTAAATCCAATAGTCTTCATCATAAAAGAGCCAGCACAAGAAGTATCGAGCATGGTGCGATTATTTAGAGAAAGCCGAGCATAAAATTTTTGAAGAATTGTTTCTCTTGAAAGCTCATGATTGGGGCATGAATATAACATTGATTTAAGCGTCCCCCAAGCTTGAGCGATGCTTTCTCCTTCGCGAGGACAAAAATTATATATATAATTGCGATCACGATGAACAAGATGCATATGGTAATACTTTTGATGAAATTCCAATTTCAATCTTCTATAGTTCCATGATCTCGTATCATCACATAGCCTATATCATACCAATGCATCTCCCTTCAAAGATAAAGGGAAGACCTTCTTCTTAGCAACATCATCGGATATACCTGCAAGCTTAAATAATCCACAAACTTTATCCACATATATTAGGTGTTCATCAGGATGCTTTGTTCCATCTCCTGTAAAAGGGTTAGCTAGTAGTTTTTCTATCATACCCGAAGGATACTCATAAGGAATTTCATTTTCATATTCATTTTTAATAGGTTCAGTGTGTTGAGGAGCAACTCTTTGCTCTAGTGGTCAGGATGAAGATACCCCGAACAAGCCCCTTAGAGGATTACTTTACATAGTAACACGTGACAGTAAATTTCAGCACACTATATAAAATTTTCTTTACCAAATTCCACCTACCAAAGGCGCTTCACTCCCCGGCAACGGTACCAGAAAAGAGTCTTGATGACCTACAAGTATAGGGGATCTATCGTAGTCCTTTCGATAAGTAAGAGTGTCGAACCCAATAAGGAGCAGAAGGAAATGATAAACGGTTTTCAGCAAGGTATTCTCTGCAAGTACTGAAATAAGTTGTAACAGATAGTTTTGTGGTGAGATAATTTGTAACGAGCAACAAGTAAAAAAAGTAAATAAAGTGCAGCAAGGTGGCCCAATCCTTTTTGTAGCAAAGGACAAGCCTGGACAAACTCTTATATAAGGAAAAGCGCTCCCGAGGACACATGGGAATATCGTCAAGCTAGTTTTCATCACGTTCATATGATTCGCGTTCGGTACTTTGATAATTTGACATGTGGGTGGACCGGTGCTTGGGTGCTTTTCTTACTTGAACAAGCATCCCACTTATGATTAACCTCTATTGCAAGCATCCGCAACGACAACAAAAGTATTAAGGTAAACCTAACCATAGCATGAAACATATGGATCCAAATCAGCCCCTTACGAAGCAACGCATAAACTAGGGTTTAAGCTTCTGTCACTCTAGCAACCCATCATCTACTTATTACTTCCCAATGCCTTCCTATTTGCCCAAATAATGGTGAAGTGTTATGTAGTCGACGTTCACATAACACCACTAGAGGCTAGACAACATACATCTCATCAAAATATCGAACGAATACCAAATTCACATGACTACTAATAGCAAGACTTCTCCCTTGTCCTCAGGAACAAACGTAACTACTCACAAAGCATATTCATGTTCATAATCAGAGGGGTAATAATATGCATAAAGGATCTGAACATATGATCTTCCACCAATTAAACCAACTAGCGTCAACTACAAGGAGTAACTAACACTACTAGCAACCTACTAGCACCAATCCCGGATTTGGAGTACAAGAGATGAACTAGGGTTCTGAGATGAGATGGTGCTGATGATGATGTTGATGGAGATTGCCCTCTCCCGATGAGAGGTGTGTTGGTGATGACGATGGCGATGATTTCCCCCTCTGGGAGGGATGTTTCCCCAGTAGAACAGCTCTGTCGGAGCTCTAGATTATATCCACCAAGGTTCCGCCTCGTGGGGGCAGAGTTTCGTCCCGAAAGGTTGCTTATTCTTTTTTTCTCGACGAAGGACTTCATATAGGAGAAGATGGTCATCGGAGAGCCACCAGGAGGCCCACGAGGTAGGGGGCGCGCCCTAGGGGGCGGGCTCGCCCCCCACCCTCGTGAGAAGGGCGTGGGCCCCCTGGTCTTCATCTTTGGCGAGGATTTTTTATTATTTATTATAAGGTATTCCGTGGAGTTTCAGGACTTTTGGAGTTGTGCAGAATAGGTCTCTAATATTTGCTCCTTTTCCAGCCCAGAATTCCAGCTGCCGGCATTCTCCCTCCTTAAGTAAACCTTGTAAAATAAGAGAGAATAGCCATAACTATTGTGACATCATGTGAAATAACAGCCCATAATGCAATAAATATCGATATAAAAGCATGATGCAAAATGGACGTATCACTGAGTTTGGCCGAGCCATGTCGAAGTCGCAGGCGCGACTGAGGCGGCGGCTTGAGGGTGACGCAACAACCAGGAGGCAGGTCACATCGGCCGGGTCCGTAGCAGCAAAGGTGAACCGGCGAGAGTTAGAGCGGTTCATGGGAGACTCGTGGCAGCTTAAGACGGTTCACGAAACAGAAAAGGGCCGGCGCCCAGCGCGGTAACTCAGGGCATCATGAGGAAAACGGCGGCAGCAGTTCAAGGCCGCTGCAGTGGTCCGTGTTAAACCGGTAGGACGGCTCGCCGCAATTCCCCTTCCATCAGTTGCCGCGTCTGCGTCCATGGCGCTGATCTATCTATATCTATCTATCTATCTATCTATCTATCTATCTATCTATACCTTTTTCTATACTAATTTGTGACTCCCTAAAAATTACCACGTTAATCAGTAATTATGAACCGTTAATCTGATGGGGCCGAGTTATTACGGTGTAGATCTGGCCATATGATTCTCGCTTGAAGGTTTGTTCAGTTGAGAAAAAGACACTATATTAATCTACCGATTCTTCCTCCCCTCCCGTAAAGAAAGCAATCTATCTCTTAAAAAAAAACTCTATCTACTCATAAGCTCTAACCGTCCCCTTCAGAAAAAAAGGAAAAAAAAACTAATCTAATTGTCATCTCGCCTAATCTCACGGTGTTCCTACCCGACAACCGCATACCTCCTGCAATCTCCCATCATGTCTTCTGTGGCGGCGGCATGGCAATGAATCCAGCCCGACGGCTCATGACCTGCAACTCCGAGGCCGACGACTTCAAGATGAGCTGGGGCATTGCCTTCACGCAGCTTGAAGGGGCGCCAGTACCAGCACCGGTGTATTCGTCGCTCGAGGGGGTGCCAGTACCAGCACCGGTGTCTTCGTCGGCATCAGGTAGGAGCAAGTCTACACCGTGGCTCAGTGTAGCTCATCAAGATCGAGTGCCCTGCATGGACCCCGGCCAGGTAAGGCTTTCTTCATAATCCCTTAATTTTACTAATAAATCAAACACTGATTTGTGCAAGGGGAGTCTCATGGTACAATACGCTTGATACCACACTACATACACAGATTGATCAAACTGGTCTCGGCAATGTCAAGAAAGATTATGTATGTTTTTCTTTAAGCAATCGTGTATCTTTCATAGATGTTAATAGCCCTTTGATTGATTGCCTACTCCGTACAGGTCTCAGCCTTCTCCACGAGCAAGATTGATGTCTTATGGTTCAGGATTGACTTTTACGATCTTTACCTTACTAGAACTTAAGCAATAATCTTTCCCTGCATGCCGTGCCATCTGATTTGTCGCCCCATCTGATTTGTCGCCGTTGTCGACTTCCTAGCGCTGAAATATGGATCTCTCTCATGGATCCCGTCGGTATCCTTCGATTCACCTTCGTCCATGTTAGCAGCCGGCCATGCAGAATGCACCAGACTCTCACGTACAAGTGATGGAGATTGATCCATTGATCCTCCACTGCAGAACGGTTTACCGCGAGTCCCGCCGGTGTCCTCTGATTCACCACTCCTGGGCTCTCTGATTTGTCGCCGCCGTCGACTTCCTAGCGCTTAAATATGGAGCTCTCCTGTGAGTCCCTTCTGTATCCGCTGATTCACCGCCCCCGATATTAGCAGCCAACCATGTATAATACACCAGGCTCTAGCGTCCAAGTGATGGAGATTGATCCATTGATCCCCCACTGCAGACCGGTCCACGCCGTGTCCTGCCCGTGTCCTCCGATTCACCACCCACGATGTTAGAAATAGACCATCTACAGAACATCAGCCTCGCATGCACAAGTGATGGAGATTGGTACATTAATCCTCTACCGCATAATTGTCCACCGTAATGCATGAATGCATGGTCGGAATTAGCATGATGCATCATACTGCAAAGCAGGGCAGTGCCTTCACAGCGTGAGACAATATCCATGTGTTTGTCTGGCTGTATGTTCACCCTCATTGTTGCTCCTATTTCTCCCATATACAAACAAGACTGAGAAGAAGCTAGATTGATGCTAGACTGGGTGCTCCATGTTTCATTCCCGATCATGGATGTCATGTGATGACGTGATGTGATCATGATATTCCACTGGTGCTCCACGTTTCAGTTCCAGATTTAATGATGTTTCTTCTTGCATCATGTTGAGAAGGAACTGTCAATAGCAGGCAGCAGCTAGACCAATTGTTTTTCTTCTATTATACACTGGGATCTGGTTTCTGTTTATCACATTTATTTCTAAACAGGTCATGATTTGATCCATAGTGATGTTCTCTCCAGGATGCAAATCTTTTCATGTATAATCTTTAATAAGGAAGAGACTATGTGTCGTGCAGCAGATCGATAGGGAAATCTTCAGGTTGATGATCTTTTTAATGGGGAGAGGTGGACAATGGAGTAGTACACACACTAAGATAGGGTCATTGGACTTTTAATCCATTATTATTTTTGGTTGAATCACAGAAAATTTTGGCCAAGGATTAGATTGGTTGATCATTTAAGCGACATAAGGTGGTCCTCAGCGTGTTGGTTGACATGGGTTTCGATGCTCCCAAACTCAATCTGAATCAAGGAGGTTAGCAGTTGATGGATCCCTGCTTGCTCATTAAGGTTATCGATCAAAATTATTTTTCTTTGCATCTATGAGTGCCTTATTACTGTCCTTGACATCAAGATAAATCAGCGTGCTGCAATCATAAATCAAAAAGCACGACCCAAATCTACAATCTAATCTCTCATATAGCTTTGTTGTACTGCAGGCAGGGAGGCACGTAACCGGCCAACGACGAGCAGCAACGGAACAAGGTGAGAGCGGATTTCAGGAACTATAATGGATTGGCAGCATGGGGAGTCACACACCAAACTCGGTTCGAGTTGACACGCTACGCAGCAGCGCCTGAGTCAGAAAGCCGATCACATCGCGTGTCCTGTCCGTATCCAGTGCAGTGCGCTTGGGACGGTGTATGCTAGGAGAACAAGAATATTACCATATATATGTAAGTATTAATTATTATTTAATTCATCTAGAAACTAAGATTGACTATGGTTTTCTTAGACAGATCGATTATGAATTGACTGCTCTAATACAAGTAGATGTGCCAAGTCGTTGTCATGTATGCATGTATGACTCGCTAATAGCCTGAAATTGTCTCTCTCCTGGGTACATACATAAGCAAATGAGCACACCCATTAGTCAGTTTGACTAGCCTCATCAAATAGCCATTTATACAGCCTCAGCGGAAAAGAATAATCGTTTACACAGGTATGAATACATTGCGTATGTACAAATTAGGGAAAAACTCTTTGCCACTTTGGTTTTCCTACAACGTCATGCCTTCTAATAGTGCTGTTCTCTTCTGGGATTCAACTCAATGCAAATCTTTTCAGGTACGATCTTTAATAGGGAAGAGACTATGTGTCATGGAGTAGATCGATAGAGAATTCTTCAGGTTGATGATCTTTATAATGGGGAGAGGTGGGTACCGTGGAGTAGTACATAGACTGAGATAGGATTCTTCGACTTTTAATAGATTTATTTTTGGTTGATTAGATGATTGGTAGCATCAAGCTAATCTTTGATATGTTCCTGTCCATGATGGTTCTAAAATGTGCACGTGTGTTGTTTGATTGATAACTTGATGCTAACCCTTGATCTTTTTCCAACTATGATGGTTATAGCTTTGTTGTACTGCAGGCAGGGAGGCACGTATCCGGCCAATGGCAGGCAGCAACGGAACAAGGTCAAAGTGGATTTCAGGAACTACAATAGATTGGCAGCATGGGGAGTCAGACCCCAAACTCGGTTTGGGTTGACGTGCCACGCAGCAGCGCCAGAGCCAGAGAGCTGATCATATGGCGTGTCCTATTCCGTATACCATGCAGTGTGCTTGCGACAACAAGAATATTACCATATATATGGTAATAATGCCGATCTAATTTCGAGCAAGCAAGGTTATATATGGGCTAGAAATATTGTGGAATAATCATGCATTTTCAATATAGAAGAATGTTGTGGAGTCCTCTTTGCGAGCCCAATACTGTGGTGTCTCTCATTATTTTTTTAGAACCATATTTTGTGTATTACTATATTTGACACCTTTTATTAGAAAGAATTCTTGATTTGAACCGTCTCACACCTCCATACATACCGATTTCTATTCAGGTATATTTAGTGTTAAAGATAACTAAAAACTTAACTTTGTATGAACTAAGATTCCTACTAAGATTAATTTTAACCTTAGATAAACAAGGCACAATTTAACATGCATGTACATATGTGAAACTTCGGCTCTCTTAATTATAACCCTCATGAAGAAGAAATGAGAACATGATTTGTTTAAGAATTTCAAAATATTGCTAAAATGTGTAACCTGATAGGTGTTTAACTAGAATACAACTTTGGGCAAAGTGTTTGAATTAACTATTAATTCTATTAAAGAGTTTTGAAGGTTAACTGCACTAAATTAGAGCTACTACCGTAATGTTTATAAATACCAAATATTTATGGTTGTAATTTTACAATTGTCATGAATTTTTATACCTTTAGACGACGCAAGCCACATATCATAAAACTATTGTAGATAGACATACCGAGTAAAAAAAAATTATATGTTATGCTAGCCCGTGCGAATGCACGGGTTGGCAGCTAGTGCTTTTAATTTGGCTCTTCAGGACGTCTTTCAACTTGTTTTCAAACCAGCATGTGATTAAGTAACCAAGAAGGACGTCTTTCAACTTGTCTTTCAACTTGCCACGACGGTTTAGCACGACGGCGGGAGCGGCCCCTAGCGCGGGCGGCTCAAAGCAGGGGGTGGCTGGCCTGGCGCGTCATGGGGGAGATGGAACGGCGGCTTAGCGCAGCACCAAGTTGGGTGGCACCTCGACGCGGTGCATAGCAGAGACATCCCGGCAAGACGAGTTATGACCATAGTTATGGCGACTTAGAGCAGGGTAATAGTTGCCTTGGCTGGATGTGTGAACGGTGAACCGGGCGCAGTTCGGTGGTGACCCAGCGACTCCGCGGTTTGCGCACAACGGGCGACTCGGCGATGAAGTAGAGTCCGAGTCCTTACTATGGCAGCGACTTGCGGGAGAAGAGTGGCAAGGTGGAGATTGCCGAGGTGAGTCTGGAGCGGTCAAGGGGGGCTCACCAGAAGGCAGCTCCACCGTCGTCGGCGCCGCAGGGGCCCCGGTGGGCGCTAGCGCCACCAGTCCGCGCCCGTCAAAGGTCGGCCTAGAGGCCATGACCAGCGCCCTGTCGTTGCGGCGGAACAAGGGAGTGAAGACATTCGGAGGGTACTCCTGTTCGTCCCCGACCAGGATGAGGAGAGCCACAGCCAGCTCAACATCGGACAAGGCTCTCGGGCTCAAGCAATCCTTGTCCTCTTTGTTCCCATGGTCCCAAAAGGGGCGCGTGCGCGCCTGGAGTGGGGCTACGTGCAACATCAGGAAAACCCTCAGGCGCATGACCCCTGTCACCTTAGCCGCCCTCGCATTGCCCGGCTTCAGGTCGGCGTTCATCTGCTCCAGCACCAACATCGCCCGCTCGTCAGTAAGCTTCGCGCGTGACCACCCCTTGTCGGACTGGGGCATCTCCGTCGGCAGCATCAGGCGTGGGTAGGCGCACTTGGCGTCCATCATGGCCCACTTGCTCCTGAAGCCATCGGCCTTCTTCCCCGTCTTCGAGATGGAGTTGGCCTTGCCGGCCGCGATGAAATTGGCACACCCGGAAGTACGACCATCGTTGATGCCGAGGAAGAAGAAGTGGCGCAGCAGAGCCACAGACGACATCACGCCGAGGTACGCCTCGCAGTAGTAGGCGAAGATTGACAAGAGAAGGATAGAGATGGGATGAAGATGCAGCGCCTGCAGTCCGTAGTGGTCAAGGACGTCGAAGAAGTCAGAAAAGGGGGGAACCAGCCCCGCAACGATGCTGCTCGTAAAGAAGGGAAAGAAGGTGCTTCCCTTGGGCTCCGGCACGTCGAAGCCGGCCCGGAGCCCGGTCTTCCCCTTCTCGTTGCTTTCCCCTGCCGTCAGCAAGCGCGTGGTGGCGAGGTTCTTCTCTTAGACGTTGAGCGCGTCGAGGGCTGGCTCATACCAATCCGGCGATGAGGCGGGCTTGACCCTCCGGGGCCCCATTGGTCGCTGATGCGGGAAGGATGGGAGTAGATCTGGAGATTTCGGAAGAAGGGAGCAAGAAGGGGATCTGGAGCAAGGCGAAAGGAAACAGTGAAGGCAATTGTTGTCTACACCAGCCTTTTGACAGTCGGGCAGTTGCAGAGGCTGCGTGGGGAAGCGGAGACGCCCACGTCCAATCAACCGCCACGCATCGACCAAGATCGCAGGCTATTAGGGCCCACGACGCTTCGCACTTGCCCCTTAGCTTCTCCTCAAAGCCAAGCCCAAGCGCGCCTTAGGCCCGAGGGCTACTGTCGGCGTTCTGGGAACGGGGGTCCCCAGACTTGCGTGCCTGCGGCCCACGGCGTGGCTCTGCAAGCGGGCCCGTACGGCCCATCTTCACCAACGAGCATTCAAGACCCTCGCGAGGGGCCAAGCCTCGTGAGTCGGACGACACAAGACCTCCTCAGGAGCGGCCTCACCAGGCTGGCTCGCGAGGGGCGGAGATATCAAGGCCAGGCAAACCTCGCGAGGTTCCGATGACGTGAGCCATGATGATCGAGACCTGGTGGGTGCCAGGCGGGTGTCGGCGCTCACAGTGTCCTTGTTTCCTCTTTGGTGTTAAGGAGGCAAGCGCAGACGAAGAGTACCGAGGCGTCAAGAAAATGTTTCAATATGGGTGCAACGAGACCAAGACCAGCAGGACGGCAGGATGGAGGTCACCGTGGAGCCCAAGACGGCATCACCACCAGTGCCTTTGGCAGGCGAAGACTGCTTTTGTCAGGATAACTTGTGCTAGATGTCCCCTTTCAAATTGGCCGTTGTTGGCTCCCTTCCCGCTCAATATTTGGGGAGAAGAACAGGTCCTCTATAAATAGGATTAGCCACCAACATAGCAAGAGAAAAGAGGAGAGAGGCCTAGATCCAACCCATCCACACACTCACCTAGCACAAGAACACCTCACCTCAGGAGGCTGTTCTTCCCTTTGTACTGTTCACCATCAGCCCAAGAGGCAATCCACCATAGCACACTGGAGTAGGGTATTACACCGCAACGGTGGACCGAACTAGTATAAACCTTGTGTCTCTTGTGTCCTGAGTTCGTCGAGCTAGCCTTTAAGATCGCGAAGTGCTTGGGGGCGTGATCGGTGAGGGAGAGATCTTCGCGTGCACCTCAATGTTCAAACCTTATGAGTTTTGCCGGAACCCGAAATCTGACAAGATCCACATCCCCTGCTCCAGAATGTAGCAGCCTAAGCTCGGCCACGTATCCCGGGGAGCCCGACGAGCGTTCGGCCAAGAAGAGGTTTATCATGGCCTCTCCGACATACGTTGGCAAGGTGGTCGTCGTTCGCCCCGACATGTCGATCCCGGAGCAACACGTCGCTGCGGAAGACGGTGAAGACGTTACAACATTGCCATGCCGAAGGCTTCATCTTAGCGGGCTAGCGTATTACTGTATCTTGGAAAAGCTGGCTACGACATCAAGCTCGTCCACATCGACAACTTCATGCGGGCCATGTCATAGGTTAAGTGGTCCATCCCCAACCCCTCTGGTTCAACCACCTTTGATCTCTTCGACGGCCCTGCCGCTGATCTCCTTCGCCAAGCGGTCAAGGATTTGCGAGCTTTATACGCCATCAAGCCCATTTTGTCACTTCTGAAGGACACGTTCTACGGCGGCGGCTTGAGATCCTCAATTTCCAAGTCAGATCTCATCGACCACGACCACGACCACGAGGAGGGCACCCGCGAAGGTTCTTCCAAGGAGAAACAACCCATGTGTGACATTAGAGAGCGTACCATGGGTCTGTGCTCTTCCAACTGGAAGGATCCCATCCATGAAATGTGAGGCAGCATTCTATCAGCAAATCTTACCTTTTCTAGCTTGCCAACCCGTACCCTTTGTTGTAGCAGCATTTGTCGTGCGATGCTTTAACTGTGTCGTGTTTAATTATTTCGGTTCTGCAAAAATGTATTGTTCAATAGGTCTATGTGATGTTTAAGTATGAATTGTCCACTTCAGTTTCACGAATGGCTATATTTGGTTGTTAATTGTGAGTAAATGCCTTGTTTATCTGTATTTGCTTGTTAGGTTGGTTGGAGTTACCATTTTTCCAGTTATTGAGCAGATGCCTTGTTTATCTGTATTTGGTTGTTTGGTTGCAGTGAGTATTTGTCCAGTTATCAAGCAGATGCCCTGCTTATTTGTATTTAGTTGTTAGGTTGCTTTTTTAGCATTTGTCCAGTTATCAAGCAGATGCCTTGTTTATCTCTATCTGCTTGTTAGGTTGGTTGTAGTGAGCATTTGTCCAGATTTCAAGCATATGCCTTGTTTATCTGTATTTGCTTGTTAGGTTGGTTGCAGTGAGACTCTTCCAGTTTTTAATGACTATATTTGGTTGTTATACTGGTCATTTATGCCTTGTTTATTTCAGTCATTCACAATGTGTTGTTCATTATGTGCAAGTTGGAACTGTGTCGCTCGACTACATCAATACCAGTTTGAACGACTATATTTGGTTCTAGTTATTCCTGGTGTAGTTAACACATGCCCTTTATTTCGGTTTTACACATTTATCTAGTGTGATGTTTAAGCATTACCTAAATTATATTCATTTTCAACAATACCAATTTGAATTGCAATATTTGATGGCTGTGAAGCCTACTGTCAGTAACATTGCCTTCCATTTTATATCTGCTTTAATAGCATGCTGAAACCAACACATTCAAGTTATCATTTGTAGATGATGTTGTTTACCTTTTCTATATTTGTTTGATGTTAAGATTGCTGTACTTATCATGCCTTTCCACTACTTATGCAGGACAACAACGGGAGTGGCCACCATTTTCCGCCGTGGTTAGCTTCATCCCTCGGCTTTTACTCCCCCCATCGTTCCATAATGTAGTGCATATAGATCCAGGCCTGAACACTAGTTAGATTCTAATATTGACTTGTTGCTTGTAGGTACATATGCCCTTGGCAAGGATCCACGCATCGACCCTTTTTGCGTATGGGGAAATGAGATATTGATGAACAAGCATCAAGTGAGGAAACAGATTAGGATTATTAGCAAAAAGATACGAATGGTGGCAAGCAAATTATTTTTTTATGCTCTATCCAACACAATAGTGAGCTGTAGGATGGTGATTACAAACTCTGCAGCCTTCTCTTTTTACTACCCATAATGAGTTGTTAGACAACAATGTCTGAATCTTTTTCATTCCTAGTGGTTCCCGAATTAGTTCACTCAAGATTACCTCGCAAAGTACATGATTGGTGGACACGCAGTGAAGGTTAAAGTATTTCATCCAGACTACAATGAGCATCGAGAAGTCCTAATGAAGATAATGAAGGATGGACGGGCAGCCATCACAAGGGGTTGTCCTAGAGTCGTGCACGCATTATGCATGGAGGAGGGCACAATATGGGAATTCCGCTTCACCTTCTCTAGCAACCAGTGTCTTTCGCCTCTCTCTTTACAGTCTTTAGTACAACTGTGGTTCATCATTCTTTACTTGGTGCTTTTGTAGTTCCTCAGTATATGTACCTGTGCATCGAATTATGGATTCGTGGTTGAACCTATATTTGTAATGAACATCGTTGGATATGAAATAAGTGATTTCCTACTTTCAAATTCAAAACATGTGATTTTTTATTATGGATTACACTGCACATGGTTTGCGAAAGCAAAACGTTTGTGATATACATGGAGATCAGAAACGTTTCTAGGATCCACAACGTGTGCGATCAATCTCCACTGCACACACGACTTTATCTTGAAAATTGTTTGCGTTAGGCCACCTTGCGCAAACGTTTACCATATAAGAAGTGTGTGTGATGGACAACCTTTGCCACACAATTTCTTCTACGCACCATGTGTGATGCATTCAATAACGCAAACGATAAAATTATTAATATCGTGTGCAATGGCAATGCTATCACAAACGATTTAACTAGAAAATTTGTGTGTGATGTACCTGTGAATGGAAACGTTTCCTTGGAGCGACTGTGTGGGATGTACATACGAATGGAAACGTTTCGTGGGGACTGACTGTGTGGGATGTACTTGCGACCTGAAACAATTTTGCCGTATAATTGTATTTTTTTAGCTCTACTGTATGTATTTCCATATTTGAGCGCTTGTCGGTCGCACACGACCTCATTTTGCCGAGTGTGTGCCAGGAGGGCATATCCCCGACGGTTTCTCGATCGTGTGGGAAGGACCCCCCTATCGCCTACACTCACTTGGCGATGGTTCCAAATGCCGTCGCGGAAAGGGGTTAAAAACCGTTTGTTTAGGACCGACGCGCACTAGTGATTACAGATGATACGGATACAAGGGTTCAGATATAATAGGGAATTATATCGGCACAATGACACTACGTCTTCTCAGGTTGCTCTATGTTAGGAGACGAACAACTAGTAGCAGCGGAATATCTTCTAGCGGCGGAACGACGATGACAGTGATGGACTCCACTCCTCAGGGACTCGAGCTAGAACACGAACTAGCTAGCATGAATGGTAACCTGACAAGCAATCAATCACGGCATCACCTGCAATCTGGCATGACATGCCAGATCGGTACATAGCAGCCAAAAGCAATCAAGACAAACAACATCATGGCGTTTACAGGTTACTGAGCAATGTTGAACATGATACTATCAAAACACATGGCATGGACATGGTGAACAAAATACCACTAGAACAATATCAGATGAGCATTGCATGAACATATAATGATACTAGCATGCAACATGTTAACAATTATCATGCACCAACTTGCTATGGTCGGGGTCACCTCGTAACCACCACATGTATCACTTACCATCATGGTCATCACACGATCACCTCAAAATCAATTCAAGCTTGGTATGAACAATACTATAGTAATCATTTCATGACCACAAGGAGCTTGATCTTTACCCTTGATTCTTGCATAACACCATAAATCTCAACCATCTTCGGTATCCTCGATACCACTTTGATCCTCTTGCGGTCACATGAGGATCAACCACTTCTTTCCATCATCTAACATGGGTTGTTATCATAAAGGTTATTATTACTGTTGACCCATAGTGTGACCTACTACGAACTGGTCCCATATCCGCGGGCGCGGCTATCGATAGATTTAAACACACAATGCAGAGGTTAGCACACTGTACCCACACTACGGAACCCAAGGCCTCGTGCTCCCATTCGGGTGGACCAACGGCGTTCTGACAAAACCGATCTACTGCCATGACACTCTCCCGGCCACTCCGACAAACTCCCCTTTGGGCTAAGTCCTGGGTGGCCCTGATGTCACCTTGTGACACCCAACGGCCACCGTCGTGGCAGAACATAAACGGTCCCAAACGGGGAAAATGGTACCATACAGTAACGGGCAGACAAGCTTATGGCCACATACCTCAACAATGTAGCGTGCGCACATAACCTTCCCTAGTTGGAGGCACCGGCGAGACGCATGACAATAGACCCAGTTAGGAACCCCCATAAGGCAAGTGTGGCTGCACTGGTCAGCTCGACTTGATGGCACTATAACTCAGCCAACAGGCATTCAAGTTCGATTAAAGTCAGGTTAAACTTGAATGTGGAACAACTGAGTCATAACAACATAACATGATGAAATAACAATGCATATGAGCATGACATCAACATGAGCATGGATGGATAACACAACAATTTAGCATGTTCATCTTAACATCAATAACAATAAATCATTTACTATACCAGATGCAAATGAACATGGCATAACGATGATCCTGAATAGCACAAGCAAAACATATCACTAATATGAACATAGTATGACCACTAGCATCGAGAAAATAATTACCAGAATAGAACATGATAACAATATTAGAAAGTAAGCATGTAACGAACTGGATGAAAATAATCATGGCATAAGAACGAGCATGGATTCATAAGCATATATGAAGTATTCACGGAAATATTAACATGCACAATTTTATTTAAATATTCGAGTTGAAAACCATGGCTACTGCAAATCCATCATGCAAGTGGCTGTCGTGGCTTGCCTGGGGTTGAATAATACTCCGGGAAGTAGTGTGGTGAAGTCACAGAACGATTCGTCGGACGCTTCACTCTCGGAGGGGACTAATAAGGGAAAGGGTATAAAGGTCATTTTCACAGTGGGACCACCTAGTGAAAATGATACCAACAGATAGAGCTCGATGAGGTGAAGAAGTAAGTGTTGGATTCACCTCAAAACGGAGTTACAGTTGTGGAGATATGAAGTGTGGAAGAAGAGGGACTTTTCTGCAAAAATATCATCATGATACGTCTTCGTCGTATCTATAATTTTTTATTGTTCCATGCCAATATTATACAACTTTCATATACTTTTGGCAACTTTTTATACAATTTTTGGGACTAACATATTGATCCAGTGCCTACTGTCAGTTCCTATTTGTTGTATCTATTTTGTTTCGCGGAAAATCCATATCAAACGGAATCCAAACGGGATAAAAACTGATGGAGACTTTTTTTGGAATATATGTGATTTTTGGGAAAACAAATCAACGCGAGACGATACCCGAGGGGGCCACGAGGCAGGGGGGCGCCCTAGGGGGTCAGGCGCGCCCTGGGCCATCGTGGCCACCCCGTAAGGTGGTTGGTGCCCTTATTTCTCCGCAAGAAAGCTAATATCCAGATAAAATCGTGTCCAAAGTCCAGCCCAATCGGAGTTACGGATCTCTGGGAATTTAAGAAACGGTGAAAGGCCAGAATCTAAAACACAGAAACAGAGAGAGACAGATCCAATCTCGGAGGGACTCTCTCCCCTCCCATGCCATGGAGGCCATGGACCAGAGGGGAAACCCTTCTCCCATCTAGGGAGAAGGTCAAGGAATAATAAGAAGAAGGGGGCTCTTTCCCCCTCTCTTCTGGAGGCGTCGGAACACCGCCGGGGCCATCATCATCACCGCAATCTACACCAACAACTTCACCGCCATCATCACAAACTCTTCCCCCCTCTATGCAGCGGTGTAACCCCTCTTTTACCCACCGTAATATCTACTTAAACATGGTGCTCAGCGCTATATATTGTTTCCCAATGATGTATGGCTATCCTATGATGTTTGAGTAGATCTGTTTTGTCCTATGGGTTAATTGATGATCGTGCTTGGTTTGAGTTGCATGTTTTATTATTGGTGTTGACCTATGGTGCTCTCGTGTCGCGCAAGCGTGAGGGATCCCCGCTGTAGAGTTTTCAATATGCTCATGATTTTCTTATGGTGGGTGGCGTGAGTGATAGAAACACAGACCCGAGTAAGTAGGTTGTTTGCGTATGGGAATAAAGAGGACTTGATGCCTTATAGTGGTATGGTTGGGTTTTACCTTAATGATCTTTAGTAGTTGCGGATGCTTGCTAGAGTTCCAATCATAAGTGCATATGATCCAAGAAGAGAAAGTATGTTATCTTATGCCTCTCCCTCAAATAAAATTGCAATAATGATTACCGGTCTAGTTATCGATTGCCTAGGGACAAATAACTTTCTCGTGACAAAAAGCTCTCTACTAAACCTAACTAGTTGTGTCTTTATCTAAACAGCCCCTACTTTTTATTTACGTGCTCTTTATTATCTTGCAAACCTATCCAACAACACCTACAAAGTACTTCTAGTTTTATACTTGTTCTAGGTAAAGCAAACGCCAAGTGTGCGTAGAGTTGTATCGGTGGTCGATAGAACTTGAGGAATTATTTGTTCTACCTTTAGCTCCTCGTTGGGTTCGACACTGTTACTTATCGAAAGAGGCTACAATTGATCCCCTATAGTTTCGGGTTATCAAGACCTTTTTCTGGCGCTGTTGTCGAGGAGCAATAGCGTGGGGTGAATATTCTCATGTGTGCTTGTTTGCTTTATCACTAAGTAGTTTTTATTTTGTGCTCTTGTTTTCTATCTTTAGTTATGGGTAGGAAACGCAAAATACCAAAAAAATTAGTTGTACCTACTACACCAATGGTTGAAGAAACACTCAAAATCTATCACACTCCTAAAGCTTTTTACTTGGATCATCTTTGATCCCTATGTGCTCGTGTTGAAACCCCAACTAGCTTAGTTGAGGGCAAATCTTTAGATGAGCATGCTTGTTATGTGCGACACAACTTATCTCAAAAAGGGAAACTTTTACTGGATCAAATTCATCGTTTGCAATGCTATGCTTGGAATTTATGTGAAATATATGATTTTACTTGTTGTTCTGAAGACCCTAAGAAACACCTTCCCTACCAATGTGAGTTTAGTGATAATGGAATCATATCTTCGTATGCTAACCGTGTTTATAATTACTATGATGTTCAACAAATTGAAGAATCTGTTGCTTTTAAGGGTGCTTATGTAATTACTTCATTGATTGGAAAGTATGATGCTACTCTTTACAAATCTGAAAATTTTGCCATACTTAAATATTGTTATGATAATTATGCTTCTAATGCCTATGTTAAACCATATATTGAGGACTCCTCCGCTGTCCAAGAAAAGACTAATATTTTGCAGGACTCTATGGAAGAAGGAATTGATGAAACTGGGGGCTCATTGGATGAAAAAGATGATGAGGAGAGCGAAGAACAAAAGGAGGAAGAGCGGATTGGCTACCCGTGCCCACCTTCTAATGAGAGTAACTCTTAAACTCATAGATTGCTTAATTTCCCTTCGTGATTACAGAAGGATGAATGCTATGATGATTGTTATGATCCCGTTGATTCTTTTGAAATATCCCTTTTTGATGATGCTTGTGGCCAAGATGTGTCGGATTTCGGGTTCCGGCAGACCCTTGAGGTTCGAACACTGGGGTGCGCACGGAGATCTCTCCCCTACCGATCTATGTCCAATCTCCTCGCGTGATCTAAGCTGGAAACAACGAACAACACAAGGGGCACGAGATTTATACTGGTTCGGGCCACCATTGTGGTGTAATACCCTACTTCAGTGTGTGCTGTGGTGGATTGCCTCGGGGGCTGATGATGAACAGTACAAGGGAAGAACAGCCTCGCGAGAAGTGTTCTTGAGATGGTGCGATGAACTGCTTGGGTGAGTTCAGTCGCCTCTCTCTCTCTCTCCCTCTCTCTGCTAGGGTTCTATCAGATCTCTAGCCGTCTCCCTTTCATCCCCCTGGGTGTCTCTTTCCTTCTGTGGTGGCTAGCTCTACTTATAGGGGCCCTGGTGTTGGAAATATGCCCTAAAGGCAATATAAAATGATTATTATATTTCCTTGTTCATGATAATTGTCTATTATTCATGCTTTAATTGTATTATCCGGAAATCGTAATACATGTGTGAATACATAGACCACAATGTGTCCCTAGTGAGCCTCTAGTTGACTAGCTCATTAATCAACAGATAGTCATGGTTTCCTGGATATGGACATGGGGATGTCATTGATAACGGGATCACATCATTAGGAGAATGATGTGATGGACAAGACCCAATCCTAAACATAGCGCAAGATCGTATAGTTCGTTTGCTAGAGTTTTTCCAATGTCAAGTATCTTTTCCTTAGATCATGAGATCGTTTAACTCTCGGATTGTAGGAGATATGCCCTAGAGGCAATAATAAATGATATTATTTATCTTCGAGTTCATAATTATGTTTATGTTCCATGCTATAACTGCAATGATTCTCGAGTCTGCAATATCCATGAGGCTCAGAGGGAGACTCATATGCACGTGTGGAATAATAAATGGTAGGAAGTATTCCTAGTCTGCCTCTAAGACTAGCTCAAGTGTTGCATGATGGTTCTGTTTTCCTGATCATGGGCATGTCTATGCCAGCAATTTTGAGGGCACAATGTTAAGAGAACATTTGTGTTGAATCGATCCGCATTGATGTTATGCTAAGAGATTCATTCGTCACAAGTTAATGGTGCATATCACAGAGATGGTTAACGTTTGCATGAGTCCTTGTACCATGAGAGTATCGAGTTTCTTCATGTTTGCTTCATGAACTTTGGGGTTTGTTAAACGTCATCCGTAAATGGGTGGCTATTACGGCGGCTTACGGGTTCATGGAAAAGTGTGTCAAGTAACTTGATAGCTCAAGATTGGGATTTGCTCCTCTGACGATGGAGAGATATTCTCGGGCCCTCTCGTATTACGGTATCCATCATCGTCTGGCCAGACACGGTGTGATTTGATCACCGGGATGTCGGAACACGGAAACGAGAAAAGAGAACAAAACCGGTAACAAGGTAACTTGCATGGTGGACAAATGGTTCGTCCCATGGGATGCAACAAATCTCACCTCGGGTGTTTGTGACATATCGCGAAGCAACAGGAATAGCTCACTGCAACTGGAGGTTCACTCGAATATTTATTCGTGTGGGTATAGGGGTCAATATGGGTGTCCACGGCTCCGATGTTGATCATTGATCGGAAGGGGTTCCGGGTCATGTCTATACTTCACCGAACCTATAGGGTCACACGCTTAAGGGTCATCTATCTTCTGAATACTAGGCAAGGACTCTTAGAGAAAATCACCGAAAAAGTTTCGGACACTGGAAAAATTTTCGGACAGCGGAAAAGTTCCGCAGAGAGAGGTCATCGGATGAGTTTCTATGAAACTGAAAAGTTGTTTCAGGGGATACCATTAAGTCAAATTGGTTTCGGCACATGCCTGATAATTCTTGGAGGGTGCCAGAATCATTCTGGAAGCTTTCTGGAATTTTCCGGGATAATAACCGGATATGCTCCGGAGCTGCCGGAACCACTTCAGATGCTTTTCGCAGATGAAAATCACTAAACCGGAATTGTTTTGGAACGCGTTGAAAATCATTTTGGTGGGTACTGGAAATGTTCTGGGACCACATAAATATTTTCAGTTTGAACGGACGCTGAAAAATGTCATCATGAATAGTGAAAATCAGCTTTATGGAAAGCCACCTTTTGGGGCTTTGCTCCAAAAGATCTTGGGGATGACATGGATGGATAGGAGCCATTTTTGGGCCCCTCATGGGGGTGTGGCCGGCCACATGTGGTATCCCCCCTTGGGGACCCTCTTGTTCCTTGGTTTCACTCCTAGGTCCTTGTGGAAGGACTTCATTCATGTGCATTTTGGGTTTTTGTGTGAAACTACCCTACCCCTTGGGATTTCCTATAAATAGAGGTGGAGGGGCAGCCCTCCATACTCACTCTTTCTCACATACAAGTGCCATGCATGATCTGGCTTCTCTCTCCCTCCCAGCGAAACAGTTTCGTAGAGCCGAAAGGCTGTCTGGGTTCCGGCAGGAACTAGTTCTGGACGGCGAAGCCCTGCCGGATAGATGACACCGTATGTGTGCAACTCTGTAGAGAGGTCGTAGTTTCGATCTTAGTGCCCGAGGGGCTGTTCGAGAATGCCTCCCGAAGGGCTGTCCAAGTGACGGTCCGAGTTCTGTGAGTCCTCCCGAAGGGCTGTCCGAGTGACCGTCCGAGTTTCGAAGGTCCTCCCGAAGGGCTGTCCGCAACACCGTTCGGGGGACTATTCGACCGCCTATCGGAGGGCTGTCTGAGGAGCAGATGAGGGTATACATCCTCGCGGTTGGGAGGTTCTAAATCCTAGCTGCGGGGATCTGCACCGCCGATCGTCATCGACTCTACTTCCCGCTGCGCTACGAGTCGGTAACGAAATAGATCAAACCTTGTATGCAGTCTCCATAGTGGTCCTGGGCTGGTGCGTAGGTCAAAAATTTTTCATTTTCTGCTGCGTTACCCTACAGTGGCATCAAGAGCCGTGCTATGCGTAGATGCAGGTTTCGATCTAGAATACATGGAGATGTATGGGTATTGCATAATATAATTAGGTAGTAGATGAGATCTATTGCTGAAAATTATTTATGCGGGTGACAGATGAAATCTGTTACCCGACGTTCTTGTTGCCTCACTAGAATTTGCGTTTGCTCAATCTCGAGACAGCATGGTGGAATTTGACAAAGTTCTGGCAATCCGTGATCCTGATTGATCATGGAAGTGCTATCAGTTCTTTGGGTTCTGCCGTAGTCAAAAGAAAGATGAAATTCGCAGATGAAAGGGCATTGCAGATATGATCTGCACGGGGGTCATGCGTATGACGAAGTTTAGTATGGGAGTCGAGATTGAATTATCTCGTGTTTCATACACCCTGAGATGTTAATCTAGCAACTTGAATAATCATACTTGATGATAAAACGTTGGTAGCTGCGGTTTAAGTCAAAACCTTAGAAGCCACGAAAATAAAATTTTGCATAAACTGATTAGAGGCGTCTAACTTGGTTTTGCAGGATGTGCATGTGATGTGGTATAGCAATGCTCATATTCAATTTGATCATGTATGAGATGACTATATGATGTTATTAACATGACCTGCGTGTCATGATTCGGCATGATGGCTGGAGCCATATGATTGTCAGTTTAATGACCTGCGTGTCAACCTTGTTGTAATGCATTATTTTATTGGCTATAGAGATAGCAATATTATCTGGTGCATCGACAAGGTGGTGGCAATCTTCGTGAAGGTGAACACCAACGTGAGTGCCGAAGACGAAGAAATGAAAGACTTCTCCGTCAGAAAGGGCTATACCATATCATGCTAATTATGAATTGCCTGAGATGTTTATCCCTTTGATGCACCCTTCTTGATTGCGCTGTAGTCGCTTTTTATTAGGGTGATCTCTCACAAAAATATCAAGTAGTTAGTGTTGTCCCAAGTGTAGCACCGTCACGGCACCTATCTTTTCGGGGTGCGCCGTGTCACACGGGTACGAACGATTAGAGAAGTGTGAGGCGGGTGACTTGAGACCTCGTAGCGAGATCACTTGGTTGTCTTGACGTTCAGGCATGACCGTCATGAGCTCGGAACACACGCATCGAAAGATGAACAAGAGTCACATAAAGATGTGATTGGCAAGTTGGCCTACCGGTTAAGATTTTCGTCATCAGTGGTGTTACACCAATGGCGTTGAATTGAAATGCGGATCTTGAATCACTCACAATCAATTATGAGATATTGATTTGAGTGGGAGCTCACTGTTGAATTAACTTGTTTAATTCTTAGTGCAATTAATTGTGAACATTGTCTAAAGTGTTATTTGCCTAATAGTTATAGAATAATGGCTCGCGTTTCCACCCTCCCTATTAAAATTGAATAGCTGTTAAATATCTGGTTAAAACTTTACGGTTGGTAACATAATGTGAGGATTGTCCTCAAGAGTACCGAGAAGGACTTTGTCCTATCGCATATTTTCGGTATTCTCCCGCTAATGCTATGGATCATGTGACTCTCGTCCTTCGATCCAAAAGCTAGAATTCCGTTTTCAGTCAAGTGCAATATGTTTGCTTTCATGAGACCCGAACTTCAAAAGTTTGGATAGTTATGTGATATTCATGGAATCTGAAAATCATTTTCGGAGACAGACAAAGGCTAAAAGATATGAGATATCCAAAGCAAGGTTTGTTTGCAAACCATTAGTAAAGGAGTTTACTATGCATTAGACTGATTAGAGAGGGATCCAGAAGAAAGCCTTTCATATGATGAAGTTGGATGTTTTTCTAGAAGTAGGAGAAATACTAAAAGTTAAACTGTTAGAAGTATAAAGGCAAATAGAAAGAAGACTGAAATATCCAGCTCATGTATGAATGTCATACAAGTTTTTGATGTATAGAAGGCTGGTCAAAGATATAGTCCTTGGGAATTATGATTAAATTGTTGATCACTGATTCTTGGGTATTGTGAGTTAAATCACAAAGATACCCGCTCGATTGCATTCTGTTGCAACTCGATGTAAGAACTACTATGGCCTAAAAGACTAGCCAGAAATGAGGTTTAGGTATACACAGGGAACATAGTAAATGTTACTATACCTTCCATCGGTGTATTGCCATCTGTATTTATTTTCGTAATTCATTTAGAGTTTTACAAACTCTAGCCTCTTGCAAGAAGGTTGTTCATAAGAGAACTTTTTATGTTCGATGTTATGAATAACACAAGGGCCATACTTTCATTATGAATGAGATGTATGTTATGAATATTGAAAATAATACAATACCTCTAGGTTTACTTTCATAATTCATTTTAGAGTTTCATACACTCTAGCCCATTGCACATTGTTTGTTGCAAAAGAGTTGTTCATAAAAACAACAATTGTTGTTAAGTATTATGAATAACTTGAAGGGCCATGCTTCCATCCAAGATGGGATGTATGTTATGAATATTGATGGTAATATGATACATCCGTAACACTGACGCTAAATGTCACAAGACTAAAAGAATACCACACAAGTGTGGCACTACATTTGGTCACATTGGAGAAACCCGCATGGAAAATTCCATTATGATGGATTTTGAAGTCTTTTTGATTTTGAATCATCTGACACTTGCAACTTTCCTCCGAAAAGTGAAGTGACTGAAATACTGTTCACAGGCCATAAGGAATGAGCAACAAACATATTGGTGATCATACATTTTGATGTGTGTAGTTCAATAAATGTTGTTGCAAGTAGTGGATTTATATATCTTCAGAAATAACTCAAGTAGATATATGGATATTTGCTTGATGAGACGTATGTCTGGATCTTTTGAAATCATTCGAAAGGTTTTCAAAAATGAAGTAGAAGTTATTGTAACAAGGAAATTATGTTTCTACAATTTGATTGCAGAAAGGAATATCTGAGTTACAAGTTTAGCGAATGTCTGATGAGTTGTGAAAAGAGTTTCATAACTTACACCTTTCGGAACACCACTATGAGTGGAATGTCTGTGAAGATGTAATCAAACCATTTATGACATGGTAAGGTCAAAGATGACATAAATAAATTTGCCATTATACCTTTTAAAGTGATGCTTTAGAGACTGCGGCTTTTACACTGAAAAGAGCTACATCGGGTCTGTTGAAATGAAGCCATGGTATGGTACGCCCAACCATTTTTTATCCTTTCTTAAAATTTGGAATATGGGGCTTGTGTAAAAGGTTACAAACCTATTCCAAATCAGACAAGTGCTACTTTGTAGGTTATACCAAAATGTTGGATATTCCTCCCTCACTATACCGAGGCAAATAGTTTTGTCGCGAAACGGTGTGCTTTTAAAGAGAATGGTTCTTTCAAAAAGGTGAGTGGGAGAATAGTGCAACTCGACGAGATAAATAGTATCTTCGTCATCAGATCAAAGGAAAGAGACCTTGGAAGTAATTCCAGAGTTTTCTACTGCGACTGATACGGAAGTCTCTACAATAAAATGTATGAACTTCGGTCGAACTTGCAGCTGAACCACGTAGGCAAGGCTTGTGCAAACCTCTCAGGTGCGCAAACGAGATATTGTTGTTAGAAAACATTATACCTACGATACACAAGGAAGCGTTGATGGCCCTGACTCCGGAATTGGCTAAATGCCAATACAACCTGAGTTAGTTTCCATATAAGTGATTCAAGATTAAAACCTTGATACACCTTTCAGAAGACTTAGAGTCTAACGAATATTTATGGAACTTAAAATTGATACGGATAAAAATGTTTTATCCATAAAGCTCGACTTGTTGAAATAACAAGTTCAAGAGTTGACTACGATGAGGTTGTTTTCACCGTAGCGATGCTAAAAGTCGGTTCGGGTTGAACTAGCAATTAATACATATTTCAATTTGAGATATGATACATGGATAACAAAAGGATTTCCATCTGATGGAAATGAAACCTAGGACTTGTATGTGATACAGTCCAAAGTAATTTGTCAATCCAGAGGATGCTAGTAGGTATGCAAACTTCAGAGTTCTAGCGATGGACAGAAGAGAGCAAAATGGAGTTGGAATCTTCGTGTTTTGATGAAATGGTCAAAAGGGATTTTGACTTCATCAATGGGTAATGAAGATGCTTGTAATTCAATAAAGTAAGTGGCAGTGCAATAATTTTTCTAAAAACCTTGTGTGCTTGACACATTGGTAATTGGAAATAAATTCCTTGACACGAATTAGGACTTCGTTTGAAAATAGTTTTTCGAAGAAGTGCTTAGGCTAAATAGCCTCAATATTAGGCATGATGATCTATGGAGATAGATTTACCTAATGGGGCTAAGCAATGAATACATATTGACAAGATGCTAAAACCTTTTAGCATTTAAAACGCCAAGGAGTGATTCTTGCCGAAGTCACATGGAAAGAGTTTTTACAAAACTCGGTGTCCTAAAACACTGATGAGTAAAATACATGATGGAGATTCCACACACACCTTCGTGTTTTGGATTAATCATGTATTCCATGGTATGTAAAACAACCAGATATGTCCGATACTCCAAAGGTGTTGTGAGTATAGATACCAAAATGGTCAAAAGTACTGATCATAGGACAACAATGAAAGATGTCATTTAGTACCAGAGTAGTACTGATGACATGTTTTCTCGCAAGCAGAGATTATGAAAGTGCTCGTTGTAAGTAATTACATCGATACAGTCTTCATCAATGCTCGATGCGATTTTCGATTTAAATTAAGGGTTTTTGTGTGATACACAATATGGTGGCACGGTAGTTTGAAATTGTTCCAAACAATATATTGTGGCGATTTCTATAACAAGGGCTAAGTATGTTGATGCTTTAGAAGCGACAAACAAGATGTTGAATCATATAGTTCATTCATGAACTTAGTATGGTTCCAAGATGGCTTTTGTCAATGGGACACTACTGCAGGTAGTTGCTCCATAACTCAGTCTGAGGAATCCAGGTTCGACCTGTGATTCACATACATACAAAGCCAAGTCCACACAAAATATGAATTTTGTGAAAGTGTGAAAACGCTGGGATATGCAAAGATACACATGGAGCTCAAGTCGTCAGATCCGTTGGACATCAGGCTATACCACAAGCGAAGCATATTTACACCAGTGTGCCACAGGTGTAAAGTGCATTAGCATTAACTAGATTATTGACTCTAGTGCAAGTGGGAGTCTGTAGGAGATATGCCCTACAGGTAATAATAAATGATATTATTTATCTTCGAGTTCATAATTATGCTTATGTTCCATGCTATAACTGCAATGATTCTCGAGTCTGCAATATCCATGAGGCTCGGAGGAAGACTCATATGCACGTGTGGAATAATAAATGGTAAGAAGTATTCCTAGTCTGCCTCTAAGACTAGCTCAAGTGTTGCATGATGGTTCTGTTTTCCTGATCATGGGCATGTCTATGCCAGCAATTTTGAGGGCACAATGTTAAGAGAACATTTGTGTTGAATCGACCCGGATTGATGTTATGCTAAGAGATTCATTTGTCACAAGTTAATGGTGCATATCACAGAGATGGTTAACGTTTGCATGATTCCTTGGACCATGAGAGTGTCGAGTTTCTTCATGCTTGCTTCATGAACTTTGGGGTTTGTTAAACGTCATCCGTAAATGGGTGGCTATTACGGCGGCTTACGGGTTCATGGAAAAGTGTGTCAAGTAACTTGATAGCTCAAGATTGGGATTTGCTCCTCCGACGATGGAGAGATATTCTCGGGCCCTCTCGGTATTATGGTATCCATCATCGTCTGGCCAGACACAGTGTGATTTGATCACTGGGATGCCGGAACAAGGAAACGAGAAAAGAGAACAAAACCGGTAACGAGGTAACTTGCATGGTGGACAAATGGTTCGTCCCATGGGATGCAAAAAATCTCACCTCGGGTGTTTTTGACATATTGCGAAGCAACAGGAATAGCTCACTGCAACTGGAGGTTCACTCGAATATTTATTCGTGTGGGTATAGGGGTCAATATGGGTGTCCACGGCTCTGATGTTGATCATTGATCGGAAGGGGTTCCGGGTCATGTCTATACTTCACCGAACCTATAGGGTCACACGCTTAAGGGTCATCTATCTTCTGAATACTAGACAAGGAGTCTGAGAGAAAATCACCGAAAAAGTTTCGGACACCGGAAAAATTTTCGGACAGCGGAAAAGGTTCCGCAGAGAGAGGTCATCGGATGAGTTTCGATGAAACTGAAAAGTTGTTTCAGGGGATACCATTAAGTCAAATTGGTTTTGGCACATGCCTGATAATTCTTGGAGGGTGCCAGAATCATTCTGGAAGCTTTCTGGAATTTTCTGGGATAATAACCGGATATGCTCCGGAGCTGCCGGAACCACTTCAGATGCTTTTCGCAGATGAAAATCACTAAACCGGAATTGTTTCGGAACGCGTTGAAAATCATTTTGGTGGGTACTGGAAATGTTCTAAGACCACATAAATATTTTCAGTTCGAACGGACGCTGAAAAATGTCGTCGTGAATAGTGAAAATCAGCTTTATGGAAAGCCACCTTTTGGGGCTTTGCTCCAAAAGATCTTGGGGATGACATGGATGGATAGGAGCCATTTTTGGGCCCCTCATGGGGGTGTGGCCGGCCACATGGGGTATCCCCCCTTGGGGACCCTCTTGTTCCTGGGTTTCACTCCTAGGTCCTTGTGGAAGGACTTCATTCATGTGCATTTTGGGTTTTTGTGTGAAACTACACTACCCCTAGGGATTTCCTATAAATAGAGGTGGAGGGGCAGCCCTCCACACTCACTCTTTCTCACAGACAAGTGCCATGCATGATCTGGCTTCTCTCTCCCTCCCAGCGAAACAGTTTCGTAGAGCCGAAAGGCTGTCTGGGTTCCGGCAGGAACTAGTTCTGGACGGTGAAGCCCTATCGGATAGATGACACCGTATGTGTGCAACTCTTTAGAGAGGTCGTAGTTTCGATCTTAGTGCCCGAGGGGCTGTTTGAGAATGCCTCCCGAAGGGCTGTCCAAGTGACGGTCCTGAAGGAAATATGCCCTAGAGGCAATAATAAAGTTATTATTTATTTCCTTATATCATGATAAATGTTTATTATTCATGCTAGAATTGTATTAACCGGAAACATAATACATGTGTGAATACATAGACAAACAGAGTGTCACTAGTATGCCTCTACTTGACTAGCTCGTTAATCAAAGATGGTTATGTTTCCTAACCATGAACAAAGAGTTGTTATTTGATTAACGAGGTCGCATCATTAGTTGAATGATCTGATTGACATGACCCATTCCATTAGCTTAGCACCCGATCGTTTAGTATGTTGCTATTGCTTTCTTCATGACTTATACATGTTCCTATAACTATGAGATTATGCAACTCCCGTTTACCAGAGGAACACTTTGGGTACTACCAAACATCACAACGTAACTGGGTGATTATAAAGGAGTACTACATGTGTCTCCAAAGGTACATGTTGGGTTGGCATATTTCGAGATTAGGTTTTGTCACTCCGATTGTCGGAGAGGTATCTCTGGGCCCTCTCGGTAATGCACATCACTTAAGCCTTGCAAGCATTGCAACTAAATGAGTTAGTTGCGGGATGATGTATTACAGAACGAGTAAAGAGACTTGCCGGCAACGAGATTGAACTAGGTATTGGAATACCGACGATCGAATCTCGGGCAAGTAACGTACCGATGACAAAGGGAACAACGTATGTTGTTATGCGGTCTGACCGTTAAAGATCTTCGTAGAATATGTACGAGCCAATATGGGCATCCAGGTCCCACTATTGGTTATTGACCGGAGACGTGTCTCGGTCATGTCTACATTGTTCTCGAACCCGCAGGGTCCGCACGCTTAAGGTTACGATGACGGTTTTATTATGAGTTTATGCATTTTGATGTACCGAAGGTTGTTCGGAGTCCTGGATGTGATCATGGACATGACGAGGAGTCTCGAAATGGTCGAGACATAAAGATTGTTATATTGGAAGCCTATGTTTGGATATCGGAAGTGTTCCGGGTGAAATCGGGATTTTATCGGAGTACCGGGAGGTTACCGGAACCCCCCGGGAGCTAAATGGGCCATGATGGGCCTTAGTGGAAAAGAGAAGAGGCAGCCCTACATGGGCCGCGCGCCCCTCCCCTCCCTTGGTCCGAATTCGACAAGGAGAGGGGGCCGGCCCCTCTCTATCTTTCCCCCCCTCCACAAGTCCTATTCCAACTAGGATTGGGGGGGGGGGAATCCTACTCCCAGAGGGAGTAGGACTCTCCTGGCACGCCCTATGTGGCCGGCTAGCCTCCCCCCCTTTGGTCCTTTATATACTGAGGCAGAGGCACCCTAGAGACACACAAGTTGATCCACGTGATCTATTCCTTAGCCGTGTGCGGCGCCCCCTGCCACCATAGTCCTCGATAATATTGTAGCGGTGCTTAGGCGAAGCCCTGCTGCTGTAGTGCATCAAGATCGTCACCACGTCGTCGTGCTGACGGAACTCTTCCCCGACACTTTGCTGGATCGGAGTCCAGGGATCGTCATCGAGCTGAACGTGTGCTAGAACTCGGAGGTGCCATAGTTTCGGTGCTTGATCGGTTGGATCATGAAGACGTACGACTACATCAACCAAACGCTTCCGTTGTCGATCTACTAGGTATGTAGATCACACTCCCCCCTCTCGTTGCTATGCATCACATGATCTTGCGTGTGCGTAGGAATTTTTTTGAAATTACTACGTTCCCCAACAGTGGCATCCGAGCCTGGTTTTATATGTTGATGTTATATACACGAGTAGAACACAAGTGAGTTGTGGGTGATATAAGTCATACTGCCTACCAGCATGTCATACTTTGGTTCGGCGGTATTGTTGGATGAAGCGGCCCAGACCGATATTACGCGTACGCTTACGCGAGACCGGTTCTCCCGATGTGCTTTGCACAGAGGTGGCTTGTGGGTGACAGTTTCTCCAACTTTAGTTGAACCAAGTGTGGCTACGCCCGGTCCTTGCGAAGGTTAAAACAGAGTCAAATTGACAAACTATCGTTGTGGTTTTGATGCGTAGGTGAGATTGGTTCTTACTTAAGCCCGTAGCAGCCACGTAAAACTTGCAACAACAAAGTAGAGGACGTCTAACTTGTTTTTGCAGGGCATGTTGTGATGTGATATGGTCAAGACATGATGTTGAATTTTATTGTATGAGATGATCATGTTTTGTAACCGAGTTATCGGCAACTGGCAGGAGCCATATGGTTGTCGCTTTATTGTATGCAATGCAATCGCGATGTAATGCTTTACTTTATCACTAAACGGTAGCGATAGTCGTGGAAGCACAAGCTTGGCGAGACGACAACGATGCTACCATGGAGATCAAGGTGTCACGCCGGTGACGATGGTGATCACGACGGTGCTTCGGAGATGGAGATCACAAGCACAAGATGATGATGGCCATATCATATCACTTATATTGATTGCATGTGATGATTATCTTTTATGCATCTTATCTTGCTTTGATTGACGGTAGCATTATAAGATGATCTCTCACTAATTATCAAGAAGTGTTTTCCCTGAGTATGCACCGTTGCGAAAGTTCTTCGTGCTGAGACACCACGTGATGATCGGGTGTGATAGGTTCTACGTTCAAATACAACGGGTGCAAAACAGTTGCACACGCGGAATACTCAGGTTATACTTGACGAGCCAAGCATATACAGATATGGCCTCGGAACACGGAGACCGAAAGGTCGAGCGTGAATCATATAGTAGATATGATCAACATAATGATGTTCACCAATGAAACTACTCCATCTCACGTGATGATCGGACATGGTTTAGTTGATTTGGATCACGTAATCACTTAGAGGATTAGAGGGATGTCTATCTAAGTGGGAGTTCTTTAAGTAAATTAACTGAACTTAAATTTATCATGAAACTTAGTACCTGATAGTATCTTGCTTATGTATGTTTGATTCTAGATAGATGGCTCGTGTTGTTGTTCCGTTGAATGTTAATGCGTTCCTTGAGGAAGCAAAGTTGAAAGATGATGGTAGCAATTACACGGACTGGGTCCGTAACTTGAGGATTATCCTCATTGCTGCGCAGAAGAATTACGTCCTGGAAGCACCGCTGGGTGCCAGGCCTGCTGCAGGAGCAACGCCGGACTTTATGAACGTCTCGCAGAGCAAAGCTGATGACTACTCGATAGTTCAGTGTGCCATGCTTTACGGCTTAGAATCGGGACTTCAACGATGTTTTGAACGTCATGGAGCATCTGAGATGTTCCAGGAGTTGAAGTTAATATTTCAAGCAAATGCCCGGATTGAGAGATATGAAGTCTCCAATAAGTTCTATAGCTGCAAGATGGAGGAGAACAGTTCTGTTAGTGAGCATATACTCAAAATGTCTGGTTATAATAATCACTTGATTCAATTGGGAGTTAATCTTCCAGATGATTGCGTCATTGATAGAATTCTCCAATCACTGCCACCAAGCTACAAGAGCTTCGTGATGAACTATAATATGCACGGGATGAATAAGACTATTCCCGAGCTCTTCGCGATGCTGAAAGCTGCGAAAGTTGAAATCAAGAAGGAGCATCAAGTGTTGATGGTCAACAAGACCACTAGTTTCAAGAAAAAGGGCAAAGGAAAGAAGAAGGGGAACTTCAAAAAGAACGGCAAGCAAGTTGCTACTCAAGAGAAGAAACCCAAACCTGGACCTAAGCCTGAAACTGAGTGCTTCTACTGCAAGCAGACTGGTCACTGGAAGCGGAACTGCCCCAAGTATTTGGTGGATAAGAAGGATGGCAAGGTGAACAAAGGTATATGTGATATACATGTTATTGATGTGTACCTTACCAATGCTCGTAGTAGCACCTGGGTATTTGATACTGGTTCTGTTGCTAATATTTGCAACTCGAAACAGGGACTACGGATTAAGCGAAGATTGGCTAAGGACGAGGTGACGATGCGCGTGGGAAACGGTTCCAAAGTCGATGTGATCGTGGTCGGCACGCTACCTCTACATCTACCTTCGGGATTAGTATTAGACCTAAATAATTGTTATTTGGTGCCAGCGTTGAGCATGAACATTATATCCGGATCTTGTTTAATGCGAGACGGTTATTCATTTAAATCGAGAATAATGGTTGTTCTATTTATATGAGTAATATCTTTTATGGTCATGCACCCTTGAAGAGTGGTCTATTCTTATTGAATCTCGAGAGTAGTGATACACATATTCATAATGTTGAAGCCAAAAGATGCAAAGTTGATAATGATAGTGCAACTTATTTGTGGCACTGCCGTTTAGGTCATATCGGTGTAAAGCGCATGAAGAAACTCCATACTGATGGGCTTTTGGAACCACTTGATTATGAATCGCTTGGTACTTGCGAACCATGCCTCATGGGCAAGATGACTAAAACACCATTCTCCGGTACTATGGAGAGAGCAACAGATTTGTTGGAAATCATACATACAGATGTATGTGGTCCGATGAATATTGAGGCTCATGGGTATATCTACTTAATGAAACATAAGTTTGAAACATTTGAAAAGTTCAAAGAATTTCAGAGTGAAGTTGAAAATCATCGTAACAAGAAAATAAAGTTTCTACGATCTGATCATGGAGGAGAATATTTGAGTTACGAGTTTGGTGTACATTTGAAAAATTGTGGAATAGTTTCGCAACTCACGCCACCCGGAACACCACAGCGTAATGGTGTGTCCGAACATCGTAATCGTACTTTACTAGATATGGTGCGATCTATGATGTCTCTTACTGATTTACCACTATCGTTTTGGGGATACGCTCTAGAGACGGCCGCATTCACGTTAAATAGGGCACCATCAAAATCCGTTGAGACGACGCCTTATGAACTGTGGTTTGGCAAGAAACCAAAGTTGTCGTTTCTAAAAGTTTGGGGCTGCGATGCTTATGTGAAAAAGCTTCAACCTGATAAGCTCGAACCCAAATCGGAGAAATGTGTCTTCATAGGATATCCAAAGGAAACTATTGGATACACCTTCTATAACAGATCCGAAGGCAGGACTTTTGTTGCTAAATTCGGAAACTTTATGGAGAAGGAGTTTCTCTCGAAAGAAGTGAGTGGGAGGAAAGTAGAACTTGACGAGGTAACTGTACCTGCTCCCTTATTGGAAAGTAGTGCATCACAGAAAACTGTTTCTGTGACACCTACACCAGTTAGTGAGAAAGCTAATGATAATGATCATGAAACTTCAGAACAAGATACTACTGAACCTCGTAGATCAACCAGAGTAAGATCCACGCCAGAGTGGTACGGTAATCCTGTTCTGGAAGTGATGCTACTAGATCATGATGAACCTACGAACTATGAAGAAGCGATGGTGAGCCCAGATTCCGCAAAGTGGCTTGAAGCCATGAAATCTGAGATGGGATCCATGTATGAGAACAAAGTATGGACTTTGGTTGACTTGCCCGATGATCGGCAAGCAATTGAGAATAAATGGATCTTCAAGAAGAAGACTGACGCTGACGGTAATATTACTGTCTACAAAGCTCGACTTGTCGCGAAAGGTTTTCGGCAAGTTCAAGGGATTGACTACGATGAGACCTTCTCACCCATAGCGATGCTTAAGTCTGCCCGAATCATGTTAGCAATTGCCGCATTTTATGATTATGAAATTTGGCAGATGGATGTCAAAACTGCATTCCTGAATGGATTTCTGGAAGAAGAGTTGTATATGATGCAACCAGAAGGTTTTGTCGATCCAAAGGGAGCTAACAAAGTGTGCAAGCTCCAGCGATCCATTTATGGACTGGTGCAAGCCTCTCGGAGTTGGAATAAACGTTTTGATAGTGTGATCAAAGCATTTGGTTTTATACAGACTTTTGGAGAAGCCTGTATTTACAAGAAAGTGAGTGGGAGCTCTGTAGCATTTCTGATATTACATGTGGATGACATATTACTAATTGGAAATGATGTAGAATTTCTGGATAGCATAAAATTATACTTGAATAAAAGTTTTTCAATGAAAGACCTTGGTGAAGCTGCTTACATATTAGGCATTAAGATCTATAGAGATAGATCAAGACGCTTAATTGGACTTTCACAAACCACATACCTTGACAAAGTTTTGAAGAAGTTCAAAATGGATCAAGCAGAGAAAGGGTTCTTGCCTGTGTTACAAGGTGTGAAGTTGAGTAAGACTCAATGCCCGACCACTGCAGAAGATAGAGAGAATATGAAAGATGTTCCCTATGCATCAACCATAGGATCTATCATGTATGCAATGCTGTGTACCAGACCCGATGTGTGCCTTGCTATAAGTCTAGCAGGGAGGTACCAAAGTAATCCAGTAGTGGATCACTGGACAGCGGTCAAGAACATCCTGAAATACCTGAAAAGGACTAAGGATATGCTTCTCATATATGGAGGTAACAAAGAGCTCATCGTAAAAGGTTACGTTGATGCAAGCTTTGACACTGATCCGGATGATTCTAAATCGCAAACCGGATACGTGTTTACATTAAACGGTGGGGCTGTAAGTTGGTGCAGTTCTAAACAAAGCGTTGTAGCGGGATCTACATGTGAAGCGGAGTACATAGCTGCTTCGGAAGCAGCAAATGAAGGAGTCTGGATGAAGGAGTTCATATCCGATCTAGGTGTCATACCTAGTGCATCGGGTCCAATGAAAATCTTTTGTGACAATACTGGTGCAATTGCCTTGGCAAAGGAATCCTGATTTCACAAGAGAACCAAGCACATCAAGAGACGCTTCAATTCCATCCGGGATCTAGTCCAGGTGGGAGACATAGAGATTTGCAAGATACATACGGATCTGAATGTGGCAGACCCGTTGACTAAGCCTCTTCCACGAGCAAAACATGATCAGCACCAAGGCTCCATGGGTGTTAGAATCATTACTGTGTAATCTAGATTATTGACTCTAGTGCAAGTGGGAGACTGAAGGAAATATGCCCTAGAGGCAATGATAAAGTTATTATTTATTTCCTTATATCATGATAAATGTTTATTATTCATGCTAGAATTGTATTAACCGGAAAATAATACATGTGTGAATACATAGACAAACAGAGTGTCACTAGTATGCCTCTACTTGACTAGCTCGTTAATCAAAGATGGTTATGTTTCCTAACCATGAACAAAGAGTTGTTATTTGATTAACGAGGTCACATCATTAGTTGAATGATCTGATTGACATGACCCATTCCATTAGCTTAGCACCCGATCGTTTAGTATGTTGCTATTGCTTTCTTCATGACTTATACAAGTTCCTATAACTATGAGATTATGCAACTCCCGTTTACCAGAGGCAAGAACCTTTGGGTACTACCAAACATCACAATGTAACTGGGTGATTATAAAGGAGTACTACAGGTGTCTCCAAAGGTACATGTTGGGTTGGCATATTTCGAGATTAGGTTTTGTCACTCCGATTGTCGGAGAGGTATCTCTAGGCCCTCTCGGTAATGCACATCACTTAAGCCTTGCAAGCATTGCAACTAAATGAGTTAGTTGCGGGATGATGTATTACAGAACGAGTAAAGAGACTTGCCGGCAACGAGATTGAACTAGGTATTGGAATACCGACGATCGAATCTCGGGCAAGTAACATACCGATGACAAAGGGAACAACGTATGTTGTTATGCGGTCTGACCGATAAAGATCTTCGTAGAATATATAGGAGCCAATATGGGCATCCAGGTCCCGCTATTGGTTATTGACCGGAGACGTGTCTCGGTCATGTCTACATTGTTCTCGAAACCGCAGGGTCCGCACGCTTAAGGTTACGATGACAGTTTTATTATGAGTTTATGCATTGTGATGTACAGAAGGTTGTTCGGAGTCCCGGATGTGATCACGGACATGAAGAGGAGTCTCGAAATGGTCGAGACATAAAGATTGATATATTGGAAGCCTATGTTTGCATATCGGAAGTGTTCCGGGTGAAATCGGGATTTTACTGGAGTACTGGGAGGTTACCGGAACCCCCCGGGAGCTAAATGGGCCATGATGGGCCTTAGTGGAAAAGAGAAGAGGCAGCCCTACACGGGCCGCGCGCCCCTCCCCTCCCTTGGTCCGAATTGGATAAGGAGAGGGGGCCGGCCCCTCTCTATCTTTTCCCCCCCTCCACAAGTCCTATTCCAACTAGGATTGGGGGGGGGGGAATCCTACTCCCAGAGGGAGTAGGACTCTCCTGGCACGCCCTATGTGGCCGGCTAGCCTCCCCCCCTTTGGTCCTTTATATACTGAGGCAGAGGCACCCTAGAGACACACAAGTTGATCCACGTGATCTATTCCTTAGCCGTGTGCGGCGCCCCCTGCCACCATAGTCTTGGATAATATTGTAGCGGTGCTTAGGCGAAGCCCTGCTGCTGTAGTGCATCAAGATCGTCACCACGCCGTCGTGCTGACGGAACTCTTCCCCGACACTTTGTTGGATCGGAGTCTGGGGATCGTCATCGAGCTGAACGTGTGCTAGAACTCGGAGGTGCCGTAGTATCGGTGCTTGATCGGTCGGATCGTGAAGACGTACGACTACATCAACCAAACGCTTCCGTTGTCGATCTACTAGGTATGTAGATCACACTCCCCCCTCTCGTTGCTATGCATCACATGATCTTGCGTGTGCGTAGGATTTTTTTTGAAATTACTACGTTCCCCAACAGGTCCGAGTTCTGTGAGTCCTCCCGAAGGGCTGTCTGAGTGACCGTCCGAGTTTCGAAGGTCCTCCCGAAGGGCTGTCCGCAACACCGTCCGGGGGACTATTCGACCGCCTCCCGGAGGGCTGTCTGAGGAGCAGATGAGGGTATACATCCTCGCGGTTGGGAGGTTGTAAATCCTAGCTGCGGGGATCTGCACCGCCGATTGTCATCGACTCTACTTCCTGCTGCGCTATGAGTCGGTAACGAAATAGATCAAACCTTGTATGCAGTCTCCATAGTGGTCCTGGGCTGGTGCGCAGGTCAGAAAATTTTCGCTTTCTGCTGCGTTACCCTACACGGATACCGTAGGAGTGCTCTGGGTGTACCAAACGTCACAACGTAACTGGGTGACTATAAAGGTATACTACGGGTATCTTCGAAAGTGTCTGTTGGGTTGACACGGATCAAGACTGGGATTTGTCACTCCGTATGACAGAGAGGTATCTCTGGGCCCACTCGGTAATGCATCATCATAATGAGCTCAAAGTGACCAAGTGTCTGGTCACGGGATCATGCATTACGCTACGAGTAAAGTGACTTGCTGGTAACGAGATTGAACGAGGTATTAGGATACCGACGATCGAATCTCGGGCAAGTAACGTACCGATTGACAAAGGGAATTGTATACGGGGTTGGTTGAATCCTCGACATCGTGGTTCATCCGATGAGATCATCAAGGAGCATGTGGGAGCCAACATGGGTATCCAGATCCCGCTGTTGGTTATTGACTAGAGAGCCGTCTCAGTCATGTCTACATGTCTCCCGAACCCGTAGGGTCTACACGCTTAAGGTTCGGTGACGCTAGGGTTGTAGAGATATGAATATGCAGTAACCTGAAAGTTGTTCGGAGTCCCGGATGAGATCCTGGACGTCACGAGGAGTTCCGGAATGGTCCGGAGGTGAAGAATTATATATAGGAAGTGCAGTTTCGGCCATCGGGAGAGTTTCGGGATCACCGGTATTGTACCGGGACCACCGGAAGGGTCCCGGGGGTCCACCAGGTGGGGCCACTCATCCCGGAGGGCCCCATGGGCCAAAGTGGGGAGGGGAACCAGCCCATAGTGGGCTGGTGCACCCCCCCTTGGCCCACCCCATGTGCCTAGGGTTGGGAACCCTAGGGTGGGGGGGCGCCCCACCTGGCTTGGGGGGCACTCCACCCCTTGGCTGCCGCCCCCCCTAGGAGATCCCATCTCCTAGGGCCGGCGCACCCCCCTAGGGGGCCTATATAAAGGGGGCGAGGGGGCAGCACCACCCTTGAGTCTTGGCGCCTCCCTCTCCCCTGCTACACCTCTCCCTCTCGCAGTATACGGCGAAGCCCTGCTGTGGTGACGCCCTGCATCCACCACCACGCCGTCGTGCTGCTGGATCTTCATCAACCTCTCCTCCCCCCTTGCTGGATCAAGAAGGAGGAGACATCACGCTGACCGTACGTGTGTTGAACACGGAGGTGCCATCCTTTGGGCCTAGGATCTCCGGTGATTTGGATCACGTAGAGTACGACTTCCTCATCCCCGTTCTTTGAACGCTTCCGCGCGTGATCTACAAAGGTATGTAGATGCAATCCGATCACTCGTTGCTAGATGAACTCATAGATGGATCTTGGCGAAACCGTAGGAAATTTTTTGTTTTCTGCAACATTCCCCAATAGTGGCATCATGAGCTAGGTCTATGCGTAGTTCTCCTTGCACGAGTGGAACACAATTTGTTGTGGGCATAGATGTTGTCAACTTTCTTGCCTCTACTAGTCTTATCTTGCTTCAGCGGTATTGTGGGATGAAGCGGCCTGGACCGACCTTACACGTACGCTTACGGGAGACTGGTTCCACCGACTAACATGCACTAGTTGCATAAGGTGGCTAGCGGGTGTCTGTCTCTCCCACTTTAGTTGGAGCGGATTCGATGAAAAGGGTCCTTATGAAGGGTAAATATAAGTTGACAAATCACGTTGTGGCTTTTACGTAGGTAAGAAAACGTTCTTGCTAGAACCCTATTACAGCCACGTAAAACTTGCAACAACAATTAGAGGACGTCTAACTTGTTTTTGCAGCAAGTGCTTTGTGATGTGATATGGCCAAAGTTGTGATGAATGATGAATGATATATATGTGATGTATGAGATCATGTTCTTGTAATAGGAATCACGACTTGCATGTCGATGAGTATGACAACCGGCAGGAGACATAGGAGTTGTCTTTATTTTTTGTATGACCTTCGTGTCATTGAGAAACGCCATGTAAATTACTTTACTTTATTGCTAAACGTGTTAGCCACAGTAGTAGAAGTAATAGTTGGCGAGCAACTTCATGGAGACACGATGATGGAGATCATGGTGTCATGCCGGTGACAAGATGATCATGGAGCCCCAAGATGGAGATCAAAGGAGCTATGTGATATTGGCCATATCATGTCACTATTATTATTTGATTGCATGTGATGTTTATCATGTTTTTGCATCTTGTTTACTTAGAACCGCGGTAGTAGATAAGATGATCCCTCATAATAATTTCAAGAAAGTGTTCCCCCTAACTGTGCACCGTTGCGACAGTTCGTTGTTTCGAAGCACCACGTGATGATCGGGTGTGATAGATTCCAATGTTCACATACAACGGGTGTAAGACAGATTTACACATGCAAACACTTAGGTTGACTTGAGGAGCCTAGCATGTACAGACATGGCCTCGGAACACAGAAGACCGAAATGTCGAGCATGAGTCGTATAGAAGATACCATCAACATGAAGATGTTCACCGATGTTGACTAGTCCGTCTCACGTGATGATCGGACACGGCCTAGTTAACTCGGATCATGTTATACTTAGATGACTGGAGGGATGTCTATCTAAGTGGGAGTTCATTATATAATTTGATTAGATGAACTTAATTATCATGAACTTAGTCTAAAATCTTTACAATATGTCTTGTAGATCAAATGGGCAACGTTGTCCTCATCTTCAACGCGTTCCTAGAGAAAACCAAGCTGAAAGACGATGGCAGCAACTATACGGACTGGGTCCGGAACCTGAGGATCATCCTCATAGCTGCCAAGAAAGAATATGTCCTACAAGCACCGCTAGGTGACGCACCCGTCCCCATAGAACCAAGACGTTATGAATGCTTGGCAGACACGTGCTGATGATTACTCACTCGTTCAGTGCGGCATGCTTTACAGCTTAGAACCGGGGCTCCAAAAGCGTTTTGAGCGACACGGAGCATATGAGATGTTCGAAGAGCTGAAAATGGTTTTCCAAGCTCATGCCCGGGTCGAGAGATATGAAGTCTCCGACAAGTTCTTCAGCTGTAAGATGGAGGAAAATAGTTCTGTCAGTGAGCACATACTCACTATGTCTGGATTACATAACCGCTTAACTCAGCTGGGAGTTAATCTCCCGGATGACGTGGTCATTGACAGAATCCTTCAGTCGCTTCCACCGAGCTACAAGAGCTTTGTGATGAACTTCAATATGCAGGGGATGGAAAAGACCATTCCTGAAGTATTTGCAATGCTGAAATCAACAGAGGTAGAAGTCAAAAAGGAACATCAAGTGTTGATGGTGAATAAAACCACTAAGTTCAAGAAAGGCTAGGGTAAGAAGAACTTCAAGAAGGACAGCAAGGGAGTTGCCGCGCCCGGTAAGCAAGCTGCCGGGAAGAATCCAAAGAATGGACCCAAGCCGAAGACTGAGTTTTTTTATTGCAAGGGAAGTGGTCACTGGAAGCGGAACTGCCCCAAATACTTAGCGGACAAGAAGGCCGGCAAAACGAAAGGTATATGTACGTGATATACATGTCATTGATGTGTACCTTACCAGTAATCGTAGTAGCTCCTGGGTATTTGATACCGGTGCAGTTGCTCACATTTGTAACTCAAAGCAGGAGCTGCGGAATAAACGGAGACTAGCGAAGAACGAGGTGACGATGCGCGTCGGGAATGGTTCCAAGGTCGATGTGATCGCCGTCGGCACGCTACCTCTACATTTACCCACGGGATTAGTTTTAAACCTCAATAATTGTTATTTAGTACCAGCTTTGAGCATGAACATTGTATCAGGATCTCGTTTAATTCGAGATGGCTACTCATTTAAATCCGAGAATAATGGTTGTTCTATTTATATGAGAGATATGTTTTATGGTCATGCTCCTATGGTGAATGGTTTATTCTTAATGAATCTCGAGCATAATGCTACACATATTCATAGTGTGAATACCAAAAGATGTAAGGTTGATAATGATAGTCCCACATACTTGTGGCACTGTCGCCTTGGTCACATAGGTGTCAAATGCATGAAGAAGCTCCATGCAGATGGACTTTTAGAGTCTCTTGATTACGAATCATTTGACACGTGCGAACCATGCCTCATGGGTAAGATGACCAAGACTCCGTTCTCAGGAACAATGGAGCGAGCAACCAACCTATTGGAAATCATAAATACTGATGTGTGCGGTCCAATGAGTGTTGAGGCCCGTGGTGGCTATCGTTATGTTCTCACCCTCACTGATGACTTGAGTAGATATGGGTATGTCTACTTAATGAAACACAAGTCTGAAACCTTTGAAAAGTTCAAGGAATTTCAGAGTGAGGTTGAGAATCAACGTGACAGAAAAATCAAGTTTTTGCAATCAGATCATGGAGGAGAATACTTGAGTCACGAATTTGGCACACACTTAAGAAAATGTGGCATAGTTTCACAACTCATGCTGCCTGGAACACCTCAGCGTAATGGTGTGTCCGAACGTCGTAATCGCACTCTATTGGATATGGTGCGATCTATGATGTCTCTTACCGATTTACCGCTGTCATTTTGGGGCTACGCTTTAGAGACTGCCGCATTCACTTTAAATAGGGCTCCGTCGAAATCTGTTGAGACGACACCGTATGAATTATGGTTTGGGAAGAAGCCTAAGCTGTCATTTCTAGAAGTTTGGGGATGCGATGCTTATGTCAAGAAACTTCAACCTGATAAGCTCGAACCCAAGTCGGAAAAATGCGTCTTCATAGGATACCTAAAGAAACTATTGGGTATACCTTCTACCTCAGATCCGAAGGCAAGATCTTTGTTGCCAAGAATGGATCCTTTCTAGAGAAGGAGTTTCTCTCGAAAGAAGTAAGTGGGAGGAAAGTAGAACTTGATGAAGTATTACCTCTTGAACCGGAAAGTGGCGCATCACAGGAAAATGTTCCTGTGGTGCCTGCACCAATTAGAGAGGAAGTTAATGATGATGATCAAAACACTTCTGATCAAGCTCCTACTGAACTTCGAAGGTCCAAAAGGACACGTTCCGCACCAGAGTGGTACGGCAACCCTGTCTTGGAAATCATGTTGTTAGACAACGGTGAACCTTCGAACTATGAAGAAGCAATGGCGGGCCCAGATTCCGACAAATGGCTGGAAGCCATGAAATCCGAGATAGGATCCATGTATGAAAACGAAGTATGGACTTTGACTGACTTGCCCGATGATAGGCGAGCCATAGAAAATAAATGGATCTTTAAAAACAAGACAGACGCGGATGGTAATGTGACCATCCATAAAGCTAGGCTTGTCGCTAAGGGTTATCGACAAGTTTAAGGAGTTGACTACGATGAGACATTCTCTCCCGTAGCAAAGCTGAAGTCCGTCCGAATCATGTTAGCAATTGCCGCATACTATGATTATGAGATATGGCAAATGAACGTCAAAACGGCATTCCTTAACGGTCATGTTAAGGAAGAACTGTATATGATGCAGCCGGAAGGTTTTGTCGATCCTAAGAATGCTGACAAGGTGTGCAAGCTCCAACGCTCGATTTATGGGATGATGCAAGCATCTCGGAGTTGGAACATTCGCTTTGATAAGATGATCAAAGCGTTTGGGTTTATGCAGACTTATGGAGAAGCCTGCGTTTACAAGAAAGTGAGTGGGAGCTCTGTAGCATTTCTCATATTATTTATATGTAGATGACATAATTTTGATGGGAAATGATATAGAGCTTTTGGACAGCATTAAGGCCTACTTGAATAAGAGTTTTTCAATGAAGGACCTTGGAGAAGCTGCTTATATATTAGGCATCAAGATCTATAGAGATAGATCAAGACGCCTCATAAGTCTTTCACAAAGCACATACCTTGATAAGATATTGAAGAAGTTCAATATGGATCAGTCTAAGAAGGGGTTATTGCCTGTGTTGCAAGGTGTGAAATTGAGCTCAGCTCAATGTCCGACCACGGCAGAAGATATAGAAGAGATGAGTGTCATCCCCTATGCCTCAGCCATAGGTTCTATTATGTATGCCATGCTGTGTACCAGACCTGATGTAAACCTTGCCGTAAGTTTGGTAGGTAGGTACCAAAGTAATCCCGGCAAGGAACACTGGACAACGGTCAAGAATATCCTGAAGTACCTGAAAAGGAGTAAGGAAATGTTTCTCGTTTATGGAGGTGACGAAGAGCTCGTCGTAAAGGGTTACGTCGACGCTAGCTTCGACACAGATCTAGATGACTCTAAGTCACAAACCGGATACGTGTATATTTTGAATGGTGGGGCAATAAGCTGGTGCAGTTGCAAGCAAAGCGTTGTGGCGGGATCTACATGTGAAGCGGAGTACATGGCAGCCTCGGAGGCAGCACACGAAGCATTCTGGGTGAAAGAGTTCATTACCGACCTAGGAGTCATACCCAATGCGTCGGGCCCGATGACTCTCTTCTGTGACAACACTGGAGCTATTGCCCTTGCCAAGGAGCCCAGGTTTCACAGGAAGACCAGGCATATCAAGCGTTGCTTCAACTCCATTCGTGAAAGTGTTCAAAATGGAGACATAGAGATTTGTAAAGTACATACGGACCTGAATGTACCAGATCCGTTGACTAAACCTCTCCCTAGAGCAAAACATGATCAACACCAGAATTCCATGGGTGTTCGATTAATCAAAATGTAACTAGATGATTGACTCTAGTGCAAGTGGGAGACTGTTGGAAATATGCCCTAGAGGCAATAATAAAATGATTATTATATTTCCTTGTTCATGATAATTGTCTATTATTCATGCTTTAATTGTAATATCCAGAAATCGTAATACATGTGTGAATACATAGACCACAATGTGTCCCTAGTGAGCCTCTAGTTGACTAGCTCGTTAATCAACAGATAGTCTTGGTTTCCTGGCTATGGACATGGGGATGTCATTGATAACGGGATCACATCATTAGGATAATGATGTGATGGACAAGACCCAATCCTAAACATAGCGCAAGATCGTATAGTTCGTTTGCTAGAGTTTTTCCAATGTCAAGTATCTTTTCCTTAGACCATGAGATTGTGTAACTTCCGGATACCGTAGGAGTGCTCTGGGTGTACCAAACGTCACAACGTAACTGGGTGACTATAAAGGTATACTACGGGTATCTCTGAAAGTGTCTGTTGGGTTGACACGGATCAAGACTGGGATTTGTCACTCCGTATGACGGAGAGGTATCTCTGTGCCCACTCGGTAATGCATCATCATAATGAGCTCAAAGTGACCAAGTGTCTGGTCACGGGATCATGCATTCCAGTACAAGTAAAGTGACTTGCCGGTAACGAGATTGAACGAGGTATTGGGATACCGACGATCGAATCTCGGGCAAGTAACGTACCGATTGACAAAGGGAATTGTATACGGGGTTGCTTAAATCCTCGACATCTTGGTTCATCCGATGAGATCATCGAGGAGCATGTGGGAGCCAACATGGGTATCCAGATCCTGCTGTTGGTTATTGACCAGAGAGCCGTCTCGGTCATGTCTACATGTCTCCCGAACCCGTAGGGTCTACACACTTAAGGTTCGGTGACGCTAGGGTTGTAGAGATATGAAAATGCAGTAACCCGAAAGTTGTTCGGAGTCCCGGATGAGATCCTGGACGTCACGAGGAGTTCCAGAATGGTCCGGAGGTGAAGAATTATATATAGGAAGTGCAGTTTCGGCCATCGGGAGAGTTTCGGGGTCACCGGTATTGTATCGGGACCATCGGAAGGGTCCCGGGGGTCCACCGAGTGGGGCCACTCATCCCGGAGGGCCCCATGGGCCAAAGTGGGGAGGGGAACCAGCCCATAGTGGGCTGGTGCGCCCCCCCTTGGCCCACCCCATGCGCCTAGGGTTGGGAACCCTAGGGTGGGGGGGCGCCCCACCTGGCTAGGGGGGCACTCCACCACTTGGCCGCCGCCCCCCTAGGAGATCCCATCTCCTAGGGCCGGCGCACCCCCCTAGGGGCCCTATATAAAGGGGGGGGGGCAGCACCACCATTGAGTCTTGGCGCCTCCCTCTCCCCTGCTACACCTCTCCCTCTCGCAGTATACGGCGAAGCCCTGCTGCGGTGACGCCCTGCATCCACCACCACGCCGTCGTGCTGTTGGATCTTCATCAACCTCTCCTCCCCCCCCTTGCTGTGTCAGGACCCCGATTCCGAGTCACATTGATCTAGCCGGTAACACCTCATATCACTTTGCGGCCTCACGCACGGTACCCCACGGGTGTCGCCTTACCATGGCCCGGGACCGTTTACGTCTTTTAGCTCACGTATATGATAGTGTCGCTAGCATCCATATGACAGAGAACCCGGGCCGACATGGCTAGTCGTGAACCCAAAGCGGCACAGACTTATGGAGACAGGCATACATGAATCACATCGAGCATGTCGGTCATCAGCGAGTGATTCCAGGCTGTAGCACTGGGCTAACAGGACTCCGGGGAACCCGGGCTGTAGCAGGCTAGGCAGGACTCCGGAAATCACAGCGTGACATTTCCCCGAAGGGACAGACATAGGAACGAAGTGAAACACATGCCGGCCAGTCAAGTGTCCTGAACAGTAGTGCTGGGCTAGCAGGACTCCGGTGAACCGGGCTGTAGCGGACTACTATGGCTCGAGGAGCACTAGACTACCTTTCCCCATAAGAAAGGCTGCCAAGGAGAAGCAACTAGATTGACGGATCCCACTCATACCAAGCATTTCAATCATACACACAGTATGCCCGATATGAGTACATACAACATGGCATCACAACAAAACTCTACAATTCAAGTACTTTATTTAAAGGCTCCAGGGAGCCATACATAGCATGTTCATACAGATAGGGGTCACATGACCCGACACTCAAGTCATACAAACACACAAGCACATGCGGAAGCAGCTAGTCTGAGTATAGACTCTTGAAAGAAAGAAAGCTTCTCGAAGCCTGTCTATCTACATAGGGCCCTCCATGGCCAGGATCACCACCTGGGTGGCTAGTCACTCGTCGACGTCAAGGTCTACATAAAACCCATCGGAGGGGGCGGTGTTGTCGTCCGAAAACAGTAATTAAGCAAACATGAGTACAAAGGTACTCAGCAAGTCTTACATCAGAACCTACTAAACATGCTTATTCTCAAGAAGGTGGTGGGGTTACTGCAGCAAGCCAGCTTTGACTCTTGGCTAAGCTATCCTACGGAACTTAGTTTTCGCACACGAGTCCACTACTCACCAACACAATACACCACCGTGGGTCCTCCCTCGTCATCCTACGAGAGGTCCATCCTCGATACTCACACTTATCTTGAGTCTTTTAGTAGTATCCATTAACTTGTCTATGAACTATATAGGCAACCAAGTAGTCCTTTACCGCGGACGCGGCTATTCGAATAGTTTTATACCCTGCAGGGGTGTACTTCGTCATACACGCTTTCACCACTTACCGCCGTTTACACGACATGTACTCGGCAACCTTCAAGCGGAAGCCCAACGAGGGTGTCGGCCACGGCCTACCTAAACACTTAAGCCTCTAGTCCAGGTTTATCACCTATCCAGGTTCCATCCGCAGGAAGTCCGGCCGAGGTTTCCACATACGGCACCGAACGATGTGAACAGGGTTCCCGAGACACCAAACGGGTGACTCGGTACACCGTGCCACGGTGTATCTACCGTAACATAGCCCACCCGGAGGGTCAGCGCTACGCACGGCCGCCAAAACATAACCTACAAGCACCAGAAACTATTTGCAACTCCTGGATAGAGTACTAGGGTGGTTAAGAAGCCGAGAGGGTCAATTAAGGATCCCAATGCATGGTAGTAGCTGAATCTTAAATCACACATACAGATCTCAGTTCTTAGGGACGGCCTCAATGAAACAACCCACCATGTACTCCTACATGGCCTCTCGTCGATACCTTTACCAAAACATGTTCCACGCATCCCTCAGATTAACGACATAAGCATTTCACTCTAGCCCATCACCCAGATGAACCAGACCTGACACAACTCTAAGCATAGCAGGCATAGCAAGGTAGGAATCACATACATGGCTCAATCAACTCCTACACATGCTAGTGGGTTTCATCTAGTTACTGTGGCAATGACAGGTCATGCAGAGGATAAGGGTTCAACTACCGTAGCACACAGCAGTTTGAATCGCGTTGTCTTAATGCAGTACACAAGAGCAGAAGCGAGAACATGGGTTTGTATCGGAATGATGAATGGTTGCTTGCCTGATGGAGTGGTAGCGGGATACTGCCCTTCAGTTAGATACTCGTGAATATCCTCGGAGGCAGAACCTACCACGAAGAACACATCGGAATACAATCAACACATGACGATATGCAACAATATGATGCGTGCTATGACATGGCAATATGAATGTGTCTTGGCCTAATGCAAGTTATATTAGAAAGGAATGAACTCATTTGAATCAAAGATTCAAATATTAGCTCATTAAACATGGCCTTAATAGTGCATTTCCTTATTCTGCTTAAACAGCAAGGTGAACTTGTTTTGTCATGCATGAAACCATTACAGATGGATAGATTGAATTTTTCTGATAATTTTTCATATATAAATTATTTCATTTGGAGTTACGGTTGGATTTCTATGATTTTTAGAAGTTTTAAACATTTTCTGGAATTTCCTGTATAAAAATAAATATAGAAAATGCATTACTGCGTCAGCATTGCGTCATGCTGACCTCAGCAGGTCAAAGGCGCCAGCCCAGGTCAAACCTGACTGGTGGGCCCCTGCTGTCAGCCTCTCAGTGCACTAACTACGTTTAGTTAGCCTAATTACTGGGCAGGTTCCACTAGTCAGTGACTATACTAATTAAACTAACTAATTTTTAGTTAGAAACTAATCTGGATAATTAGCAAAGGGGGCCCACTTGTCATTGACTCAGGGGAGTCAACTGGGCCCACCCAGTCCACGTCAGTGGTCAAATCCGCCGGTCAATAGGGCTAATCCCACCGGCATTGAGTTGCCGGCGAGGCCGAGACGGCGGAGGGCTTCAGAAAACGCCCTCAGGCGACCAAATCGACGGCGGAGACTATCTACGGATAGCTGGGAACGAGCCGCAGCGTTTGGTGGTGGTAGTTGGGCTCGGGGTGGCCGGATACGTCGCCGGCGATGAGCTTGGCGGTCGCCGGAGTCGGGTGAGGACGGTTTCGAGGCTATGGTGCACGGGAGGAAGAACTGGTGGTGGCTACGTGTTCCTGGTGCTGCGCTGAGCACGGTGAGGCGCTCGGACGCGTGCTTGCACGGCCGTAGCCACGACGGCGACATGGCCGGCGGCGAGGAGCTCTCGGGTGCGGTGGAAACGGCGGCTACAGGGGCCAAAAGAGCACGGGGCTAGGGGGAAAGGAAGAGGAGCTCACAGTGGAGTCGGAGAGGGGGTCAGCAAGCTCGGCGAGGTCCTGGCGGCGGCGAATCAACCGAAGATGGCTCGGGTGCCCGAGGTTGAAGACGAGGGCGAAGGCGGCGAAGCAAGGCTTCCGGCGAAGCGTGGCTCGGTGGGGAGGACGAGGGAGTCGTGGCAGAGCTAATGGGCTTGTCGGAGGGGCGAGGGAGTGGCTGTAGTAGCAACTATGGCGATCGGCGGCGAGGGACGTGCTCGGCCGTCACGGGGGAGAGTGAGAGAGACGAGGGGGAGAGTGCGAGAGGATGAGAGGGAGACGTGGGGGTCGCGTGGCGTCCTCTAGGCATCTCCCGGCGTCGGCAGAAGCAGGAGGTGGCTGGCGCGTGGCCGGCGCGCGGCGAGCACGCGCCCCTACCTCCTGGCGGTAGGTAGGGGGTGACTGGCCGAGCCAGTAGGCTGGGCCAAGCCAGGTAAGGCCCAGGTGGGCTTCTTTCTCCTCTTTTTTTTGATTTAGTTTCTGTTTTCTATTAAACTATAACTGTTTAGCTTTATTTAAAATACTAAAACATTTCCAAAAATCCTGAAATAAATGTGGCCTCTGTTTAGATTATTTCCAACAGGAAACATTTACTCCCAGAATTATTTGAGCAATTTAAGTTGTTTTATAGCATTTAAATGCCCAAATTCAATTACTTATGATTTAATTCAATGACCCTTTGTTGACCTAGAAAAATGTGCACCAATTTTGCCAGAGGTTCTAACCTAAGACAAAGAGAGTGAACATTTTAGAAGGGCATTTCAGGTTCATTGAAAATATTTTTAGTAAACCCTAGTTGTTTCCAGGGGGGTGTTGGGGGTTCTGTCTTCCCCAATTCAAATTTAAGAAGAATTTAAACATGATGCACATTCTAATGCTTGGACTAGCTAGGGTGTGACAACTCACCCCCACTCAAAAGAATCTCGTCCCGAGATTTAGGATCCTCTGGAAGGAAGGTGGGGTACTCAAGTCGAAGACGATCCTCCCTTTCCCAAGTGGCTTCTTCCTCGGAATGGTGTGACCATTGAACCTTGAGAAACTTGATATTACGACGTCGAGTGGTACGCTCGGCTTGACCAAGGATACGAACGGGATATTCCCGATAAGAGAGGTTATCTTGTAGATCAAGTGTTTCATGGTCCACTCCACGGATAGGATCTGCGAAGCAACGCCTGAGTTGAGAAACGTGGAAGACATCGTGAACTCTGGAAAGATGCGGAGGTAGTTCCAATTGGTAGGCAACTTCTCCTCGTTTGGCAACAATGCGAAAGGGTCCAATGTAACGAGGAGCCAATTTGCCTTTGATACCGAAACGATGGGTTCCCTTTAACGGAGTAACCCGAAGGTAAGCCTTCTCGTCGACTTCATAAGTCATAGGCTTATGTTTACGATCATATTGACTCTTTTGACGAGATTGGGCGTTTTTCAATTTCTCACGAATAATGCGAACCTGCTCTTCTGCTTCCTGAATCATATCTGGGCCAAAGAGTTGTCTTTCCCCGGTTTCTGACCAGTTAAGAGGCGTTCGACATTTTCGTCCATAGAGAACTTCGAAAGGAGCCTTGCCTAAGCTGGCTTGATAACTATTGTTATAAGCAAACTCCGCAAATGGAAGGCATTTCTCCCAACTCATTCCGGAGATGACAGAAGCTCGGAGCATATCTTCCAGAATTTGATTGACTCGTTCTACTTGACCACTTGATTGGGGATGGAAGGCGGTGCTAAAGGAGAGACGAGTTCCCATAGCATTTTGGAAACTTTCCCAAAATCGAGAGGTGAAGAGACTCCCACGGTCTGAATTAATTTCCAATGGAACACCATGAAGAGACACTATTCGGGAGATGTATAAATCGGCTAGCTGGCTAGCGGTGATACTCTCACGAACAGGTAGAAAGTGGGCTACTTTGGAAAGTCGGTCGATCACGACGAAGATGGCATTATTCCCTCTCTTGGTCCTCGGAAACCCAGTGATGAAATCCATACTGATTTTATCCCATTTCCATTCGGGAATAGCCAAAGGTTGAAGAGTGCCAGCAGGCCGTTGATGCTCTGCTTTAACATGACGACATACATCGCAATTAGCAATGTATTGAGCGATTTCTCTCTTCATCCTAGTTCACCAAAACCTCTGGCGTAGGTCTTGATACATTTTAGTACTACCGGGATGAATGGTGAGAGGGGATTCATGAGCTTCCTTAAGGATCAACTGACGCAGATGTTGTTTCTTGGGAACCACCAAACGGTTCTCGAAGAAAACAGCACCTCGCTCATCCATGGAGAAACATTTAGCAACTCCGCTAGCGATGTTTTCCTTAATCCGGGATATGCCCTTATCATACCGCTGGGCGGTTATGATTTGATCCGTAAGGGTAGGTTTCGCCACCAGGGTGGATAGGAATCCTTGAGGAACAATGTGAAGATTTAGCTTACGAAATTCCTCATGGAGAAGTGGTTGACTTTGTTGTAACATCAGGTTGTTACAATAGGACTTACGGCTTAGCGCATCAGCCATGACATTGGCTTTGCCCGGGGTGTAAGTTATTCCTAAGTCGTAGTCCGACATCAACTCAACCCAACGTCTTTGCCTGAGATTCAAATCTGGTTGGGTGAAGATATATTTCAAACTTTGGTGGTCGGTGAAGATCTCGCAACGATTACCGAGAAGGTAATGTCGCCAAGTTTTAAGTGCATGGACTACAGCTGCAAGCTCTAGATCATGTGTAGGATAATTTTCCTCATGTGGGTGTAATTGCCGTGAAGCATAGGCAATTACCTGACGATCTTGCATGAGTATGCAACCTAGTCCTTGTCGCGAGGCGTCGCAATAGATAATAAAGTCCTTAGAGAAGTCTGGTGGTACCAGTACGGGGCAGATGTCAGGCGTCTTTTCAGTTCTCGAAAACTGACCTCGCACTGTGGAGTCCACTCGAACTTTTTATCTTTCTTGAGGAGTTCAGTTAGAGGTTTAGCAACCTTGGAGAAATTTTCGACGAAGCGGCAGCAATAGCTCGCTAAACCAAGGAAGCTCCGAACTTGCTTAACTGTCTCAGGTGGAGTCCAATCAAAGACGTCTTGAACTCGCTCGGGATTGAAAGCACTACCCTTGCCAGAGATTACATGGCCTAGATAGGTCACTTCTGGCAACCAAAATTCACACTTGGAGAATTTGGCATAAAGGCGATGCTCTCGAAGTTTCATCAATACCAGCCTTAGATGTTCGGCATGTTCCTCTTCATTCTTGGAGTAGATGAGTATGTCATCGAGGTATACTATGACGAATTTATCCAAGTACTCCATGAAGACTGAGTTCATTAACCGAGAGAAGGTAACCGGGGCATTGGTTAAACCGAAGGACATGACAGTGTACTCGTATTGGCCATAACGAGTAACAAAGGCCGTTTTGGGTATGTCCCCGTTTCTGATTTTGATTTGATGGTAGCCCAACCTCAAATCCATCTTGGAGAAGACTGAGGATCCAGCGAGCTGATCATACAGATCATTGATCCTGGGAAGCGGATATTTGTTCTTGATGGTGACCAAATTGACAGGTCGGTAATCCACAACCATTCGATCCGTTCCATCCTTCTTCTTAATGAAGAGGACGGGGCAAGCCCAAGGAGAGGAACTAGGACGGATGAAACCCTTTTTCAAGGACTCATCGAGTTGATTCTTAAGCTCGGCTAGTTCTAAGGGTGCCATCTTGTAGGGTCTTCTAGAAATTGGAACGGTTCCTGGAACAAGGTCTATCACAAACTCAACATCCCTGTCAGGTGGAACACCTGGCAGTTCTTCTGGAAAGACATCCGGAAAATTTCGGACTACCGGAACATCCTCAAGGTCTGGAAGGGGGTTGGCGTTTAGGGAGTAAAGTTGGCGCTTGGCCACTCGAGTTAAGACATTAACTGTCTTGCCCGAGGGGTGAGTAAGTTGAACGGTTCTAGTGGCACAATCGATCCTAGCATAATGAGCTGACATCCAGTCCATACCAAAGATGATATTTATGTCGAAGGACTTGAGAGCTATTAAGGATGCAAGGAAGTCTATCGACAAGAATTTCGTTCCCATGGCTTACTCTAGAAGTTTGCCATTTGGAACCCAGAGTTTGAATTACCATGGAAGTGGGCATGTCACAGAATGTCGTATTATGCAATCGAGCATAGTTCTCGGATATGAATGAATGAGATGCTCCAGTATCGAAAAGAACAGATGCCGGATGGCAGTTAACAAGGAGCGTACCAAGGACGACTTTGGGATCCTCATGAGCCTCCTCGGCTGAAACATAATTGACATGGCCACGTGTAGTGGTGGCCGGCTTGGCGTAGAAAGTCTTCCCCGCTGGCTTACCACGGCCAACGGACTTTCCAGTTTGATTGGGGTTGTTGTTCTGGGGACACTCTCGGCTATAGTGACCCGGCTCTCCACACTTGAAGCATGTCACCACATTGGGGCGTGGAGCAGCATTAGCAGCGGGGCCACCATAGGGCTTGGGCGGTGCAAATTGTTGGTTGGGACGAGGCGCCTCAAAGGATGGCCTCGGGATGAACCTGGGTGGTAGTGCCGTGCTCGGAATCCACACCCGGCGCTTCTGAGTTCCAGAGCCGGATGAAGAGCCAAAATCAAGGGAGTGCTTGCGTGAAGCGTCATAATCAGTCTGGCCCGTCTCAGCACTGTTGGCTTTATTGACCAACTTCTGAAAAGATGTGCACTCGTGCAGACGGAGATCGCGGCGAAGCTCAGGGCTAAGTCCCTTGCGGAACCTTGCTTGCTTCTTAGCGTCAGTAGATACCTCTTCGGGAGCATAGCGTGCCAGATTTCCAAATTCACGACTGTAAGCATCCACGGTCAGTCTTCCTTGGGTGAAGTTGCAGAACTCCTCCCTCTTGCGATCCATGAGACCTTCCGGAATGTGATGCTCACGGAAAGCTTCACTGAATTCAGCCCAAGTAGTGATTTGGCCGACCGGGCGCATAGCTTCAAAGTTTTCCCACCAAAGGCTAGCAGGGCCTTCGAGGTGATAGGCAGCATAAGTAACCTTGTCGGCTTCGGCTACGTTGGCAGAACGTAGCTTGTGGGTGACGCTGCGAAGCCACTCATCCGCGTCGAGGGGCTCGACGGAATGGTTGAACTTTGGTGGGTACAGCTTGATAAAGTCATTGATTGACACCAAGTCATTTCGCGGGTGGCATGCGGTGTTTTGCTCAATCCGCTCCAGCAGGCGGTTAGTCTCACGCTTGTTTCTTTCCGCCTCTAGCATCAATTCAGCCAGAGAAGGCGGGTGAGGCAGATTTTCACCCCTAGCTGCACTGGCTTCCCCCTGCTCTGGGGCAGCAGGGTTGCTGCGGGTGTTGACCATCCTAGGAGAAAACAAGACAACGGTTTAGACAAGGATGGCTCAAACTTAGCAAGGAAGTGCAGAATGTAATGGATAACACAGAATGCCGAGATGTTCATCCGTATGTCATGGTAATATAAAACTGCCATATATATACCAACGGTCATACACATCATACATAGTTCAGTACAAGCCCAGGCTACAGTACAACTATGATGAAAGACATTACATCTCATCGGAGGCATTCCAAGCTCCTATACATTATTTGTCTACACCTCCGGAATTGACTACACACTAAGTCATATTCCACAAATCACGCAGGACAGTGGAGATACAACTACTACAGTACTAGTGGTACTACTACTAACTCAGACAGCTCCGTAGTAGTTCTCATAGAAGTCACCTCCGTAGCCTGGAAGTTCAACATGACCATCCGGGAACAGACAGTCCTGAGGAGCCTGTGGACCAAAGGGGCTAGGATGAGGTCTTGGACCAACGAACGGTGGCCTGCGGGGACCACGGGGTGGGGTGATGCCTCCCACATCGCGCCAATCCACCATGTCTGGCAGAGCTGATCTCACAGGATACAGATCCCTTGTATCCATACATCCAGCTTGCACCGCAGGTGCAAACCGAGTCAATGTGGCCCAATGATCAGCACGGGTATTGAAAAGCTCCAGCCTCAAGGCCCGATTCTCTCGGTCCTTATCTTCGAGCAACTCGGCAGTGGTACGAGTTAATGAGTCCTCCTGAGTGGAGTCAGCATAGATAGCCTGAAGATACCCTTGTGCTCCCGGAAATGAAGCTGGCATGTAACGGAAGTCGGTGTTCCGTAGCAGGCCAGTCCGGACTCGCAAAATGGTCATCATGGAATAGGCAGCATCCTGCACAGCCATTTCAACGGTAACCCCGAGTCCATAGGAACAGTGAAGGGGCTCGGTAGACCCAAGATAAGAAGGAAATATCCTGACGGTGCAGAGATATTGGCTTTGATTAAAATCGCGGAACTGCTCTTCGACGGTGTATTCGGGATACCAATGGTAGCCCGTCTCGATCATTACCCGGACTAGCATAGCAGTATGACCGGGCACGTCGAGGCACCGGGTCAGGCGAACCACTTGGTTTTGAACATGGTTGGCCATCTGAAAGCACAACCACAATGTAAAGACATCAGAATTTCTAGGGAAAATCGGACAGCATAACAGCTGTAAATGCTCAGAAAAAGATTTGAGACATCCACAACAGTTTGGAATACCACTTAACAACATCATATCAAGATTCTGATTCAATTAGCAACATACTAAGAATAGTAGAAACTAAACTTGGACTTGTAACAACAATCCTATAAGCTACTACGGATTAGTAACACGTGAACCTGATAGAAGAAGAGAGCCTAATCCTTAACCCACGTTGAATGAGAAGAGAATGACTCAGATTAGAGACATAGGGTAAAGGAGTAAAAGAGCCTTACGTTCCCTCCCACAATCAATTCCCCTACATATAACTAAGCATTTCTAGACTCGACACCGACCAGTTTGGCTCAACGAACCTACAGGCAGTCCGGCTCTGATGCCAACGCTGTCAGGACCCCAATTCCGAGTCACATTGATCTAGCCGGTAACACGTCATATCACTTTGCGGCCTCACGCACGGTACCCCACGGGTGTCGCCTTACCATGGCCCGGGACCGTTTGCGTCTTTTGGCTCACGTATATGATAGTGTCGCTAGCATCCATATGACAGAGAACCCGGGCCGACATGGCTAGTCGTGAACCCAAAGCGGCACAGACTTCTGGAGACAAGCTTACATGAATCACATCGAGCATGTCGGTCATCAGCGAGTGATTCCGAGCTGTAGCACTGGGCTAACAGGACTCCGGGGAACCCGGGCTGTAGCAGGCTAGGCAGGACTCCGGAAATCACCGCGTGACATTTCCCCGAAGGGACAGACATAGGAACAAAGTGAAACACATGCCGGCCAGTCAAGTGTCCTGAACAGTAGTGCTGGGCTAGCAGGACTCCGATGAACCGGGCTGTAGCGGACTACTATGACTCGAGGAGCACTAGACTACATTTCCCCATAAGAAAGGCTGCCAAGGATAAACAACTAGATTGTCGGATCCCACTCATACCAAGCATTTCAATCATACACACAATATGCCCGATATGAGTACATACAACATGGCATCACAACAAAACTCTACAATTCAAGAACTTTATTTAAAGGCTCCAGGGAGCCATACATAGCATGTTCATACAAATAGGGGTCACATGACCCGACACTCAAGTCATACAAACACACAAGCACATGCGGAAGCAGCTAGTCTGAGTACAGACTCTAGAAAGAAAGAAGGCTTCTCGAAGCCTGTCTATCTACATAGGCCCCTCCATGGCCAGGATCACCACCTGGGTGGCTAGTCACTTGTCGATGTCAAGGTCTACATAAAACCCATCGGAGGGGGCGGTGTTGTCGTCTGAAAACAGTAATTAAGCAAACATGAGTACAAAGGTACTCAGCAAGTCTTACATCAAAAGCTACTAAACATGCTTATTCTCAAGAAGGTGGTGGGGTTAATGCAGCAAGCCAGCTTTGACTCTTGGCTAAGCTATCCTACGGAACTTCACCAGTAAAATAGTTTTCGCACACGAGTCCACTACTCACCAACACAATACACCACCGTGGATCCTCCCTCGTCATCCTATGAGAGGGCCATCCTCGATACTCACACTTATCTTGAGTCTTTTAGTAGTATCCATTAACTTGTCAACTGTATAGGCAACCAAGTAGTCCTTTACCGCGGACGCGGCTATTCGAATAGTTTTATACCCTGCAGGGGTGTACTTCGTCATACACGCTTTCACCACTTACCGCCGTTTACACGACATGTACTCGGCAACCTTCAAGCGGAAGCCCAACGAGGGTGTCGGCCACGGCCTACCTAAACACTTAAGCCTCTAGTCCAGGTTTATCGCCTATCCAGGTTCCATCCGCAGGTAGTCCGGCCGAGGTTTCCACATACGGCCCCGAACGATGTGAACAGGGTTCCCGAGACACCAAACGGGTGACTCGGTATACCGTGCCACGGTGTATCTACCGTAACATAGCCCACCCCGAGGGTCAGCGCTACGCACGGCCGCCAACACATAACCTACAAGCACCAGAAACTATTTGCAACTCCTGGACAGAGTACTAGGGTGGTTAAGAAGCCGAGAGGGTCAATTAAGGATCCCAATGCATGGTAGTAGCTGAATCTTAAATCACACACACAGATCTCAGTTCTTAGGGACGGCCTCAATGAAACAACCCACCATGTACTCCTACATGGCCTCTCATCGATACCTTTACCAAAACATGTTCCACGCATCCCTCACATTGCCGACATAAGCATTTCACTCTAGCCCATCACCCAGATGAACCAGACCTGACACAACTCTAAGCATAGCAGGCATAGCAAGGTAGGAATCACATACATGGCTCAATCAACTCCTACACATGCCAGTGGGTTTCATCTAGTTACTGTGGCAATGACAGGTCATGCAGAGGATAAGGGTTCAACTACCGTAGCACATAGCAGTTTGAATCGCGTTGTCTTAATGCAGTACACAAGAGCAGAAGCGAGAACATGGGTTTGTATCGGAATGATCAATGGTTGCTTGCCTGATGGAGTGGTAGCGGGATACTGCCCTTCAGTTGGATACTCGTGAATATCCTCGGAGGCAGAACCTACCACGAAGAACACACCGGAATACATTCAACACATGACGATATGCAACAATATGATGCATGCTATGACATGGCAATATGAATGTGTCTTGGCCTAATGCAAGTTATATTAGAAAGGAATGAACTCATTTGAATCAAAGATTCAAATATTAGCTCATTAAACATGGCCTTAATAGTGAATTTCCTTATTCTGCTTAAACAGCAAGGTGAACTTGTTTTGTCATGCATGAAACCATTACAGATGGATAGATTGAATTTTTCTGATAATTTTTCATATATAAATTATTTCATTTGGAGTTACGGTTGAATTTCTATGATTTTTAGAAGTTTTAAACATTTTCTGGAATTTCCTGTATAAAAATAAATCTAGAAAATGCATTACTGCATCAGCATTGCGTCATGCTGATCTCAGCAGGTCAAAGGCGCCAGCCCAGGTCAAACCTGACTGGTGGGCCCCTGCTGTCAGCCTCTCAGTGCACTAACTACGTTTAGTTAGCCTAATTACTGGGCAGGGCCCACTAGTCAGTGACTATACTAATTAAACTAACTAATTTTTAGTTAGAAACTTATCTGGATAATTAGCAGAGGGGGGCCCACTTGTCATTGACTCAGGGGAGTCAACTGGGCCCACCCAGTCCACGTCAGTGGTCAAATCCGCCGGTCAACAGGGCTAATCCCACCGGCATTGAGTTGCCGGCGAGGCCGAGACGGCGGAGGGCTTCGGAAAACGCCCTCAGGCGACCAAATCGACGGCGGAGACTATCTAAGGATAGCTGGGAACGAGCCGCAGCATTTGTTGGTGGTAGTTGGGCTCGGGGTGGCCGGAAACGTCACCGACGACGAGCTTGGCGGTCGCCGGAGTCGGGTGAGGACAGTTTCGAGGCTACGGTGCATGGGAGGAAGAACTGGTGGTGGCTACGGGTTCCTGGTGCTGCGCTGAGCACGGTGAGGCGCTCGGACGCGTGCTTGCACGGCCGTAGCAACGACGGCGACATGGCCGGCGGCGAGGAGCTCTCGGGTGCGGTGGAAACGGCGGCTACAGGGGACAAAAGAGCACGGGGCTAGGGGGAAAGGAAGAGGAGCTCACAGCGGAGTCGGAGAGGGGGTCAGCGAGCTCGGGGAGGTCCTGGTGGCGGCGAATCGACCGGAGATGGCTCGAGTGCCCGAGGTTGAAGACGAGGGCGAAGGCGGCGAAGCAGGGCTTCCGGCGAAGCGTGGCTCGGTGGGGAGGACGAGGGAGTCGTGGCGGAGCTAATGGGCTCGTCGGAGGGGCGAGGGAGTGGCTGTAGTGGCAACTACGGCGATCGGCGGCGAGGGACGTGCTCGGCCGTCGCGGGGGAGAGTGAGAGAGACGAGGGGGAGAGTGCGAGAGGATGAGAGGGAGACGTGGGGGTCGCGTGGCGTCCTCTGGGCGTCTCCCGGCGTCGGCAGAAGCAGGAGTTGGCCGACGCGTGGCCGGCGCGCGGCGAGCACATGCCCCTGCCTCCTGGCGCGTGGTAGGGGGTGACTGGCCGAGCCAGTAGGCTGGGCCGAGCCAGGTAAGGCCCAGGTGGGCTTCTTTCTCCTTTTTTTTGATTTAGTTTCTGTTTTCTATTAAACTGCAACTATTTAGCTTTATTTAAAATACTAAAAAATTTCCTAAAATCCTGAAAATAAATGTGGCTTCTGTTTAGTTTCTGTTTTCTATTAAACTGCAATAGGAAACATTTACTCCCAGAATTATTTGAGCAATTAAGTTATTTTATAGCATTTAAATGCCCAAATTCAATTACTTATGATTTAATTCAATGACCCTTTGTTGACCTAGAAAAATGTGCACCAATTTTGCCAGAGGTTCTAACCTAAGACAAAGAGAGTGAACATTTTAGAAGGGCATTTCAGGTTCATTGAAAATATTTTTAGTAAACCCTAGTTGTTTCCAGGGGGGTGTTGGGGGTTCTGTCTTCCCCAATTCAAATTTAAGAAGAATTTAAACATGATGCACATTCTAATGCTTGGACTAGCTAGGGTGTGACATGCTGGATCAAGAAGGAGGAGACGTCACGCTGACCGTACGTGTGTTGAACACGGAGGTGCCGTCCGTTTGGCGCTAGGATCTCCGGTGATTTGGATCACGTCGAGTACGACTTCCTCATCCCCGTTCTTTGAACGCTTCCGCGCGTGATCTACAAAGGTATGTAGATGTAATCCGATGACTCGTTGCTAGATGAACTCATAGATGGATCTTGGTGAAACCATAGGAAAATTTTTGTTTTCTGCAACGTTCCCCAACACCTGGGCCTCTCCCCAAATAATGAGCGGGAAGAGCGCCAACAATTGGCCATTTTGAAGGGGAATATCTAGTACAAGTTATCCTGACCAAAGGTGGTCTTCGGCTGCCAAAAGCTCTGGTGATGACACCGTCTTGGGCTCCACGGTGACCTCCGTCCTGCCGCTCTGCTGGTCTTGGTCCGATGCCTTGGCCTGTGCTTGCCCCCTTTGCACCAAAGGGGAAACAAGGACACTGCGCAGGCAGGCGCCCGCCTGGCGCTCGCCTGGTCTCGATCGTCATGGCTTGCGTCACGGGCTCCTCGCGATGTACCCCTGCCTTGATCTCTTCGCCTCCTCGCGAGCCTGCCTGATGAGGCTACCTCCGAGGAAGCTTTTCGTCGTCCGCCCCGCGAGGCTTGGCTCCTTGCGAGGGTCTTGAGCTTGAGCTGATGAAGATGGGCCGCGCTGGGCCCCCCACTTGAGCCACGCCGCAGGCCGCAGGCAGGCAAGTCTGGGGACCCCCGTTCCCAGAACGCTGACAAGATGCAAATATGAATTATACTTATGGAGATGAACTTGCTATAGTTCCTTATGTTAAACATGAATTTGTTGCTATTGCACCCACGCATGATAGTCCTATTATCTTTTTGAATTCTCCCGACTACACTATATCGGAGAAGTTTGCCCTTATTAAGGTTTGTATTGATGGGTTGTGTTTTACTACTACACATGATGATTTTGATAGATATAATATGCATGTGCTTTCTGCTCCTACTTGCAATTATTATGAGAGAGGAACTACATCTCCGCCTCTCCATGTTTCCAATATGATAAAATTGGAAGAAACTGTTTATACTATGCATTGGCCTTTACTATGTGTGCATGAATTGTTCTTTTATGACATGCCGATGCATAGGAAGAGAGTTAGACTTCGTTGTTTCATGATATATGTTACTTTGTGCTCACTACTAAATCACAAGTCATTGTTAATTAACATTGGCTTCGATATAACTTGCAATCCGGGTGGACTCATTACTTGAGCACTATATGCCTAGCTTAATGGCTTTAAAGAAAGCGCTACCAGGGAGACAACCCAGAAGTTTTAGAGAGTCATTTATTTCTGTTGAGTGTTTTTATAAAGTTCAAAAACAAAAAAATAAAGAGAGGAACCCAAAACTTCTCAAAAAGGAAAGTGAAAGTGAGAGAGACAAGCATTGTTGAAGTGGGGGAGCTCCTTGAACTTTGTTCATGCTCACGGTAAATTTGTGAATCTTGGTTACAGAAACTTTTCAACAAAAATAATTATCCCCTTGTACAATTCCATTGTATAATAAAAATAATGTGCCAAGATTTGCCTTTAGGATGTTTACATTGCTTGTTGGTTTGTGCCGTGCAGAACAGAAACTTTGGCTGTAGTGCGCGATTTTACATTTTTTACTAGAACTCTATACAAATTGTTTATTTTTTCTAATTGTTTCAGAATTTTTGGAGTACCAGAAGTATGGTGAATGTTCAGATTACTACAGACTGTCCTGTTTAAGACAGATTCTGTTTTTGATGCATGGTTTCCTTGTTTTGATGAAACTATCAATTTCTATCAATGGATTAAGCCATGGAAAAGTTATATTACAGTAGCTACAATGCAAAAAAAATATGAATTGGTTTGCAACAGTACTTAGAGTAGTGATTTGCTTTATTATACTAACGGCTCTTACTGAACTTTCCGTTAAGTTTTGTGTGATTGAAGTTTTCAAGTTTTGGGAGAGATCACGATGGATGAAGGAATAAGGAGTGGCGAGAGCCTAAGATTGGGGATGCCCGAGGCACCCAAAGGAAATATTCAAGGACACCCAAGCAACCAAGCTTGGGGATGCCCCGGAAGGCATCCCCTCATTCTTCTAACAATCATCGGTAATTTTACTTGGAGCTATATTTTCATTCGTCACATGATATGCGTAAATCTTGGAGCGTCTTTTGCATTTAGTTTTCACTTTTCTTTGATGCACCATGCTGGTATGAGATAGTCATTGATTGATTTATAGAATGCTCATTGCACTTCACTTATATATTATGAGTATGGCTTTATAGAATGCTTCATGTGCTTCACTTATATCATTTGAAGTTTCGATTGCCAGTTTCTCTTCACATAGAAACCGCCATTTGTAGAATGCTCTTTTGCTTCACTTATATTTTTAGAGTGTGTGCATATCTTTTGTAGAAAGGATTAAACTCTCTTGCTTCACATATATCTATTTAGAGAGATTACAGAAATTGGTCATTCACATGGTTAGTCATAAAATCCTACATAAAACTTGTAGATCACTGTATATGATATGTTTGATTCCTTGCAATAGTTTTGCGATATGAAGATGGTGATATTAGAGTCATGCTAGTAGGTAGTTGTGGATTGTAGAAATACTTGTGTTGAAGTTTGTGATTCCCGTAGCATGCACGCATGGTGAACCGTTATGTAACGAAGTTGGAGCATGATGTATTTATTGATTGTCTTCCTTATGAGTGGCGTTCGGGGACGAGTGATGGTCTTTTCCAACCAATCTATCCCCCTAGGAGCATGCGCGTAGTACTTTGTTTCGATGACTAATAGATTTTTGCAATAAGTATGCGAGTTCTTTATGACTAATGTTGAGTCCATGGATTATACACACTCTCACCCTTTCATCATTGCTAGTCTCTTCGGTACCGTTCATTGCCCTTTCTCACCTCGAGAGTTGGTGCAAACTTCGCCAGTGCATCGAAACCCCGTGATATGATACACTCTGTCACACATAAGCCTCCTTATATCTTCCTCAAAACAGCCACCATACCTACCTATTATGGCATTTCCATAGCCATTCCGAGATATATTGCCATGCAACTTCCATCATCATCATATACATGACTTGAGCATTATTGTCATATTGCTTTGCATGATCATAAGATAGCTAGCATGATGTTTTCATGGCTTGTCCGTTTTTGATGCCATTGCTATGCTAGATCATTGCACATCTCGGTACACCGCCGGAGGCATTCATATAGAGTCATATCTTTGTTCTAGTATTGAGTTGTAAGTAAATAAAAGTGTGATGATCATCATTATTAGAGCATTGCCCCGTGAAAAAAAGAAAAAAGAGAGAGGCCAAAGAAGCCTAAATAAAAAAAAGGGGGGGCCAAAGAAGCCCGCCAAAAAAAGAAAAAAGGGGCAATGTTACTATCATTTTACCACACTTGTGCTTTAAAGTAGCACCATGTTCTTCATATAGAGAGTCTATTGAGCTATCACTTTTATATACTAGTGGCAATTTTAATTATAGAACTTGGCTTGTATATTCCAATGATGGGCTTCCTCAAATGCCCTAGGTCTTCATGAGCAAGCAAGTTGGATGCACACCCACTTAGTTTCCAGTTTGAGCTTTCATACACTTATAGCTCTTAGTGCATATGTTGCATGGTGATCCCTACTCCTCACATTGAAATCAATTCATGGGCATCTCCATAGCCCGTTGATTAGCCGTGTCGATATGAGAATTTCTCCTTTTTGTCTTCTCCACACAACCTCCACCATCATATTCTATTCCATCCATAGTGCTATGTCCATAGCTCACGCTCATGTATTGCGTGGAAGTTTAAAAGGTTGGAGAACGTCAAAAGTATGAAACAATTGCTTGGCTTGTCATCAGGGTTGTGCATGATTTGAATATTTTGTGTGGTGAAGATGGAGCATAGCCATAACATATGATTTTGTAGGTATAACTTTCTTTGGCCATTTTATTTTGAAAAGAAATGATTGCTTTATTAGTATGCTTGAAGTATTATTGTCTTAATGTCAAATGATAGACTATTGCTTTGAATCACTAGTGTCTTAATATTCATGCCATGATTAGATTACATGATCAAGATTATGCTAGGTAGCATTCAACATCAAAAATTATCTTTTTTATCATTTACGTACTCGAGCACGAGTAGGAATTAAGCTTGGGGATGCTGATACGTCTCCGTCGTATCTATAATTTTTTATTTTTCCATGCCAATATTATACAACTTTCATATACTTTTGGCAACTTTTTATACTATTTTTGGGACTGACATATTGATCCAGTGCCCAGTGCCAGTTCCTGTTTGTTCCATGTTTTTTGTTTTGCATAAAATCCATATCAAACAGAGTCCAAACGGGATAAAAACTGACGGAGATTTTTTTGGGAAATATATGTGATTTTTGGGAAAAAGAATCAATGTGAGTCGATGCCCAAGGGGGCCACGAGGCAGGGGGCGCGCCCTCGGCCCTCGTGGCCACCCCATAAGGTGGTTGCTTCCCTTCTTACGCCGCAAGAAAGCTAATATCCGTATAAAAATCGTGTCCAAAATTCATCCCAATTGGAGTTACGGATCTCCGGGAATTTAAGAAATGGTGAAAGGCCAGAATCTAAAATGCAGAAACAGAGAGACACAGAGAGACAGATCCAATCTCGGAGGGGCTCTCGCCCCTCCCATGCCATGGAGGCCATGGACTAGAGAGGAAACCCTTCTCCCATCTAGGGAGAAGGTCTAGGAAGAATAAGAATAAGAAGGGGGGCTCTCTCCCCCTCTCTTCCGGAGGCGTCGGAACACCGCCGGGGCCATCATCATCACCGCAATCTACACCAACAACTTCACCGCCATCATCACCAACTCTTCCCCCCTCTATGCTGCGGTGTAACCCCTCTATTACCCACTGTAATCTCTACTTAAACATAGTGCTCAACGCTATATATTGCTTCCCAATGATGTATGGCTATCCTATGATGTTTGAGTAGATCTGTTTTGTCCTATGGGTTAATTGATGATCGTGATTGGTTTGAGTTGCATGTTTTATTATTAGTGTTGTCCTATTGTGCTCTCATATCACACAAGCATGAGGGATCCCCGCTGTAGGGTTTGCAATATGTTCATGATTTGCTTATGGTGGATGGTGTGAGTGATAGAAACACAGACCCGAGTAAGTAGGTTGTTTGCGTATGGAAATAAAGAGGACTTGATGCCTTATAATGCTATCATTGGGTATGTTTGCGTATGGTAGTTGCGGATGCTTGCTAGAGTTCCAATCATAAGTGCATATGATCCAAGAATAGAAAGTATGTTAGCTTATGCCTCTCCCTCAAATAAAATTGCAATAATGATTACCAGTCTAGTTATCGATTGCCTAGGGACAAATAACTTTCTCGTGACAAAAAGCTCTCTACTAAACCTAACTTAGTTCTGTCTTTATCTAAACAGACCCTACTTTTTATTTGCGCGCTCTTTATTATCTTGCAAACCTATCCAACAACACCTACAAAGTACTTCTAGTTTTATACTTTTTCTAGGTAAAGCGAACGTCAAGCGTGCGTAGAGTTGTATCGGTGGTCGATAGAACTTGAGGGAATATTTGTTGTACCTTTAGCTCCTCATTGGGTTCGACACTCTTACTTATCAAAAGAGGCTACAATTGATCCCCTATACTTGTGGGTTATCATATCACAAGCAAGTCCCTGAGTGGGCAAAAAGTTATTCAAAATAATACGCTTTCAGAACTGAGAAAGCGCAATTTCGGCTGAAAAAGAAGGACAATACGCTTTCCAGATATAAAAACGTATTACAGAAAATACATTTCCACTTAAGTCAGATGGTCCTGGGGTGGGATTCACTTACATAGGGGTCCCATGGGCAGAGGGAGGGGTCGTTGGCGTCGTCGTCTTGTACCTCCTGTCTCCCCAATAGGAATAGGGAAGGGCAAGCCAGAGGCAATGCCGGCGAGGGGCTCGGCTGGCTCCGGCCTTCTCTGGGCGAGGCTGGAGCACCGGCGGTCTCGGAAGGCCCCGCCTCCCTCGTTTAGATGTAGAGCTGGCACTGGGGAGGGCCAGGGTGGCAGCGGCTTGTGGCACCAGAGGGCACGGGCGGCGGCCGTCCAAGGGGACGGTGGCCACAGCAACTCCGGCGACGGGCTGAGGTGGTGGGGAGGACCGCAGGAGAGTGGGGAAGGTTGTGGTGAGTGATAGATTGTACGTATGGTAGTACATGTACATCAGTTGTAGTCCAGCCCATGTATAACCACGATGCCCACGTAGTGGCGCACAATGGTCAAAGTAGTGGCGCACGATCACCAGACGGTGCTCCATGTAATCTGTATATATGGCCCCGTCGATGGATAAATCAAGTGTGTTGAGTCTCCTATCTTCTGTCTCCCCGTAACATGGTATGAGATGCTACTAATCTGATCAATCCTTTCACTCAGAACCCCGATCATGCTTCCGCTGCAGCCATGGAAAACCAACCCATTCCTCCTCCCCCACCTGCCACCACCGATGCTGCCCCGCTTGGCTCTGCACCACCGCAGCCGCCGCCGCAGGCCCCTGCACCACCCGCTCTCCTCGTTGCACCCAGCGCGCATGCGCCCCTGCACCTAGCTATTCCCACCGTGACTCTGCTGCCGGCCTCTGTCCTTCAGACGATCGACATCCGCCGGCATGTGCGTGCCCGTCACCCACGACCTCCTTGCCGGCAACCACGCTAAGTAGCACCGTCACTTCGACACGGTGATAGGCATGTTCGACCTCCGCGACCACATCGACGCCGAGGCGGTTCCACACTTCGATGACCCCGAGTGGGTGATGGCGGACCACACCGTCGTCTATTGGCTTAACACCACTGTCTCGCCAGAGCTGCTTGATGTTGTGATGCAGGATGAGGACACGGCGCTCACCGTTTGGATGGCGATCGACACCCTGTTCCGGGACAATCAGCTTTCCCGCGCCGCCTACATCAACGCCGAGTACCACACCCTCGTGTAAGGCGACATGTCGATCATGCAGTACTGCACGAAGCTGAAAAGCTATGCCGATCAACTGCGCGACCTCGGGTAGCCCGTGCAGGCGCCCCAGTAGGTCTTTCATCTTCTTCATGGGCTCGGCCGCCAGTACCATGGCGCCACCGCGCACATCACCGCCCGCACGCCTCTCCCGTCCTTCCTGCAAGTCTGCTCCTTCCTTCTCTTGGAAGAGCATTGCGCCAAGTAGTCCACATGTCAGCAGGGTGTGCACGCGCTCATCGCTGGGCGCGGCACCACTCCGCCCGCTCCTTCACCGACACCGCCTGCGGACCCCGTTGCTGGGCATGGGCATGGTCGCCAACGTCGCCGCAGATGCGGCAACGGCGCTGGCTCTAGCTCTGCTTCGCCACCCGCAGCCCGGGGGGGTGTGCCACCGACACCAACACCCGGCTCCAACTCCTGGACTGGGCTTGTCCAGGCGTGGCCCATGCCATGGCGCGCGCCGAGCTCCGGTGTGCTCGGCCCTCATCCCGGTACGCCGCAGCAGGCCATGTACGCTGCGCCATCCTGGTCGCTGCCTGCTCCCAGATACAACCCCTACGTTCCGCCGGGCTACACCGCTGCTCCTGTCTATGGAGCACCTCCGGGGTACACTGCGTCATCCAGTGCCACCGGCCCTGGCGCCCACCCAGCCCTGGGACATGGCAACACTGCGGGGCCTTCGTCATCTGGCAGCACCTCTGACTGGTACTTTGACTCCGGCGCGGCGTCAAACATGTCCCACTCCCCTGGTAACCTCCACTCTCTTCTCCCATCCACCACTCCCTCTCATATCATTGTTGGCAGTGGTGAACACCTTCCGATCACGCACACTATAACTAGTTCTTTGATTTCTGGCACCTCCCCCATTCAGTTGCGCAATGTTTTAGTTGCTCCCTCTTTGATCAAAAATCTCCCGTTACTTCGTCAGCTCTGTCGTGACAATCATGTTTCTGTCAAATTTGATCTCTTTAGTTTCCCTGTTAAGGACCTTAGGACTAGGACGGTGATTTTGCGTTGTAATTCCACCGGCAATCTGTACCCCGTGGCATGCAGTCCGTCGTCTGCACTTCCGTTCGCCGGCTTGGTCACCATTGATCTGGTCCATCAGCGCTTCGGGCACCCCGGTGTTGCTTTGGTTCAGCATGTGGCATTGCTGTCGCCTTTTAGTTTCAGCAAATCTGCTCTGCATAGTTGTCATGCTTGTAGGGTAGGGAAGCATACACGTTTGCCTTTTCAGCATTCCACCATTTGTACTTATTTCCCGTTTCAGTTGCTACATCTTGATGTATGGACGTCCCCTGTGGCTAGTATCTCAGGTTATCAATTTTACCTTGTTATACTTGATGATTACACCCACTACATCTAGACCTTCCCTCTCAAACACAAATCGGATGTTTTGCCCATTCTGCGTGAGTTTTATGCATACGTCCGCACACAGTTTCAACTACCCATTTTCTCCCTTCACACTAACAATGGCAGGGAGTTCGACAGTCACACTGTCCGTTCTCTTCTCGCTGAACACGGCTCTGTTCTCCGCCTCTCGTGCCCATACACAAGTCATCAAAATGGCAAGGCAGAGCGCACGCTTCGCACTCTCAAAGACAGCGTCCGCGCCCTCCTGTTTCACGCATCGATGCCGCCCCGCTTCTGGGCCGAGGCCCTCGGCACCGCCACCTATCTGCAGAACCGGCGTCCGTGCCATTCCGTCGCGCCGCGCATTCCCCATGAGCTGCTCCTCGGCACCGCACCTGACTACAACCTTCTCCGTGTCTTTGGGTGCCTCTGCTACCCCAACACCGCTAGCACTGCACGGCACAGGCTTGATGTTTGCTCTATCGCATGCGTGTTCCTCGGTTACCCCTCTGATCACCGCGGCTACCGCTGCTTTGATCCACTCTCCCGATGAGTGCTCACCTTCCGGCATGTGCTCTTCGACGAGACATCATTCCCCTTCGCCCGCTGAGGGAGTCCTGGACTAAGGGGTCCTCGGGCGTCCAGCCTGTTGGTCGTGGGCCGGACTGATGGGCTATGAAGATACGAAGACCGAAGACTGCACCCGTGTCCGGATAGGACTCTCCTTGGCGTGGAAGGCAAGCTTGGCGACCAAATATGTAGATTGCTTTCTTTGTAACCGACCTTGTGTAACCCTATATCCTCCCAGTGTCTATATAAACCGGAGGACTTAGTTTGGACAGGGGAGATTCATTATCATAGCCACACAAGCTAGACCTCTAGGGTTTAGCCATTACAATCTCGAGGTAGATCAACTCTTGTAATACTCATATTCATCAATATCAACCTAGCAGGATGTAGGGTATTACCTCCATGGAGAGGGCCCGAACCTAGGTAAACATCATGTCCCTTGTCTCCTATTACTATCGACCTTAGACGCACAGTTCGGGACCCCCTACCCGAGATCCGCTGGTTTTGACACCGACATTGGTTCTTTCATTGAGAGTTCCACTATGTTGTCGCTAAAAGGTTTGATGGCTCCTTCAATTGTCAATAACGACGCTGTCCAAGGGGAAACTTTTCTCCCCGGACAGATCTTTGTGTTCGGCGGCTTCGCACTGTGGGCCAATTCGCTTGGCCATATAGAGCAGATCGAAAGCTACGCCCCTGGCCATCAGGTCAGATTTGGGAGTTTGAACTACGTTGCGGACGTCCATGGAGACTTGATCTTCGCCAGATTCGAGACCGCAGCAGCCACCCCCGGTCACCCCGATGATCATGACCTAAATCTGTCATCAGTCTGCATCCAGGAGATCGCTCCTCTAACCGCTCTGGCCTTAGAGCCGGAGCAGACTGCGCCATCCGAGGACGGGAGGATCAACCCCACCACGGAGGCCACAGATTCCACGGCGTTGGAGCCGCACGTAGGCTTAACCTCTCACGACATCTTTTTCACTGGAACTCCGGACTCATCTCCGGCCGTAAGTTCCAAACCACGTGAGCCCGCGGACGCCGAACTTGATCATTTATCGATCTTCGAGTTCAGCGCCGCAGACATCTTCCAGCACTCGCCTTTGGGCGATGTTCTAAACTCATTAAAGAACCTGTCCTTGGCAGAGGACTCACAGCCGAACTATATTCGGTTCGAACTAGGTGCTAATGGTGGAGATTTTTTCTTCCCACCCGCTACCCACTTCATCGCCACGGTCGAGGATCTGACCGAGACACTTGATTACGACTCCGAGGACATTGACGGTATGGACGACGATGCCGGAGAAGAAGAGGCCCAGAACCCGCCGTTCACCGGACGCTGGACGGCCACTTCCTCGTATGATGTATACATGGTGGATGCACCAAAGGAGAATAGCGGAGATGACAAGGAAGATCCATCCGAGGATAAACCTTACGAAATACAATCCAAGCACCGGCATCAGCGGCGCCGCTCTAAGTCACGCCGCAGTAAAGACAGCAACACCCGCACAGGAGAAGATAATACTCCAGAAGGTGCCGAAGACAACGAGGACCCCGTTGAAACAGCTAATGGACAATATGATCGGGAAGATGGGCAGGCTAGCCCCAGCAAGCAGGCCACGCACGAATAATCAGACGACGGAAGTTATCTTCCGCTCTCCGAGGATGAGGTGAGCCTCGGCACCGACAATTTCATCGTGCCTGAGGAACCTCTGGAGCAGGAGCGCTTCAAGCACCAGCTAATCGCCAAGGCAAGGAGCCTGAAAAAGAAGCAGCAGCAACTTCAAGCTGACCAAGATCTGCTCAATGATAAATGGACGGATGTCCTAGCAGCCAAAGAGTACGGCCTCAAGCGCCCAACCAAAAGCTACCCAAAGCGCAAATTGCTACCTTAGTTTGAAGAGGAGGGGCCTAAATACATACCTACATCGTACAATGCGGCTGACCGACCACCACATGGTCGAGACAAAATGGCAACTCACGCCGAACACCAGCCAGCCCCACCTCAGCACACAAGTAGAGGTAAATTAGCCCACGGTAATACGTATGACCTCGGCAAAACCTGAACAATAAAGAAGGACATACTAGATCAATCTACGGATCGCAAGGGCATGCCTCGACACGTGATGACGACCACCTATTCGGACGTGACAAACTTAGTCATGCGCGGGCTGAAACCGCAGACGGACTCCATCAGAGCTACGTCGCGATACGGCCCGATATAGAGGCGCCGCACACCCTCATTGCTTCATCGATGATGTCCTGGATCATGAATTCCCAGAAGGGTTCAAACCCATGAATATAGAATCATACGATGGAATCACGTACCCCACGGTGTGGATCGAAGACTTCATTCTCCACATTCATATGGCCCGCGGCGATGATCTCCACGCCATCAAATACCTCCCTTTAAAACTCAAGGGGCCAACTCAGCACTGGCTCAACAGTCTGCCTGCATATTCTATTCGCAGCTAGGAGAAATTGGAAGAGGCCTTCCTCGATAACTTCCAAGGCATATATGTTCGACCTCCGGACGCTGATGACTTAAGACATATAGTTCAACAGCCCAGAGAGTCCGCCAGGAAATTCTGGATCAGGTTCTAAACTAAAAAGAACCAAATCATCGATTGTTCGGATGCCGAAGCCCTACCAGCCTTCAAACACAGCATCCGCGAAAAATGGCTCGCTCGCCACCTCGGCCAAGAAAAGCCAAAATCTATGGCAGCCCTCACAGCACTCATGACCCGCTTTTGTGCGAACGCGGACAGTTGGTTGGCCCATAGCAAAAACAATGCCAGCGACGCCGGCACCCCTGAAGCTAAAACTCGCAAAGACAAGTCTCGACGCAGCAGATACAAGCGTCGAAACAACAGTGATAACACCGAGGACACGGCAGTCAATGCCGGATTCAGGGGCTCTAAGTCCGGTCAGCGGAAGAAGCCGTTCCAAAAGAACAATTCAGGCCCATCCATCTTGGACCGCATACTTGATCGTCCGTGCCAGATTCATGGCACCCCAGACAAACCACCCAATCATACAAATAGAGAGAGTGTTGGGTTTTTAAACAGACCGGCAAATTAAACGCCAAGAACAGGTAAAAGGGATCGCAAAGCGAGGTCAATGACGAAGAGCCCCAGCAACCGAACACAGGGGGACAGAAGAAGTTTCCCCTCAGGTCAAAATGGTGAACATGATATACCCTACCCACATCCCCAAGAGGGAGTGCAAGCGTGCGCTCAGGGACGTCTACGCGATAGAGCTAGTCGCCCCAAAATTTAATCCATGGTCGTCATGCCTGATCACCTTTGATCACCGGGATCATCCGACCAGTATCCGTCACGGTGGCTAAGCCACACTGGTTCTAGACCCAATAATTGATGGGTTCCACCTGACTCGCGTCCTTATGGACGGAGGTAGCAGCCTTAATCTGCTATATCATGATACAGCGCGAAAAATGGGCATTAACCCATCTCGGATCAAGCCCACCAGGACTACCTTTAAAGGAGTCATACCAGGTGTAGAGGACTGCTGTACGGTCTCAACCACACTAGAGGTCTTTGGATCTCTTGACAACTTTCGAAGCGAGGAGTTAATCTTCGATATCGTCCCCTTTCGCAGCGGCTATCACGCACTGCTCGGACGAACCGCGTCTATGTTTATCACAAGCTCAGGATGCCTGGTCCACGCGGCATCATAACAGTCAATAGAAATAAGGAATGCTCCCTCTGTATAGAAGAGCACACAGCTGCGTTAGCAGCAGAAGTACAGAGCGGCCTTCTTAAGCAGAACCTTAATTCGGCTTCCGAACCCACGGACACTGTTAAGAGGGTCCGAACTACTCTGCAGCAGGAGAGCTCAGCTCGTCAGGAGCTCGACTAGCAATCTGGCCTCCGTCGTAGTTCCGATCAAGTGGTGGCATTCGTGCCGCGTGTACGTAACTACACACTCAAAATCCCATGGGCATCGATGGAGGCATAGCTAGCTTGTGGTCCGTAGTACGGCTCAACCGACATAGGATACACACATACTTTCACTTTTACTTGTTTCCTTTTCTGGTCTCAATCCCACAGGCACCATCTGATGGTTTGGTCATCAGTCCTCTTGAAGGATAAACACACCAAGACAGCGAGAAACGCAGACATATGGGGGACTTTTTAGGTGATTCCGTTAACGATAACTTTACCCGTTTTTCAGGACCCACATGCAGCTCTCCCTTGGTTTCGGCATGTCAAATAGCCTATTGCTTATCGCACTACCTGTATCAATGCACTTTGACGTACTAATTAAATTACAATGAGAACAGTTTGTGGCTGGAGCTGTAGGACTCCAGCTTTTTACTTTCGTACCTTTTCTGTTTTCTTTCGTTTTTCAGCTCCCCTGTGGATAATCCTATCAGGTAGCACCCGTACACTTTTGTACGCTTGATGTCTGCCAGGGGCTTCATAGCACCCCACATTACGGCAACAAAAGTCCCAACACTTTTCATAAGTATAGTTCGGCACCCCGAATTTAGCATTGGCTCCGAATCATGTCTTTGGTCAATAGTTGGGTTGCCCGGATCCTGTGCTTGCTACCTTACGTTCTGCTATATCGGCTAAGGTAGTAAAGGGAGAACTACTGCAATTGTGCCTTGGTTTATCGAAAGGAGCACCTCAGTAGAGAAAGCCGAAAACTGACTATCATGATGCGGCAAGAGCCGGTCAGCTGTTCGGAGGTTGCAAATCATTGGAGATTTCTTCCGCATTATGCGACGGATTGGTACTTCCCGATCAGACACTTATGGCACTCTAGTTCGGATACTAGGGGTTGCGCCCATGTTTTTATTGTCGCACTCCTATGGCTAAGTGAGGGCGTTACAGCTGCATAGTCTGGTTGCCTGGTTCGTTGCGCTAAACAACTCCTTCAAGGACCATTTAATTGGATCAAGATTGTTTAGATTCAATCCCGAACACCCCCGTACTACCTATGTGGGGGCAGAAGCCGACGACTGGTTAACCCTTAGATTTCATGCAACATGGCCGCACAGGAAGTAAAAATTTAAAAACATAATAACCATTATATTGCATAAACACTTTGTTTCATCATACAAGGCAGAGGGAGATCGAATACATTCATTCAAAGATGGCGTCCTTCGCGCAATGATCCGCAACAATGCGGGACCCCTGTAAGACATCGCCGAAGTATCACCCACGTGTGCGGTGCTCCTTGCCATCCGGCGGCCCCCCGGTCGCTAGCTTGAGAGCGTCCAGCTTCGCCCACCAGACTTGGCAATAAGAGAAGGCCAGACGCGCGCCCTCGATGCAGATGGACCACTTGATGACATCCAACCGAGGACAGGCATCCACTAGCTTCTTTACGAGGCCGAAGTAGCTGCTGGGAATAGCTTCGGCTGGCCATAGCCGGATTATCATATCCATCATGGCCAGTTCGGCCACCCTTTGCAGCTCGACCAGCTGTTTCAGCTGATCGCTGAAGGGCACTGGATGTTCTGGCACGCAATATTGCGACCAGAACAGATTCTTCGTGGAGCTCCCTTCTTCGGCTCAGAAGAACTCCGCAGCGTCGGTCACACTGCGTGGCAGATCAGCAAAGGCCCCTAGAGAACTCCGAATCCGGGTTAGTAAAAGAGATTTCCTCTTCACACTCCTGCTTTGCATATTCAATGCCTTACTCGCCGTGATCTTCCTGGCCTCCTGGATCTCATGGAGGGCGTCCTGTGCTTCAATCTGGCCCGCCTCCGCACTCTTACGAGCCTTGGCAAGTTCGGCCTCTTGAGCCAATGCATTGTGCTCCAAGGTCTCGCACTTCCTCACCGCGTCCTAGAGCTCCTGTTGGACTTCATTGACCCGAGCCTTGAGCCTCTTACGGGTGACCTGCTCCTTGACAGCCTTTCCCTCGGCTTCAACCAGGGCCGCTTTCAGGGCCTCGACCTCGGTCATTGCCTCTGTTCACATCATGGTATTTCGGTTGAGGGAGTCCTGGATGAGGGGGTGTTCGGGTAGCCGAACTATACCTTCAGCCGGACTCTAGGACTATGAAGATACAAGATTGAAGACTTCGTCCCGTGTCCGGATGGGACTTTCCTTCGCGTGGAAGGCAAGATTGGCGATGCGGATATTCAAGATCTCCTACCATTGTAACCGACTTTGTGTAACCCTAACCCTCTCCGGTGTCTATATAAACCGGAGGGTTTTAGTCCGTAGAACAACTTCATCATACAACAATCATACCATAGGCTAGCTTCTAGGGTTTAGCCTCCTTGATCTCGTGGTAGATCTACTCTTGTATTATCCATATCATCAATATTAATCAAGCAGGACGTAGGGTTTTACCTCCATCAAGAGGGCCCGAACCTGGGTAAAACATCGTGTCCCTTGCCTCCTGTTACCATCCGGCCTAGACACATAGTTCGGGACCCCCTACCCGAGATCCGCCGGTTTTGACACCGACATTGGTGCTTAAATTGAGAGTTCCTCTGTGTCGTCGCCTTTAGGCCCGATGGCTCCTTCGATCATCAATAATGATGTAGTCCAGGGTGATACTTTTCTCCCCGGACAGATCTTCGTCTTCGGCGGCTTCGTACTGCGGGCCAAGTCGCTTGGCCACCTTGAGCAAATCGAAAGCTACGCCCCTGGCCATCAGGTCAGGTTTGGAAGCCTAAACTACACGGCTGACATCCGCGGGGACTTGATCTTCGACGGATTCAAGCCACAGCCAAGCGCGCCGCACTGTCTCGATGGGCATGATATAGCTCTGCCGCCGAACAGCGCCTTGGAGGCCGCACACGCATCGGTTCCGACCATTGATTCGGAGCCTACTGCGCCGATCGAGGATCAGCGGTTGGACGCTGCCTGAGGGGCTGCGATCTCAGAGGCGATCGAGCCGAACTCCAGCCCGGCACTCCACATGGCCCGTGACTTTGAGGAGCCGGATTCCTTTCCGAACTCCAAGCCCCCCGCGCCCCTGCCGATCGAATCCGATTGGGCACCGATAATGGAGTTCACTGCCACAGACATCTTTCAGCACTCGCCCTTCAGCGACATCCTGAATTCGCTAAAGTCTCTTTCTTTATCAGGAGAGCCCTGGACGGACTACGGTCAGCAAGGATGGGATTCGCATGATGAAGAAATTCAAAACCCACTCACCACCCACTTCGTAGCCACTGTCGACGACTTAACCGACATGCTCGACTTCGACTCCGAAGACATCGATGGTATGGACGACGATGCAGGAGACAACCAAGAACCAACGCCTATAGGGCATTGGATAGCCACCTCATCTCACGATGTGTACATGGTGGATACCCCTAAAGGAAGCAAAAACAAGGAAAACGGGGATGGAAAGAAGGATCGATCTCTCGAAAAACAATCAAAGCATCGGCGTAAACACCGACCCAAGCCCCGCCTCGATAAAGACCCAGCCATAGAGCAGGATGAGCCGGTAGACGACGAGCATGCCTTAGAGCAACCGTCCAAATAGGACAACCCGGATAGAGAAACCGAACATCCCTCCCCCGGCGAAAATGGAATTCCGGACGACCCTACGCCGGACAAGCCCACGAAGCATAAGAACCCCCACAAACGGCTCGTTGCAACCGCACGCAGCCTGAAAAAGCAGAAGCAGAAGCTAAAAACTGCGGAAGATGCACTCAGGATCAGATGGAGTAAAGTAATCACTACCGCAGACAAATACGGCGACACTCGCCGCACTAAAATCTATCCTAAGAGAAAGCTACTGCCTGAATTCGACGAGGAGGCCTTAGAGCCCTCGCATTCCAAAAGTGAGAAACCCACACGGTCGGATAGACGACCCCATGGCCAGCATAAAGCGGCAAGCAGCGCCGCACTTAAGCCGGCATGCGACCCACTTAAGGATTCGCATCATGGCCCAGCCAGGTCCATTTACGGGCCAAGAAAGCAAGCTCTCGTAAGCAATGCAATAAAGCCATTATCAGAATCCGGCACACCCAAATACAGGGGTGCCGCACACCCCTTATGTTTCACCGATGAGGTCCTGGATTATGAATTTCCAGCGGGATTCAAACCCGTAAACATAGAGGCATATTATGGAACAACAGACCCTGGAGTCTGGATCGAGGATTATATCCTCCACATACATATGGCTAGAGGAGATGACCTCCACGCCATAAAATACTTACCCATCAAGCTTAAAGGCCCAGCCCAGCATTGGCTCAAAAGCCTTCCTGGAAACACAATCGGAAGTTGGGAAGAGCTCGAGGACGCTTTCCGAGCAAATTTTCAAGGGACCTATGTCCGCCCTCCGGATGCAGACGATCTTAGTCACATAACTCAACAGCCCGGAGAGTCAGCTCCGCAATTCTGGAATAGATTTCTTACTAAAAAGAATCAGATAGTCGACTGTCCGGACGGTGAAGCCTTAGCGGCTTTCAGGCATAATGTCCGAGATGAATGGCTCGCCAGACACCTCGGCCAAGAAAAGCCAAGAACAATGGCCACACTAACAAGCCTCATGACCCGCTTTTGCGCAGGAGAGGACAGTTGTTTGGCAAGATGCAGCACCAGTGACCCAAGTACATCCGAAACTAGGGATGGAAACGGAAAACCGCGACGCAATAAGGACCGTCGCCGGACTAAGGAAAAAAGTCCGAAGAGCACGGCAGTCAATGTCGGATTCAAAAGCTCACGACAGAATCAGAAAAAGCCGCCCCTCCAAGATAACAGGGACGACCTATCCAACCTAAACAAAATCTTGGATAGGATATGTCAAATACACAGCACTCCCGGAAAGCCTGCTAACAATCCGGCAGACTCAACGCCGAACACAAGGGGCTCGACACACCAAGCGAAGACGAGGACGAACCCCAAAAGCAGAGTACCAGGAAACAAAAGAATTTCCCACAAGAAGTAAAAACAGTAAACTTACCCCACATAACAAAACGTGCGGCGCCCATAAAGGTACGCGCCCCACGGCCTATCCCAAAGGAATCCCGCCACTAGTTGTCAAAACCAATCATCTTCGATCATCTGGATTATTCTAGAAGTGTCAGGAACCCAGGCTGGACTGCCCTGGTACTCGATCCAATAATTGGCGGACTCCAGTTTTCAAATGTCCTTATGGACGGTGGCAGTGGACTCAACCTGATATATCAGGACTCAATCCGCCACATGGGGATCGACCCAAAAAGAATTCGCCACAGCAAAACCTCCTTTCAAGGAGTAACGCCAGGTCCGGACACCCATTGCATGGGTTTTCTCCGGCTCGAGTTATTTTGGTCAAATGTTGGGTTGCTCGGCTCCTGTGTTCGGCCGCCTTACGTTCCGCTCTATCGGCTAAGGCGGCACCAGGAGAACTACTGCGATTGTGCCCTGGTTCGGCCAGGCGAGCACCTCAGTACAGAAAGCCGAAAACCGACTGTCATGATATGGCATGAGACTGGTCAACCACTCGATGACTCTCTGGAATCTGTAGGATTCCTCCGCATTAACGAAGGGCCGTTTCCCGGCCATGCACATACGCGCCCCGAATTCGGGCGAGCGCAGTCACCACCAGGGGCTACCTAAATAGTCCCATTGTCAAGATCCTATGGCTAAGTGAAAGTGTTTAAGCATTATAGTCCGGTTGCCTAGCTCGCTGCGCTATCACCTCCTTTGTAGGACCAAGACGTTGGACTATGTGCGTGGGGGCTGAAGCCAACGACTGCAATCTTTCAGATTTTGTATATATATCTTAAAACGGCCGCACAGGAGGTGTTCCAAATACTTGAAGGCACAAGTATAAAAGGCTACTACAATTCATCAAAATATTCCTTTATAATTACATATGCTATCAGAACATAGCATCCTTCGAGCACTGCGTCTCTATTACACGAGCGCCTTCAAGGACTTCATGAAAATAGTGCTCGGAGGGTACTCGGATTTTGTCCGAATCTCGGGATGCAACAACGGTGGTCTCCATCTCTGCCAAGTATGTCTTGACACGGGCAAGAGCCATCCATGCGCCCTCTATGCATGCTGACCTCTTCATCACATTGATACGTGGCACCGCGTCTAGGAATTGCTGCACCAAGCTGAAATAACTCTTCGGCTCCGATCTCCCCGGCCACAGATGACCCATGACGTACTTCATGGCGAGTCCGGACAATCTATTCAGTTTGGCCCATTGAGCCAGACGATCATCCACTGCCAGTGGACGCTCTGGATTCTGGAACTGCGACCAGAAAAGCCTTTCCACTTCGCGATCTTCTTGATCTCGAAAGTATTCGGTCGCATCAGCAAACTTCGGATCGCAAAACTTCCTCCGCAGCATAAAGGGCTTTCCAGCCGCAATCTATCCGGCCTGACGCAGCTCCTCCTTCGCAGCTCTCATCGCAGAGCGAGCGTCCTTGGCATCAGCAAGGGCATTCTCTAAGTCCGTCTGTCTCACCGGGTCTTCTTTCTCAAGAAACTTGCAACGGTCAGCAGCACTTTTTAACTTCACGGTCTTCACGGCCATCTCCTTCTTGCTTCGGCAGTGAGCAGCCTGTTCGGCTCTCAGCTCTTCAAGGGCCTTCTTGGCAGCCGCATCACTTTTCCTGGCTTGTTCCTTAGCTCGGGCAAGTTCCGCCCGAAGACTCTCCACAGCGGCCGCACCATCTACGGCAAGCTCACACATTGTAAGATACTGGCATAAAGCTCCTCTTACCAGATGTCGCCCGAGGAATTGCATACCTTGAGCCTCATCAAGCCGCTCATTGACGAGCGCGATGTCGGCATCTGCCACATCAAGTTGCCGCTTTAATTCGGCAAAATCATCAGTTCGGCTCGATTCCGGACACTTCGCCACCTGTATACAAAGGCGGCATTTTAGACCTGGGATTATGATCCTCTGCGCGCCGTCAATTTTGACAACGCACAGAGTCTCAGGGGCTACTATCTACATAGGGTGCATCCTGTTTATGCGCAACTGACAAAGAAGTACATTATCAAACGTACCTGAAAACCCGTCTGCAAACTTCTGACGGCCTCATGCAATCCGCTTTCCGCGGACGAAATCCTTCCAATCACTGAACCCATCAATGCACGGTGCTCCTCTGAGATAGAAGCTCGCCCTAGCAGAATCATCAGCTCCTCCGACCGCGCATCGGACGGTGCCGGACTCGTCCTATGACCTCCATCGAAGGCCGGATGCGGAGAACCTTGGGGGGACATATGGCTACCTTCCACCCCTGCCGGATTCGGAGAAACCCTCCGCGACGACACCTTAGGGTCGCCCGCCTCGCCAAGCGGTACGGCAGGGGGAGGCGTTCCACTCTCCATCATCTCCGGAAGAAGATCCCCCGAAGATGAGCTCTGCTGAGAAGGGCTGAGATCCGAGCTACAAAGTAAAATTTCGGTTAATCTTCTCAGATAAAAAGCAAGGATTTCTCTCATCCCTCTAATGGAAAATCTTTCTCTACTTACGGCTCGCTGGAGGGCTGATCCCTTTGAGGGCGTAGTTCGGCCGAGGATCTCCCCGGCGTCGGACCCTCTGACGAGGACTTTTTCCCCTGCTTTGAGGCCATGGTCTCCGGGTGGTCAGAGGCGGCCCTCTTCTTCCCCTTAGGAGAGGAATTGTCGGTTCTTCCCTTCGGAGCAGCCTCCTTCGAGGAGGCCATAGTTTCCTTCTCCTCCCCCTCACTTCCCTCCAAAGGCACGATCTTCAACATCCTGACTAGCACGGGATCCGACCTGGTCTCAGGAAGGGGAGCCGGACAGCTAATCAGCGTTGCCTTCGCTATCCACTCCTGTTTAAAAGGACAGCTCTTTTTGGGGTGAATTTATGACAATTTTACGGATAGCGAGTTCGGGCACAAGGTTACTTACTTGAGTATCCGGGCGATTGCGGCTTAAACCTGCGTCCTCGGTCAAATCCGGACACATTGCATGTGATCCGAAGAACATTTCATACATCTCCACGGGTGTTGCGCCCATAAAATGCTGGAGAGCTCGTGGTCCCTCCGGATTAAACTCCCACAAATGAAGGGAGCGACGTTTGCCGGGCTGTGTTCGGCGAATCAGCATGACCAGCGTCACCTTGACCAGGTTGAGGTCTCTTTCTAAGAGATCCCTAATGCGGCCCTGCAACAAGGGCACATCTTTGGATAACCCCCAATCTAATCCTTTGTTGACCCATGACGCTAGCCGTGGTGGGGGACCCGAGCGAAAGGCAGGAGGCGCCACCCACTTGGTGCTCCTGGGAGCGGTGATATAGAACCACTCTTGTTGCCACAAGCCGAGCTCCTCTTGAAAGGAGCCCTCGGGCCATGGAGCATCAGGATTCTTACTTATGATAGCGCCTCCGCACTCTGTGTTCCATCCCTCGATCATCTTCGGCTCCACTCCAAAAGTCTTGAGCCATAATCCGAAGTGAGGAGTAACACGGAGGAACGCTTTGCACACAACGATGAATGAGGAAATGTGGAGGATGGACTCCGGAGCTAAGTCATGAAATTCCAGGTCAAAATAGAACATCAGCCCCCTCATGAAGGGATCCATCAGGAAGCCTAACCCCCGAAGGAAGTGAGACATGAACACTACGCTCTCACCGGGCTGGGGACTAGGAATAGCCTGCCTTTGAGCAGGCAACCTATGCAAAATTTCGGCGGTCAAGAACTTAGCCTCTAGGACTATGAAGATACAAGATTGAAGACTTCGTCCCGTGTCCGGATGGGACTTTCCTTCGCGTGGAAGGCAAGATTGGCGATGCGGATATTCAAGATCTCCTACCATTGTAACCGACTTTGTGTAACCCTAACCCTCTCCGGTGTCTATATAAACCGGAGGGTTTTAGTCCGTAGAACAACTTCATCATACAACAATCATACCATAGGCTAGCTTCTAGGGTTTAGCCTCCTTGATCTCGTGGTAGATCTACTCTTGTATTATCCATGTCATTAATATTAATCAAGCAGGACGTAGGGTTTTACCTCCATCAAGAGGGCCGAACCTGGGTAAAACATCATGTCCCTTGCCTCCTGTTACCATCCGGCCTAGACGCATAGTTCGGGACCCCCCTACCCGAGATCCGCCGGTTTTTACACCGACATCGGTCATTGCACATCATTTTCCCTTTTTCGAATCCATAACAAGTTATTATTTACCTTGTTTTTCCTGGACCTGCCTCTTCACCTGGCCCACCTCCTCCTCGGCCTCCGCCAGTTTTTGCTTCAGTCCAGAGACTTCGGCAGTATGCGAGGTCGCGGCCAATAGCGACGCCGGTGCATACATTTCAGAAAAATTTAGTTAGTTTCCTGCAATAGGAGATTGATCATCTGTCTGGTTTTTTTTCTTTCCGAACACCAGACAGTGTCTCAGGGGCTACTGTCTATATTGGGATTTTCTCCTTTTTTGTGTTGCTTACCTCAAAACCTATCAATGGGCTGCTGCAGGCTTCGGTTTGTCCGCTCTTTGTGGACTAAACCCTTTCAACTATCATTCCGATAAGGACACGGTGCATATCCACAATGGAAGCGCCTCGTAGCGCTTCCAGCAGATTATCCGGTGCCCCCGGTTGGACAGGGGTCACTGGGGGAACAGGCATCCCCCCTTCTTTTGAAGGAGGTCGCGTGTCAGATTCCGGAGCAGCCTCGGTCTCCGGAATTGAGTCCGGCTAAGGGTCGAACTGAGTACGGCCCTCCCCACCAGCCTCCATGGGGATTGATTCCCTTGGTGTCCGGCAACGGGGATTTTGCCTTCTGGCGGCTCCTGAGCCTCTCCCCCGCCTGGAACAATCCTTCGGGACAGCACCTCCGCATCATCCTTGGCCTTGGGGTAGTGAGCGGCTGGCAGTGAATCGCTGGCTATCGCCTTGAAATCCAGCGAGCCTCCTGACGAGGATCGCGGGGAGCTGTTGTGGGCCGGACTAAAATAACATAATCAATCATGTTAATACAATAAGGGGGAGACAGTTTATGGGAGGATATAAGTCTTAGCACTTACGATGCGGCCCAGGGCTTAGTGCGGGGGCGTCTCCCCGGACTGTTGTCATTGTCCCATGCGGAGTTATCCGCGAGGGAGCCTTTCCCCTTCTTGGGCGCCTCCGCCTCCAGAATTGTGGAGGCTGCCCTCTTCTTCCTCCCCCCATCATGGCGGAGGGGGAACAGGTCTTGTCTTCAGACGTCATGTCCGAAGTACCTTTGCGGCGGGGGCCACTCCGGACCCCCTTGGCCTTTCCTGTGGCCTTCTTCTCTGGTGCCTTATAAGGCGCCAGCTCCAGCATCTTCGCTAAACGTGGGATGACTAGTTCTTCAGGCAGGGGAGCCGAGCACCAGATCTACTTCGCCCTCTTCAACCAGTACTGAAAAGGCAATGAAAATAAAAGCATAGATATCGTCCTTGAAACAAGCAAGTAGGGGATGTGTTGAAAATAACATACCTCTTTGGGGAGGTGATTTATGTCGTGACCACAGTCCGAACACACATTCAAAGCATGATCGATAGGGAAAATAACATACCTCGTTGAGGAGGTGATTTATATCATGACCACGGTCAGAATTTATCGTCCTTGAAACATCGACAAGCTTGATGTCCCTATCGATCATGCTTTGAATGTGTGTTTGAAGCTCTTCTCGACCCAGGAGGTGAGTCGCACGGGAGCGCCGGAGTTGAATTCGGCAGCCGCGGCCCAGGAGGCATCGCGGGGTTCGGTAATCTAGAACCATTGTTTCTGCCATTCCTTGACAGACTCCATGAATGTGCCTTTTGGCCAAGAGATGTTGGTGAGCTCTCACCATGGCGCCCCCACACTCTGCATGCTGGCCATCCACCACCTTTGGCTTCACATTGAAGATTTTGAGCCACATCCCGAAGTTGGGTTGGATGTGGAGGAAGGCCTCGCACACGACGATGAACACCGAGATATTGAGGAAGGAGTTCGGGGATATGTCGTGGAAGCCTATCCCATAGTAGAACATTATCCCGCGGATGAAGGGGTGGAGTGGAAACCCTAGTGTCGGTGTCAAAACCGGCGGATCTCGGGTAGGGGGTCCCAAACTGTGCGTCTAGGCGGATGGTAATAGGAGACAAGGGACACGATGTTTTTACCCAGGTTCGGGCCCTCTCGATGGAGGTAAAATCCTACTCCTGCTTGATTAATATTGATGATATGGGTAGTACAAGAGTAGATCTACCACGAGATCAAAGAGGCTAAACCCTAGAAGCTAGCCTATGGTATGATTGTCGTTCGTCCTATGGACTAAAACACTCCGGTTTATATAGACACCGGAGAGGGCTAGGGTTACACAGAGTCGGTTACAATGGGAGGAGATCTACATATCCGTATTGCCAAGCTTGCCTTCCACGCCAAGGAAAGTCCCATCCGGACAGGAGACGAAGTCTTCAATCTTGTATCTTAATAGTCAAAGAGTCCGGCCAAAGGTTATAGTCCGGCTATCTGGACACCCCCTAATCCAGGACTCCCTGAGTAGCCCCTGAACCAGACTTCAATGACGACGAGTCCGGCGCGCAGATTGTCTTCGGCATTGCAAGGCGGGTTCCTCCTCCGAATACTTCAGAGAAGATTTTGAGCACAAGGATAGTGTCCGGCTATGCAAAATAAGTTCCACATACTATCGTAGAGAGAATAATATTTACACAAATCTAATCTGGTGACGTATTCCGTAGCATGTCATCACGCCATAGCCAAGCCTTTATTTGAACCGTTTTTACTGTCCCACTTCAGCGCGTTTCGCGAGGCAGTTTCCTTTGCACATCTTGTCGAAGCAGAGATTGTGTCCCCTTATCCCGGGATTCTCATCAATACGGGCGTGGGTAACCCAACCGCGCCATTGATTACGGCGCTTGGGAGATAAGCGAGTTTTACCAGGCTGGTGGGGATGCATAGTTTCGTCCGCCCATATAAGGGGATAAGGATCCTCCTTTCTGTCCACGCCTTCTTCCTCCTTTGTTCATCCATTTTCGCGCACTCAAGCTCCAGCGCCCAAGTCCGCATTCCCCACCTCAACCTTCTCCAGCCATGTCTAGAGCGGGAGGCAAGTGGATGGTCTCCTCCGTTACGGAGGGACACATCAAGAAGCTGAGCAAAGGCGGATACTTGTCTGACGACATCGCGCACCGGCTCCCAGACGAGGGGCGGCTCATCCCCACCCCCAGGCCCCATGAGAGAGTGGTGTTCCTCACCCATTTCCTCCGCGGACTAGGCTTCCCTCTCCACCCATTTGTCCGGGGACTCATGTTCTACTATGGCCTGGACTTCCACGATCTGGCCCTGAACTTCATCCTCAACATCTCGGCATTCATCGTCGTGTGCGAGGCCTTCCTCTGCATCCAGCCCCACTTCGGCCTATGGATGAAGACCTTCAATGTGAAGCCGAAGGTAGTGGGTGGCCGCCAGGCGGAGTGCGGAGGCGCCATGGTTGGCAAGATGCCCAACATCCTATGGCTCGAGGGCTCCTTCGTGGAGACCATAAAGGGGTGGCAATCGGGGTGGTTCTACATCACCGAGCCGCGTGACCCTGAATGGGTCGCAGCCCCCGAGTTCCGATCTGGAATCCCTACATGGCTCACCTCCTGGAAAGAGAAGGGCCTGCCGTGGGGTAAAAAGGAGAGCTGACCATACTCCAAACATGCGTCCAAAACCTGGTGAGCAAGAAGCTCAAACTTGTCAACATAGTCCAGGTCATGCTCATCCGCCGGATCCTCCCATGCCAACAACGGGATTTCAGCTTGTGGGAGTTCAACACGGCCCGGCATCGAACTCTGAGCAGGCTCTTCGACACAACGTACGAAGATGCATGGAAGGTGCTATTCAAGGGCGCCGAGGCTCCCGCATCCGCTACCGAGGATCACGGATTTAGCGCGCAGCGTCAAGCCAACGCGGTAAGATGTTTTTACCTCTTACAGGATATTTGTCTTTCATAGTTTGACTCTATGCGGGATCTAAGCCCCCATGCCTTTGATAGGACTGGCAGAGGACGGTCGAACAGATCAACTGTCCGGCTCCTTTACCCGAAGACCCAGCGGACGCCCGCTTGGCGGAGCTGCTGGTTCCGGCACCTTACGTGGTGCTGGAGAAGAAGGCCAAGAAGAAGGCCATGGGAACCCGGAAGAGTTCCCGGTTCCCGGTGGAGTCGGACTCATCGTCCGATGACTTCGAGGCGCACTCCTCCCATGAAGACGAGGAGGAGGAAAGAGAGGTCTCTTCCCCAGCAGGGGGAGAAAAGAAAAGGAAGGCCGCCCCAACTGGGGAGGCCGGAGGGCCCAAGAAAGGGAGGACCCTCCCTACGGACTACTCCACCAACGCCGACGACGGCGAAGAGGAGTGGCCGCTTAGGGCCAAGCCCCTGGCAAAAATCGTAAGTATTCGAATACCTGAGTGACTCGTGGCATTCCTTTATTGCACAGCTTCTCCTGACACCGAATATAATTATGCAGTCCGCCCAAAACTCGGCTCGACGTGTTGTCGAGCGGCTCCCTGGATTCGTCGGATGTGAATAGTTTTTCACTTTCGACCGCTACCTCCCCCCGCCCTACGGACGACGCCGAGGTGTTGTCCCAAAAGGTTTCAAGCCAAGAGGAGGTGGTCCTGGAGCCACCGCAAGGCGACCTCCCGGACTCCAGGAGCAAAGGGGAAAAACCACCAAGGGCTCCAAGTCCGGCCCTGGGCCGGACACCGCACCGGAACCTTCAATGGTTCCGGTGTCCGGCAGGCGGCCCCCTAGTAAGAAGGGAAAGCCTACGACGCCAGTGACCTCCATCCAACCGGAGGCACCGGATAATTTGCTGGAGGTGCTTAACGGCGCCTCCATCGACGAGGAGCACCGCACTATTATGAGTGCAGTGATCCAGAAGGTTCAGTCCGCCAAAAGCGGGCTGACTAAAGCCTGTGCCAGCCTGCTAACAGGCTTTGAGGTATGTGAAAAATATGTGAAAATATTACCGCATAGACAGTAGCCCCTGGTGCTCTGTTTGGCATTCGGAAAGAAAAGCCGAATAGAGGATCTAACAACATTCACAGGAGTCTAACATAATTAAGTCAATATGCGTATGCAGGCTTCGCTGCTGGCCTCTACCGCACTAACTGCGGAGGTGGATGCGCTGAAGCAGAGCCTCGAGCGGTCCGAGCAAGAGCTCGGCCTTGCTAAAAAGGAGCTCGAGGAAAAAGAAGGTAAGTAATACCTTGTGGAGTATATTTAAAAATATGCGGTTGCAAAAAATGACAGGATCGCTATTGGTGTCCTAGGGGCCACGACTGAGGTGGCGACCCTTAAGCAAGCGCTTTCCGAGGCCGAAAAGAAGGCGGCCATGGAGCGCACTGAGCGGGAGAAACATGAGGCGCGGGTTGGCGAGGTGCAACAAGAGCTCCAGGCTCTCATGAAAAAACATGAGAGTTTGGAGCTTGACTCAAAGGCGCGAGAGTCCGAGCTCGCGGCAGCCCTTGAAAGCGCCAAGTCTGCCAAGGTTGAAGCCCAGAAAGCCCTCCAGGAAGTTGAGGCGATGAAGAAGATAGCGGCGGGTAAGGCATTCTTTATGCAAAGCAAGCACGCAAAAGTGAATTACTTGTTACTTACCCAAATCCGGAGCTCTCCAGGAGCATTCGCAAATTTGCCCCATAGCGTGTCAGATGCCGCCGCCTTCTACCGGGCCGAGGAGGGCAGCTCGACAGAGAAGGTGTTCTGGTCTCAGTATGCTGAGGCCGGACACTCGGTGCCCTTGAGCGACTAGCTAAAGCAACTGGTCGAGCTCCATAAGGTGGCCGAACAGGCCATGAAGGGCCTTATAGTTCGGCTGTGCCCTGGAGAGGCCCTGCCTGGGGGCTACTTCGGGCTGGTGAGGCGGCTGGTGGATGCCTGTCCGTGGCTTGAAGTCGTCAAGCGCTCCTTCTGCATCGAAGGTCCCCGTAGGGCGCTTGCCCGTGCTAAAGTGCACTGGGGCAAGATGGATGCGGAGAAGCTTGTGAAGGACGGGCCACCGTAGGGCAAGGAGCATCGCCACCCCTAGATGTATTATGAGGACGTCCTGAAGGGCGCCAGCCTTGTGGCGGACGAATGTTCCAAAGATGTAATATTTGAGTGAACTTGTTCGTTTTATCCTCTATGCTGAAAACTTGTTCATATGCGCTATCCAACGCTTGTTTTAATTTAAAATATTACCTTCTATGTGGCCGTTTATCGAGTCTGAGAGATGGTGAGTCGTCGGCTTCTGCCCCCATGCGACGAGTGCTGGGGTGTTCGGGATAAACCTGAGCACTCTTTTTCCCATTCTTGGGTCCTTCGAGGGAGGTGCTCAGCACAACGAACAAGGCAATCGGACTATAATGCCTTATCACTCTCACATACCCAGAGAATTCTATAATTTTAAATTTCGGTGAAGCCCCTAGTGTTCGGAAGACCGAGTTCGGGGCGCTATACATGCCTAGGCCGGACAAAGCCGACTCGTCGCTCTAAGCGGCATAAGTCTTTAGGGACTCGAAACCTCCCGAACAGCGAGAAGCTCTTGCCCTATCATGATAGTCAGTTTTAGCTTTCTCTACTGAGGTGCTTAGCCCAGCTCAACCGGGGCACAATCGCAGTAGTTCTCCCAGCGCTACCTTAGCCGATATAGCGGAACGTAAGGTACCAAAACATGGGAGCCGGGCAAACCCAACTATTGACCAAAGACATGATTCGGAGCTGATGCATATAATACTATAAGTTCGGAGGGCCGCACTTTGTGAAAGTGTTATGGGGTGCTTGAGCCCCTGGCGTATGGACCGTACCAAAGTGTATGGGTGCTAAATGTCATAACTGAACATATGTATTGAAAAAGAAATGAATAGAGAATGCAATAATAAGCTGATGCTAAGCATTGTTTATTTTAAAAGGCTGTTGTGAAAGCAGAACGATACAAATAGTGCGATAACCAAGAGATGGGACTATTTGACATGTCTCCCTCCAGGGGCGAGCTGCGAGACGGTATGTAAGACTGGTATTTTGCTCGTTATAGAGACCACCTGGGAATTCGGCGTAGCTCTCTGCCTCCTTGGTTGTTGCATCGTGTGTTCGGTGGTTGTACTGCCGGACAGGCCTTCCGAAGAGTGGAGTCCTGAAAGTAGGAAATAATGACAAAATCGGGATCCCCTAGTGCGGTTGAGCCGCATTTTTGGGCGTGCCGTGGTCATGCCCCTCCCCCTGTGCCCATGGTATTTTCAGAGCATAGTTATGTACGCGTAGTACTGATTTCGCAGTTTTGCGAGGGCTGGGGTTGGGGCCGTATTGCTACGCTTGCTCGGAACGTGCCAAGCGGTCTTGTTGTAGGTTACTCCGGGCGCGCTTGACGGTGCCCGGACGTTTAATAGCCGGACTGGAGAATTGCCTTGAGAGGCTGCTTTGTACTTCCGCTGCGAGGGCCGTCGTGCGCTCCTCCATTCGGAGAGAGCGTTCGGTGTTTCCATTGACCGTAATGACTCCTCGAGGGCCTGGCATCTTGAGCTTGAGATATGCGTAGTGCGGCACCACATTGAAATTTGCAAATGCGGTTCGTCCGAGCAGTGCATGATAGCCACTGCGGAATGGGACTATGTGAAGATTAACTCCTCGCTTAGGAAATTATCCGGGGATCCGAAGACCACTCAAGTGTAACTGAGCCTGTATAGTTGGCCTCTACACCTGGTATGACGCCTTTCAAGGTCGTTTTTGTGGGTTTAATCCTTGAGGGATCTATGCCCATTTTCCGCATTGTATCCTGATAAAGCAGGTTCAGGTTGCTGCCGCCGTCCATAAGGACTCTAGTGAGGTCAAATCCGTCAATGATTGGGTCTAGAACCAATGCGGCGAATCCGCCATGGCGGATGCTAGTGGGGTGGTCCCTTCGATCAAAAGTGATCGGGCAGGAGGACCATGGCTTGAACTTTGGGGCGACTGGCTCCAACGCGTATACGTCCCTGAGTGCACGCTTCCGCTCCCTTTTGGGGATGTGGGTTGCATATATCATGTTCACCGTCCGCACTTGTGGGGGAAGCCCTTCTGTCCACTATTGTTCGGCGGCCGGGGCTCTTCGTTCTCGTCGCTGTGCAGCCCCTTGTCTCTGTTTTCGGCATTTAACTTGCCGGCCTGCTTGAACACCCAACAATCCCTGTTGGTGTGATTGGCTGGTTTTTCGGGGGTGCCATGTATCTGGCACGAGCGATCGAGTATACGGTCCAAAATGGACGGGCCTGGAGTGTTCCTCTTAAATGGCTTTTTCCGCTGACCGGGATTAGAGCCTCTAAATCCGGCATTAACTGCCGTATCTTCAGTGGTGTCGCTGTTAATGCGGCGCTTGTGCTTGTTGCGACGCGACCTGCCATTGGTGTCCTTGGTATCCGAATTACCAGGGCTCTTGGTCATGTTATTGCTACGAGCCAGCCAGCTGTCTTCTCCCGTGCAAAAGCGGGTCATGAGTGTCATGAGGGCTGCCATAGATTTCGGCTTTTCATGTCCAAGGTGTCGGGCAAGCCACTCGTCACGGATGTTATGCTTGAAGGCCGCTAGGGCCTCTGCGTCCAGACAGTCGACGATTTCATTTTTCTTGGTTAGGAACCGTGTCCAGAATTGTCTGGCAGATTCTTCTGGCTGCTGAATTATGTGGCTCAGGTCATCGGCGTCTGGTGGTCGCACATAAGTGCCCTCGAAATTGTCGAGGAATGCGGCTTCCAGGTCCTCCCAACAACCAATTGATTCTGCTGGCAGGCTGTTAAGCCAATGCCGAGCTGGTCCTTTAAGCTTGAGTGGGAGGTATTTGATGGCGTGTAGATCATCGCCACGGGCCATGTGGATATGAAGGAGATAGTCCTCGATCCATACCGCAGGATCTGTTGTGCCATCGTATGATTCAATGTTTACGGGTTTGAAACCCTCTGCGATTTGATGATCCATTACTTCATCTGTGAAGCATAGGGGGTGTGCGGCGCCTCTGTACTGGGCTATATCACGACGTAGCTCAAATGAGCTTTGTCTGCTGTGTTCGGCCCGGCCAGATTTACTGTATCCGGCGTGACGGTTATCGTCTCGTGTCGTGGGGCGCCCACGCGATCCGTAGATCGATCTTGTTTGCCTTGCCCTGTCTTCCAACATATCTCGCATGTCTAGCGCATTTCCCCATGCCTTGGTATTTTTTGAGCAACGACGGGGTGCGCCTTGAGTGGAGGGCCGGGAGGACTCTCTGTCGCGGCCGTGAGGTGGCCGGTCAGCCGCATCATGCGCTGGTGATGTAGGTTTAAATGCTTCCTCCTCTATACGGGGTAGCAACCTACGCTTTGGGTAGCTCCTGGAGGGGCGTTTGAGTTCGTATTCCTGGGCCGCAAGGACTTCCGTCCATCTGTCGGCTAGCAAGTCTTGATCAGCTCTAAGCTGTTGCTATTTTTTCTTAAGGCTACTCGCCGTGGCCATAAGCCTGCGCTTAAAGTTCGACGGGATCCTCAAGCACGGAGAATTCGTCGTCGCCGAGGCTTGCCTCGTCTTCGGAGGGAGGCATGTAATTATCATCCTCTTCTTCTCTGTCTGCCGCTCTCTCAAGGGGGCTGGCTTCTCCATCCTCCTGCGCTGAATCTTGCTGGAGGGAATTGTCTTCGGCACTGTCCGGGGTGTTATTATCTCCCGTGCCGGCATCACCTGTTTTGCTTTGGCGGGACTTAGAGCGGCGCCGCTGACGCCGGCGCTTGGGTTGCTTCTTGGAGGGGTCATCCCCTATTGTTCCGTCGCCATTGCCTTCTTTGGGTGTATCCACCATATATATGTCATATGACGAGGTGGCTTTCAAGTGCCCTATAGGTGCTGGTTCATGTTCGTCTCCTGCATCATCGTCCATACCGTCGATGTCTTCGGAGTCGAAGTCGAGTATGTCGGTTAAATCGTCGACAGTGGCTGCGAAGTGGGTGGTGGGTGGGCGTCGAATTTCTTCGTCGTCCGCATCCCAATCCTGTTGGCCATAGTCTGGCCAGGGCTCTCCTGACAAAGAGAGAGACCTTAGTGAATTCAGGATGTCGCCGAAGGGCGGGTGCTGAAAGATATCCGCGGCGGTGAATTCCATGATCGGCGCCGAATCGGATTCGATTGGCAGGGGCGCGGAAGGTTCGGAGTCCGGAAAAGAGTCCGGCACCTTGGAGTCACGGGCTTCGCAGAGGATGAGGCTGGTGTTCGGCTCGATCGCCGTTGAGACTGCAGCCCCCGAGGCGGTGTCTAGCCACCCGTCCTCGATCGGCGCAGTTGGCTCCGAGCTGACGGTCGGAGCTGATGCGGGCGCGGCCTCTAGGGTACTGTTCGGCGGCACAGCTAGGTCATACCCATCGTGACAGTGCGGCGCGCCCGGCTATGGCTCGAATCCGTCGAAGATCAAGTCTCCGCGGATGTCGGCCGTGTAGTTCAAACTTCCAAGTCTGACCTGATGGCCAGGGGGCGTAGCTTTGAATCTGCTCCAGATGGCCAAGCAAATTAGCCCACAGTGCAAAGCCGCCGAACACGAAGATCTGTCCGGGGAGAAAGGTCTCACCCTGGACTGCATCGTTGTTGATGATCGGAGGAGCCATCGGGCCTAAAGGTGACGACATAGAGGAACTCTCAATGAAAGCACCAATGTCGGTGTCAAAACCGGCGGATCTCGGGTAGGGGGTCCCGAACTATGCGTCTAGGCGGATGGTAACAGGAGACAAGGGACACAATGTTTTTACCCAGGTTCGGGCCCTCTTGATGGAGGTAAAACCCTACTCCTGCTTGATTAATATTGATGATATGGGTAGTACAAGAGTAGATCTACCACGAGATCAAAGAGGCTAAACCCTAGAAGCTAGCCCATGGTATGATTGTCGTTCGTCCTATGGACTAAAACCCTCCGGTTTATATAGACACCGAAGAGGGCTAGGGTTACACAGAGTCGGTTACAATGGGAGGAGATCTACATATCCGTATTGCCAAGCTTGCCTTCCACGCCAAGGAAAGTCCCATCCGGACACGAGACGAAGTCTTCAATCTTGTATCTTAATAGTCCGAGAGTCCGGCCAAAGGTTATAGTCCGGCTATCCGGACACCCCCTAATCCAGGACTCCCTCACCTAGCCCGCGAGGAAATGGGGGATGAATACTACCCTCTCATTGGGCTTCGTCGTGGGAATGATTTGACCCTAGGCTGGAAGACGGTGGACAATTTTCTTCACCAGGTACCCGGCCGCCTGAAGCTCGGCGATGTCCTCCTCCTTGACGAAGGAAGCCATCCACTTGCGTTGACCTCCGGATCCAGATATGGTTGAGTGCTTTCTCGAGTGGGAACAGATGAGAACTTGGGCGCTAGAGCTCAAGAGTGGAAAGGCAGAAGAAGAGAGAAGGTGTGGGAGAAGAAAGGGGAATCTTATGTTCTTATAAGGGTAGTGAATATCAAACGCCTTCCTGCTCGCCTTAAAACTCTCCTATTCCCGAGGGCTACGTAAACGACACGGTTGGGTTACCCATGCCCGTATTGATGAGAATCCCGTAATAAGGGGACACGATCTCTGCTTTGACAAGACGTGCCAATGGCAACCACGTCTCAAAACGTGGAGCGGCAGACGAAAAATGACCGGACGGACATGATGTCATGTTGTAAAAAGTTGTCAGCGGATTGGACTCATGGATTGTTGTATTCTCTCTACAGTTGTGTGTGGTGTGTGTTACATGTCCGGACACGATCAATTTGTCCAAAGACTATTTTGGAGTTCGGAAGGAGGAACCCGCCTTGCAATGCCGAAGACAGAACTACGCGCTGGATATCTTGTCATTGAAGCGAGGTTCAGGGACTACTGAGGCATTCCTGGACTAAGGGGTCCTCGGGCATCCGGCCTATTGGCCGTGGGCTGGACTGATCGGCTGTGAAGATACGAAGACCAAAGACATCACCCGTTTCCGGATAGGACTCTTCTTGGCGCGGAAAGCAAGCTTGGCGACCAAATATGTAGATTCCTTTCTTTGTAAGCGACCTTGTGTAACCATAGATCCTCCTGGTGTCTATATAAACCGCACGACTTAGTTCGGATAGGGGATATTCATTATCATAGCCACACAAGCTAGACCTCTAGGGTTTAGCCATTACGATCTCGAGGTAGATCAACTCTTGGAATACTCATATTCATCAATATCAATCAAGCAGGACGTAGGGTATTACCTCCATAGAGGGGGCCCGAACCTGGGTAAGCATCGTGTCCCTTGTCTCCCGTTACCATCGACCTTAGACGCACAGTTCGGGACCCCCTACCCGAGATTAGCTGGTTTTGGCACCGACACCCGCTCCATCGCAGCTAACCCCGCACCTCGTCCACCATTGCCAGCCGCCTCGCCGGTTTTGCAGGCCCCCGTGCTTCATCGCCCTGTCGCCACCCGGCCTGCACCTGGTGGTGCTGCGAGCTTGCCACTACGATCTTCATCAGACGGGCCACGCTCCTCCACTTTTGGCGTGCCCTGCCGTCTTTCAACTGACGGCGTTGGATCATCATCCGACGGCTCGAGTGCCGCTGTGAGCAGCGCGCCACCGTCCAGTTCAAACTCGGACGTTAGATCTTCATCGAGCGGTACTGGAGCCTCTTCCTCCATTTCGGGTTCATCTGCATCCAGCTTTGCACCCTCTCCCGTCGTCGCGCCTGCTCCGACAACAGCGCTGCCGCAACGGATGGTGACGCGTGCTCGGGAAGGCGTCTTCCGCCCCAACCCGTGCTACTACAACGCGGCCACAGCTTCTTCCACATCGACAATCTCGCCGGTTCCTAGCTCCGTTCGGGTGGCTGTTGGCGGCCCCAACTGGCTCGCGGCCATGCACGAGGAGTACGCTGCCCTCGTCAGCAACAAGACCTGGGACCTCGTGCCCCGTCCGCCCGGCGCCAATCTGATCACTGGCAAGTGGATCTTCAAGCATAAAATGCGCGCCGATGGCTCCCTCGAGCGGTACAAGGCACGGTGGGTCGTCTGTGGCTTCCGGCAACGCGCCGACGTCGACTACGGCGAGACGTTCTCGCCCGTTGTCAAGCCGGCTACCATCTGCACCGTCCTCACCATCGCCGCCTCGCGCCAGTGGCCCGTCCACCAACTGGATGTCAAGAACGCCTTCCTCCACGGCGTGCTCTCGGAGGAGGTCTCTTGCCTCCAGCCCGCCGGCTTCGTCGATGCGTCCATGCCTGATCATGTGTGCCGCCTCGCCAAGTCCCTCTACGGCTTGAAACAAGCCCCGTGCGCCTGGTTCTTGCGCTTTGCCGGCTTCATCAAGACCTTTGGCTTCACCGCCACACGCTCCAACTCCTCGCTGTTCACCATGGCGTGTGGTGCCGACGTCGCATTTCTTCTTCTGTATGTGGACGACATTGTGCTCATGGCTTCCTCACCGGCTCTCCTCCAACGCATCGTTTGTCAGCTCATGGGTGAGTTCGCCATGAAGGACATGGGAACGCTTCACTTCTTCCTTGGCATTCGTGTGACGCGCATCGCTGCTGGTTTCTTCATGTGCCAACAGCAGTACACCGAGGAGGTGCTCGAGCGCGCCGGCTTGGACACCTGCCGGCCGTCGCCCACTCCCATCGACACCAAGGGCAAACTGCCGCAGGCCGATGGCCCCTGTGTCAACGATCCATCCGCCTACCGCAGTCTCGCCAGAGCGGTCCAGTACCTCACCATCACGCGCCCGGAGCTCGCCCATGCTGTCCAACAGATTTGCTTACATATGCATGACCCGCGCGTCTACCACCAGAACCTGGTCAAGTAGGTGCTTCATTACGTCCATGGCACACCGGCTCTTGGCCTGCATCTGCGCGCCTCGCCGAACTTGGATCATTGCGCCTTCACCGACGCCGACTGGGCTGGCTGCCCCGACACACGCCGCTCGACCTCCGGTTTCTGCGTCTACCTCAGAGACTCTTGTCTCGTGGTCTTCCAAGCGCCAGGCGACTGTGTCCAGGTCCAGTGCCAAGGCTGAGTACTGCGGCATCGCCAACGTCGTCGCTGAGTGTGTGTGGCTCCGCCAGCTCCTCGGCGACCTGCTCGCTCCGGTGACCAAGGCCACGCTGGTGTTCTGCGACAACGTCTTGGTGGCGTACCTGTTGGCCAATCCTAATCATCACCGGCATACCAAACATGTGGAGCTGGACATCCACTTTCGTGTTCTCCACATCCCCACCGCGCAGTAGCTCGCTGATGTGATGACCAAAGGACTATCAATGTACGTATGGTAGTACATGTACAACAGTTCTAGTCCAGCCCATGTATACCCACGATGCCCACATAGTGGCGCACGATGGTCAGAGTAGTGTCGCACGATCACCATACGATGCTCCTTGTAATCTGTATATATCGCCCCGTCAATGGATGAATCAAGTGTTTTGAGTCTCCTATCTTCTGTCTCCCTGTAACAGGTCGGGCAGGGAGGAGGAGGCTCGGGCCGCCGGATTTGCTCGAACTCCAGCCAGCACCGCGGCGGTCCGCGGCGATGAGAGGCCGCTTCGATGGTCAGGGAAGGCAAGGGAAGAAGCTTCGAGGTGCGTCGGAGGATAAGGGTGCTATATATAGCCAAGGGGAGGGCTCGAGAGCGCTCTAGAGGCCTCGGCCGACATGCTAATGAGAAGGCATAGTAGCTAGCGTCACGGGCATGCTCGACGGCAACCAAACGACGGCGAAACATGATGGGGTAGGGGCACAGAGAAAAGTAGATGCTCACGGGGCAGCTACTAGACATGAAGGGACATAGAGACGAGGAGGAAGGAGGCGGCACAGAGAAAAGTAGATTTGGGTCGTCTGGCCCGTGGTCACCGCGTGCACTGGCGCATAGGTGCACTCCGAGCGGCCATATCATGTCTGGGCGCTAGACCATACTACCCCGAGTGACAAGGAAGAAACAACTAAGGGCAGGGGCAAATAAGAGAAGAGCACTTTGCTCCAAGGCAGATCAGCAGCAAACTGTTTCATATGAACTGAAAGAGATTGGATTGGATCTGAACTCCGATCACATGATAAGAGAAACTCCAACGGGCTGACCCAAACGGACGATGCTTTTGTCCGCTTTTTGTCCGTTTGGGTCGGCCCCGCGGACACAAACATCTGGAGCTGTGTTTGGGTCGGCGCGAGCGCCCAACGCTGGTCCGACCCATTTTGTCGGCGCGCCAAAAAAAGAGTTTAAAAGCATTTTTATAATAAACACATGCATTAAATTAAACATAAAGCCGGCCACGAAGGCCGGCGAAAGTCCACATTACATTAATTAACATAAAAAAACAAAAAACTAGATGACGCGCTGCCCTAGGCATCCTCGTCGTCGCGGCGTCTGCGTCGGGGCCGGTGAGGTCGATCAGTGTCAACTAGGGGCGGCCCACGGTAACACCGTGTTCCAAAGGGCGGCGATGTAGGGCTGCGCCACCGCTGCCTGGGCCTGGCGCGCCTCCTCTTTGGCCTCATGCTCAAGCATCTGCAGGCGCTCGCCCTCCCGGCGCTCCTCGGCTAGCCGAACGCGGCCCTAGTGGTCGACGTAGGCCGCCTCCTACTTCTTCGTCGCCCCGAGCCAGATCGGCGGAGCACTGACCCACTGACGCACTACTCGGTCCAGGAGTAGCGCTCGAGGGGGGCCGGGTCCTCCGGCTCGGCTTTGGGCGGGGATGGCAGGGTCACTGGCGGCACGACGCACTCGCCCGCCGCGGAGAGGGGCATGGCCTCTGCCATGGCAGCCTGGAAAGCCGCCTCATCCGCCTTCCTCCACCGCTCCTCCTCGCTCTCCTTAATGGCCACCTGGTAGGCGGCCTCGGCCTCCTGGTCCTCATTGCGGACGACGAGCGGGGGCGGCAGCAGGCTGTGGTCTACGCCACGGACGGCGCATCGCCTGGCCTCCTCATGCCCAGAGGCGAACCATCGAGCCTAGTTGGGAGAGTCAACGGCGTAGTGCGGTTCGGCGAGCTGCTCCGGCGTCAGCAACAGCCGCCGGCGCCGCACCTCCTCCACATGGGCCCTCGTCGTCCACGGCACCGCCGACACTGGGATCCTCTCGGGATCCAAATGCCAGTCATGTGGCAGCGTCGCGTAGGAGTACGCCAGAGGCACGCGGTGCTGCCAGTGCCACTCGGCCTGGTGCACCGGCACATTGATGCGCTGCCTCTGCCGGGGAGCACGCGACGGCATGGGAAGGGCAGGGAGGAAGGGGGAATGCCGGCCGGGGGCCTTGCCCTTGCCGCTGCTGCCGATGCCGGAGAAGAAGCCCATTCTCGCGGTGGCTAGGGTTGTCACCGGCGTGGGGGCAGGGTTGGCGAGATGACGACGGGGGCGAGTGGCAGTGGATGAGGACGGCCCCGCCGCACGCCCGGCTTAAAAAAGGACGTCCGCCGTCACTGACGCGTGGGCCCAAGGTGGGCGGTCGTCATAAATAATGTTGACCGTCGTAGTTGGACGGCCGCCAGGTGTGGACGCGGCGGAGGGCAAGGAGACGTGCGGCGCGTCTTCACTGACGCATTCCACGCGCAATTTTGGGCTGAAAATGGGTCGGCGCGGACGCCAGGCAGACACGATTTGAGTTTGGGTCGACGCGTTGGGCCTCCACTTTTGTCCACGCCGACCCAAACGGACGCGGGCGGACGAAATGGGTCGCCCCATTGGAGTTGCTCTAAGGTGACTGTTTTGGCAAAAATATCAGCCAAACGGAGGAGTCTAGAGGGCACTTGATGTAGAATGCACCATATTGTACAGAAATACAAAGTATGAAGTAACACTCACACATCAAATTGGAGTGAGCTGAATTCTGGTGGAGATGAGTTGTTTGGGCATATGAAGACTCTTTAAAAATTTCATACCATTTGGAAATACCAAAATGGTACTTTATTCACAAAACTTCAATCTATACCATAACTTAGAAAAATTGTAGAGGGAAAATGGCTTGATGAATTGAGCCCAAATTTGGTGGAGAGGGTTTATATGTGTAGGATCATGTGCTGGTAAATTTTCATCAGTAATGAAGCAGTATAAAATATAGTTGCTTCACAACCTGAAAATTTGACCAGAAACCTAGAATTGATGGTGTGCTCACATAGAGTGATTACATGAGCTAAAATTTGGAGGAGAGTGGTTATTTGATCATATATAGGACCTTGCAAAATTTCAACTCATTTGGATTACCCTAGCTAGTACTTCCTTCACAAAGGCTTCTCTTAGAGAAGAACTTTGGAAATTTGCTGAGGAAGGTTCACTAGGAAAATTAAGTTTAATTTTTGGCATGTGGCCATGATATGGATAGGATAGAGTTCCCAAAAAGTTGGGGTCAATCAAGAAAAGATAAATGGCACATCCTTCTCAAAAAGCCTCTTAGGGTGGAATGAGAAAAGGAATATTTGTGAATTATCTTTGATGATGCCAATGAAGGGTTTTGACATATCTGTGGAAGATATAACCCAAACAATTTATGAGAATTATTTGGGAATTTTGGGAGTGAAAGAAATATAGGTTGTTTCATAACCTAGGGTAAAAAGGATTATTCCTTTAATAGAAAAAGGAATATTCCAAATAAAAAGAATATTGGGATTGGACTAAGATGAAAATGACAAGGTCTTGGGATGGTTTTGAGGATTGCAAGCCACTATGGAACATAGGAAGATAAGTTTTAGGATCATAGAGCCACAGAAAAAGCAAATCAAAACCAAATTCAAGGGAAATCAAAAGAAAAAGAAAAGGCCAAAATCCAGGGTGTTACATACGGGGACAAAAAATAGATGATTATTCGAAGGTTTTAGAGACGTCACATGCAAATTTACTTGGAACGGCAGGGTAATACCATATATAGGTAGGTAGCATGGACACTCATGGAAGAACTTAGCTCAAGTATTTTGCATGCACAAGTAGTATTCCCGCTTAGTACAAAAATGTTGGCTAGCAAAAGATTCTAAACAAGCACCATATGTTTGAGGATCCATAACAATACAACTTCTATGCAAATATACCCAAACATAACACATTATGTTGTATTCCTTGTCCAACTTGAACTAATTTGATCAAGATTAAAAATGATTAATGGGTATTCACAATCATAAAAGATGTTCAAGATAATATATTTTTATGTGAATGTTCTCTTCCATATACTATCTTTCATTAATTGCTTGTATGACTAATATTGTGATTGTCAGACTTCAATAGATTTTACTATCTAAACCAAAGGTGAAATACTACTAAGCATATGAAACAATATAATTTGATATTTATGCTATTCAATTCATTCAAATATTTTCTCTTAAGATATAAGTGAAGCAGAAGAATGAATGACCTACTACTCCAAAAGATATAAGTGAAGATCAATGAGTAGTGAAACAATTAATTAGGTATGTGAGGACTCTCTCTCTCTCACTCAATATTTGAGATCCAAATATTTTATCCAAACATCAAGAAAAATAAAAATAAAAGTACACACCAAGGATATCACACATCGAGTGAAGAAGCAAAAACTTATGCTCAACCGAGACTAACTGATAATTATCGATGAAGAAAGGTGGGATGCCTACCAGGGCATCTCCAATCTTAGATGCTTCAGACTTATTGGAATGTCAACTTGGGGGGCTTTGGGCATCTGCAAGCTTGAGTTCTTGTGTCTCCTTAATTCCTCTCATATCACAGTTTCCCTAAATCTTAAAAACTTCATCCACACGAAACTCAACAAGAACTCGTGAGATAAGTTAGTATAAATCAATGCAAAACCTTATCGTTCTCTACTGTAGCACTAAAATTATAATTAAACATTGCATACTAAATTCCTCTACATATTTAATAATCCTATCCTCAAATAGAATCATTAAACAAGCAAACATATGCAAACAATGCAAATATAACAACAATCTCTCTAAACAGAACAATCTCTGAAAGGATGAAGAAGAATACATACTTTTTTAAGTCAATTTATTTTTAAAATTTACCACAATGTAGAAATTTTATCATAGCTTATCATGTCTAAATTTCAAGCTTTTATCACATTCTGACTTTTCTATAGAACTCAACAATAACAGAAAACTTTCCTTTTTTAAAACAACAACTGATCAACGTCCAAAATAAGCATGGTAAAGGCTATACATGACAGTTTTATTGAAATAAAAGATACAAAACATTATTATAACTAATAGCAAGAAAATACAAACAAAATAAAGCGATGCTCCAAGCAGAACACATATCATGTGACGAATAAAAATATAGTTCTGAGTGAGGTTGCCGATAATGTTAAAGATGAAAGAGGAGATGCCTTCCGGAGCATCCCCAAGCTTAGAAGCTTGAGTATTCCTTGAATATTACCTTGGGGTGCCTTTGGAAAACCCAAGCTTAGCATCCTTCCACTACTCATTCTTCTCATATCGATATCTCACTCAAAACTTGAAAACTTCAATCACACAAAACTTAATGGAACTTCATGAGATGAGTTAGTATGATAAAACAAATCATTCACTTGGGTACTGTCAAGAAAAGATTCATAATTTTTATCACATAATATAATCTAACATTTCCACAATTTATATTAACCAATATATACCATAGAAACTATAAAACAAGCAAATATGCATTAAAATAGAATCTATCAAAAACAAAATAGTTTGTAATGATCTGAACAAGAACCATTGATACATCTCCATCATATCTATAATTTTTTATTGTTCCATGACAATATTATACAACTTGCACATACTTTTGGCAACAATTTATATGATTTATTGGACTAACATATTGATCCAGTGCCCAGTGCAAGTTCCTGTTTGTTGCATGGTTTTTGTTTCGCGGAATATCCATATCAAACGAAGTCCAAACGCGATAAAAATTTATAGTGAATTATTTTGTAATATATGTGATTTTTGGGAGGTGGAATCAACGCAAACAGATGCACATTGCCTCCACTACCCACCAGGGCGTGTCCTAAGCCCCTGGCGCGCGGTGGTTCCTAGTGGGCACGTGTAAGTCGGTTGGCGCTTTTCTTTGGCCGCAGGGAAGCTTATATCCGGAAAAAAAATCATGTTAAAATTTTGGCGCAATCGGAGTTACGGGTCTCCGAGAATATAAGAAACAGTTTTCAGCCAGAAGACATGAACGCGAAACAGAAGAGAACACAGAGGGAGAACCAATCTAGGAGGGGCTCCTGCCCCTGCACCGCCATGGAGGCCGTGGACCAGAGGGGGAACTCTCCTCCCATCTAGGGGGAGGCCAAGCAAGAAGAATAAGAAGGGGGGCTCTCTCCCCCTCTCTCCCGGTGGCGCCGGAACGACGCTGGGGCAAGGATCGTGACGACAATCTACATCAACAATCTTGCTACTGTCAACATCAACTTTCTCCCCCTCTATGCAGCGGTGTAACACCTCTTCTCCCTATTGTAACCACTACTTAAACATGGTTCTCAACGCTATATATTATTACCAAATGATATGTGGCTATACTAGGATGTTTGAGTAGATCTGTTTTGTCCTATGGGTTAATTGATGATCGTGATTGGTTTGTGTTGTATATTTTATTTTGGTGATGTCCTATGGTGCCCTCCGTGTTGCGCAAACGTGAAGGATCCCCGCTGTAGGGTGTTTTAATATGTTCATGATTCTCTTATAGTGGGTGGCAAGAGTGACAGAAACTGATACCCGAGTAAGGGGGTTGTTGTGTATTGAAGTAAAAAGGACTTGATACTTAATGCTATGGTTTGGTTTTACCTTAATGATCTTTGGTACTTGTGGAAGCTTGCTTGCGTTCCAATCATAAGCGCATATGATCCATGTACGGAAAGTATGTTATCTCATGCCTCTCCCACATATAAACTTGCAATAATAATTACCGGTCCAGTTATCGATTGCCTGGAGATGAATAAATTTCTTGTGTGACAAAAAGCTTTCTACTAAACAACTAAGTTTATTATCTTGCAATTTATTCGTAGTTTTATTCTCGCAATGTACTTCTACTTTTATTCTTGTTCTAAGTAAAGAAAATGGTAAGTGTGCATAGAGTTTAATCCATAGTCCACAGAACTTGAGAGAATAAAAATTTATCTTTAGCTCCTTGTTGGGTTCGACACTCTTATTTATCGGAAAAGCTACAATTGATCCCCTATACTTGTGGGTTATCAACCATATTTGTTCAACTCTAAAATTTCTAAAAAATTAGTACAATGTAGGTAATTTTATATAAATATTGTGTAAAACATTCAGATAAAAATCACATTCCAGTGAATTATAGAAATTCCTGGAGTGAGCACAAAAGTTTCTGTTCTTGCATAGAATCAAGTCAACTATCATCCACACTATCCTAAAGGCTTTACTTGGCACTTTATTGAAATAAAATCTAATAAACATGATTACTACATTAGCTTAATTGTGTGAACACACAAAAATAGTAGGTATAATAATTGGGTTGTCTCCCAACAAGTGCTTTTCTTCAATGCCTTTTTAGCTAGGCATGATAATTCTAGTGATGCTCACAGAAAAGTGATGAATTGAAACATGACGGGAGCATCATGAAGCATATAACTAGAACATTTAAGCCCAAGACACTTCCTATGCATAGGGATTTTGTGAGCAAACAACTTATGGGAGAAAGCATCAACTAGCATCGGAAGGCAAAACAAGCATGACTCTAAAATTTTCAAAATGAAGAGAAGAAACTTGATGTTATTGAGATATGTAAAAGCACATATTCCTCTCTCACAATAATTTTCATTACCATCATGAAAAAATTCAACAATATAAATATCACATAAAGCATTATTTTCATCATCCACATGCATAAAAAAATTTATCACTCTCCACATAAGCAAATTTATTCTCATTCATAATAGTGGGAGAAAATTCAACAAAATAACTACCACGTGATACTAGATTGGCATAATCCAAATGAAAATTAAAATCATGATGACAAGTTTCACGGTTATCATTATTCTTTATACCATACATGTCATCACAATAATCATCCTAGATAGAAACTTTATTGTCATAATCAATTGAGACCTCTTCCAAAATAGTGGAGTCATCACTTAATAAAGTCATGACCTCTCTAAATCCACTTTCATAATTATTACAATAAGATTTAACACACTCTGAAAATAGTGGGATCATTATTACCAAGAGTTGACACTCTTCCAAACACACTTTAATCAATATAATCATCATAAATAGGAGGCATGCAATCATCAAAATAAATTTTCCCATCAAAACTTGGGGCACTAAAAATATCATCTTCATCAAATATAGCATCCCCAAGCTTATGGCTTTTCATATCATTAGCATAATGGATATTCATAGAAAGCATACTAACAACATTGCAATCATGATTATCATTCAAAAAAATTATGACAAACATTTTATATTATAGAGGGGCAATTAAATTGTAGTGGACCTGTTTGGAGTGTGATATAATGTCCCCTACATTTAGTTCTACTAGCATGAATGCTCGTGCGTTCCAACGGGAGACATTATTACCTGTCTTATGCATAGATAACCGCCTCTTAGCAAGCCTGTGGTCCATTGGCGATCTTAGGTTCCCAACCCGAGTAAATATCATATCTCCATTGTCGTGTGGTATGTAATTGGACATCATTTGGATCAAAGTGCACACGGTATCATATTTTCCATCCAAGGCTCTAAGAATCTTTTTGATGATGAATTTGTCGGTCATCTCTTCACTTCCTAAGATGGCAAACTTATTTTTGATGAGAGCAAGCCTAGAGTACATTTCGGCAACTACTTCACCATCCTTCATCTTGAACTTGTCAAGTTGACTTCAAAGCACATCCAACTTGGATTCCTTGATGGACTCAGTACCTTCGTGATATCAACCAAAGTATCCTAGATTTCCTTTGCATTCTCGAGATGGCTAATCTTGTTGAACTCCTCAAGGTACAACCCCTTGAAGATAATATCACATGGTTGAGAGTTGTATTGCAACATCTTCAATTCTTCCACGGTTGCTTCATGATCCGGTTCTTTACAATCCTCAAAGAATTTACCTTGCAGGCTAACATGAACAACATCACAAACGGCTAGGTTATGACCAAGAATATGTATTTTCATCTTATGCTTCAACTACCAAAGTTTTTACCATCAAAATATGGACCTCTACAGTGGTAGTTTCCCTCACTAGACGCCATACTCTCCTAGGTTGTGAAACCAATGCAATGGAGACCAATGCTCTGATACCACTTGTAGGATCGAAAGTATGTCTAGAGGGGGGGTGATTAGACTACTTGACCAAATAAAAACTTATCCTTTTCCGAATTTCAGTTGTGGACAAGTTATTTCAATTCTACCAAGTAATATACACCCTACACATTCAAGTGTTAGAGTTGTGCAGTGGAAAGTAAAGACTTTGCATATCTATGTAAAGGGGGGATTTGAGACATTAAGCGCAATGAAGACACGATGATTTTTGGCATGGTTACGATAGGTGGTGCTATGGTATATCCATGTTAGAGACTTCAACCCACGGAGGGTAACAGTTGTGCGAGTCCACAGAGGGCTCTACCCACGAAGGGTCCATGAAGAAGCAACCTTGTCTATTATCTCATTACTTACGTCCACGAAGGACTGGCCTCACTCGGGTAGATCTTCACGAAGTAGGCAATCTTCTTGCCCTTACAAATCCTTTGGTTCAACTCCACATGATCTTGGAGCCTCCCTAGTGACACCTAACCAATCTATGAGACACCACTCTCCAAAAGGTAATAAATATTGTGTTGGTGATGAACTCCTTTGTTTTGTGTTTCAAACGATAGTCTCCTCAACACTCAATCTCTCTCATAGATTTGGCTTGGGTAGGAGAAATATTGGAGTTGAAACCAACTTGAAGAGGCTAGAAATCAAGATTCAATTGGTAGGATTGGAATCTCTTGATGTCAACACATGAGTAGGTGGTTCTCTCTCAGAAAACGAATGGTGGAAGTTGTGCTTTGTTATAATGGCTCTCTTAGAGAGTAACTGGGAGTGGAGGGCTATAAATAGCCTTCACCCAAAATGCAACCGTTACACAGTTTTAACCCAAGTCGGTGAGGCCGAACATAAACTCGATGAGACCGATCGATGTAAAAAAATTGAACGTTGGGCTTTTCGGTTGGACAGAAGTGGAACGACTCGGTGGGACCGAAGTGCAATGGCTAGGGAAAAACTTCGTTTTGGAATTCGATTGTTTCAACTCGGTGATTCCGAAGTGAAACAATGTCATTAAAGAAACTTGGCAAGGCCATCTCCACTACGGGAAACATCTAATTTGCGGTCAGGCGGCGTCTTTGCCATCAGCTTTTCGTCAGGCAAAGAAATGGTTTGCCATCATCAGTAGACGGCATAGAAATGGTTTACCATTATCAGCAAAGGTCAAAGAATGACGGATGGAAAACACATATTTGCCATCTTCGTTTTTTATTACAGACGGCAAAGACTTACTTTGTCGTTTGAGGTTTTTATTACAAACGGCAAACACTTACTTTGCCGTCTGTTAAAAAAATACAGACGACAAAGTTCTTCGCAATCTGTAATAAAAGCAGCAGATGACAAAGGCATACTTGCCGTCTGTATTAAAAATCGCAGACAGCAAAGAAGAAACACACCTCGCGGATCGATCTCCTGCATCGATGATGTGGCACTATCGGCAACCCATGCTCACTCTCCCCGATCTCTCTCTCCCACTCTTGCCCCCACCATGTTCTCTTCCCCACCTGACCCAGTTATCTCTCCCTCATCCCCGCACGACTCAAGATGGCAATGGGGCCCCGAAACTCGTGTCCCCGCGGGTTTTTACCCTATTAGGGGACGGGGATGGGCGTCTTTTCATCCCCGTGGGGCTGTTGTTGGACACATTATACAACCCAACACATTTCGTGGGTTTGCACCTGTTTCGGTAGTCCCCGAACCCGAAACCCGGCAAAATACATTTTTTTACCAAGCACTGATCCGGCGCGGCCCAACCCAAAGCTACCGAGCCCCCCACCCCAAGCGTCGATGGTCAAACCAACCCCTCGCTGGGTGGCCAGTATCGCTTGCTCCTTCCCCCTCGATCGAGCCATTATCTCTCTCTCACACACACGGAATACCTAACCCTAAACCTAGGACCCCAGCCGCCGCCTGGCTCGATCCCATCTTGCAAGATCCGCCGACCACGACCTGCGCCGGCGAGCCTCCTCGCTTGGCATCTTCTCCACCGCCGCCGGTTTGATCTGGAGAAAGGGCGCTGCCACCGGTGATGAACCCCGTGGTAGCCTCTTCACGTCCCAAGTCAGGTGAAAGGGCGCCGCCTGCGCAGTCTGTAGCCACCCGTCGCCTTCCTCTCTCAACAAAATGGATTCAGAATCCTTGTACAAATAATATGCGGTGTTTTTGTTCAGGTCCGCATATTGCAGGATACATGTACAAATTGCTACTGTTTTAGTAGACTTGCAAGAAATACATATAGTAGAGTCCAAATTGCTACTGCCATTATGTCCAAGATAAGACACCAAAGCTAATAATTCTGTTTTTATTCTTTTTCATAGGTTAATTGATTCATTGATGACACCGTCAACAGAAACTACAATTGTACATTTAGTTACAGGCAGTGTGCCTAAATCTAAGGATGTTTCCTTATGTTGATTTCCGTGTGGGTTTAGAAAATCCGATGGGTTTAGGGGACGGGCGAAAAACTAGCCCCGTGCACGGTGACGGGGACGGGGATGGGTTTACGATTTTCTCGTGAGGATGGGTTTGAGAAGGCAAAACCCGATGGGTTTCATCCCTGTTGCCATCTTGACGCACGATTCTCTCTCCCATACGCATCTCTCTCTCTGTCTCGTGACTCTCTCTCTCTCCCTCCGCCGGCCTGGCATCTCTCCTTCTCCCTCGAGCTGGCCACGTCCCCCGTCGATCCGGCCCCGTTCCCATCACCATGGAAGCCGCCGCTGGCTTCCTGCCTCGTGCCGCCGTCGCTCCCCAGCACTCCACACCGAACGCGCAAGTCTCGGAGGGCCAGCAGTCGCCCCCACGGTCTGCTACCCCTCACTCGCCGCCCGCTCCCTAGCACTCCATGCCAGACGCGCGGGTAACAGAGGGCCAGCGCTCGCCCCCATGGGCTGCTTCCCCTCGCTTGCCGCTGGACGTGCAGGTCCGGGATGGCCGGGCGCGTAGGAGCACAGCCGAACGCGCGGGGCCACCACTGGACACGCTCGCCGCTATGGATGCGCTCGAGGCCAGAATGACCCCAGGCTGTCGGTCGTGTTCACCAGCGGATGGCCAGAAGTGCTCACCATAGGACCGCTGGCCGCCATTTAGCTACTCTGCTCCTGGACGCGCTCACCGCCAGAACGCCGGCGGCCATGTCTCGCCTGTGCTGCCAGAACAACCGAGGATGCAACCACCGTTTTCTTATTAACTCTTTAATCTTTGCCGTCTGTTGAACATGTGGCTGACGGCAAAGCAATGTCGGGCCCACCTACTAATAGAAAACCCTAAACCTCACTTTGTTTTCTGCCTTAGAGAAAAACCTGACGGCAAAGTCTTTGCTGTCATCCCGACGAAAAGCTGAAAGCAAGGTACCACTTTGCTGCTATGGTGTTTTTGTCAGCCAGCTGACGACAAAGTCTTTGCCGCCAGTTATTCGTCCTTTGTCGTCTGTACTTCCCTGATGGTAAATTAGTTGTTTCGCTTAGTGCTCGGTGGGACCGAGATCCATTTCGGTCAAACCGAATTGCTAGGTTTTTGGCTGTCGCAATGGGAATGATCATCTCGGTGGGTCCGGGGTAGATGATATCGGTGGGACCGAGTTAACGAATTAGGGTTTGAATAGATGTGTTTGAGAAAATGACCGAGGGTTTTTGGAGCAATATCACTAAGCACTTGAGCAACAACCTCATCATCAATATCTCATTCCCTTTTAAGAGTATTGGCTTTCCTAAGGGACTCAATGTGTTCTTGGATCACAAAACCATAAATGTAGAGTCTTGGAGTTGCCAATTCTTCTCCTTAGCATTTTGAGGGGTCCACATCCATTCATCCTTGCCATGCCAATCATTGATCATTTCTGAAATCTATTTGCAGTGAGCATTAGATCAATGATATATATGTTGTTATTAATTACCAAAACTACCCGAGGGATTAGTTGCACTTTCAATAGGGCCATCAGAGAATGAGCTCCCGAAGAAATCAAGGCCGGGGCCCTTGTTCCAACCAGCCAAACACATGAAGAAATTCTAAGTAGTTCAACTTGAGGAACCCAGCAAAACAGTAGCGATCGGTAGAGACCTCAGAGAGAGCAAACTAGAATATATTCGCATGGAGGCCCCTCAACATGTCGGGTGTACTAGCCGACAAGGTCGAACACAACCTAAACATCCGCAAGGACGCGAGGCCGGTGAAAAAGACCCTGTTTCATTTCGCTACAGAAAAGTGAATGGCAATAAGGGAAGAAATAGCACAGCTACTCGCGGCCAAATTCGTAAGGGAAGTCGCGCACCCAGAATGGCTCGCAAACCTAGTAATGGTGCAGAAAAAGAACCAGACATGGCGCGTGTGCGTGGATTACAACTACCTCAACAAAGCATGCCCCAAAGACCTGTTCCCACTACACCGGATAGATTAGATCATCAACGTCATGGTAGGATGTGAGCGCCTATGCTTCCTCAACGTATACTTTGGATATCACTAGATACGTATGAAGGAATGTGATAAGGAGACGACCTCCTTTATCACACCATACAGACCATTCTGTTACATCCCAATGCCTTTCGGCCTCAATAACGTGGGAGCAACATACCAGCGAACAATGCAGAAGTGTTTCAACAAACAGATCGAAGTCAATGCAGAGGTCTACATCGACGACATTGTGCTCAAATCCAAACAGGGCTCCAGCCTCCTTAGCGACCTTCAGTAGACCTTCTACAACCTCTGCAATTTTACGATGAAGCTGAACCACAAAAAGTGTGTTTTCAGGGTCCTCGCATCATAGCGGGGAATTGAGGTGAACCTAGAAACAATTCAAGCGATAGTAAACCTCCAGCCTCTGGATACGGTGCGCGAGGTACAGAAGCTCGCAGGATGTGTGGCAGCCCTTAGCTGATTCATGTCCCCACTAGGAGAGAAAGATCTACCCTTATATCGCCTCCTTAAAAAGGGCGACAAGTGCTATTGGAGAGAGGAGGCCGAAGAAGCATTCACAGACCTCAAGAACCTCCTATATAGTTGAACCCACTCCTCGCGTCCCCAGCCCAGTTAGAACCTTTGCTTCTATACATATTGGTGACCACTCAAGTGGTCAGTATAGTCATCGCTGAGGAACAGGAGGAGGCCGGAAAGGTGCAACGACTGGTACAACACCGGGTGTACCATGTCAGCGAGGTACTCACACCCTGCAAGACAAGGTATCCACACTACCAAAAGATCACATATGAGGTGTTCATGGCCGCAAGGAAGCTACGGCATTATTTTCTTAGGTAATTTACTTAGAAAATTTCGCTTAGGTAATCTGCTATTAAATATGTATGCATGATGTCATATATGTGTGGGTAATTTGATTAGACAATATGTATGTGATATGTTCTTGTGTGAACATTTTGCTATTACTATGAAATGAATTGTGGGAGCGGAAAAAACAGGTTGCCATGGTAGCTACACATAGCTGCCACAGTGGTCTTTAACGTAAATGTATTTCAGGAACTTCTTCTACGCATAAGCCCATAATTTATTGCTTTCAAAACAGCCATCCTACATACCTATCACGACAGTTCTATGGCGTTGGGAGATATGTTGTCATGCAATATTTTCCGTTATTACATGACTAGAGAGGTTATTCCGTTTCATTTTTTCACATCTTCTATGTTAGATCATTGCACATCTTGGTACACTGCCAGAGGAATTCGTTAGAGTTTCGACATCATGTTTATCATTTGTTCAGCTGAGTTGTAAGTAATTTTAAGTATTTATCATTATAGAGTATTGCTCATACTTTCAGACATCTTAGGAAGGATGCACCATGGAGGTATCATAGAGAATAAAAGAGTTGTGAGAGAATAAAAAGAAGAGGGAGAGAGAGGGAGCAATAGTATTCTTTTTAGTTTACACTTGTGCTTCAAAGTAGCACCTGGTTTTATAGCCGGAAAAATAGTTCCATCTTCAAAAAAATTGCAAATTATTTGTACAAGAGGACTTAATGGCCCAAATAAATCTCATGAACTACAAATAATATTCTAGTCATTATCAACTATATATAATTGGGGACAAGTCTTATTATCTCGTCTCCAACAATTGCCTTGCGTTGAATAATGATTAGAATATATAAAAGGTCCAATTTAAAAATCCAACTAGATATTTGGGAATGACCTCTTATTCCCTATCATTTGAATATTCAATAAACTCCAAAAAGTTTAAATCCTTGTCAAAATTAAAATAAAAGTAACCAACACAAGAAAGTTATAATTAATCCTATTTGAGTAACTGACCTTACAAAATTTAGAATTTTGGGATGGTAGAGGCTTCGGCTTCACTAACAATTGATGTTGCGGTAGAAACTTGGACATCTTGCATTTTAACAAATTCGCCGACACCGTCCATTGCAGCATGGATTTGCACTTGATCTGCAGCAGCTTCTGGAACTAGGGGTTCGGTAACAAGTCCGAAAGCTTCAGCTTCAGTGAAAGCGGCCACATCAACAAGGTCTTCTATAACAGTAGCAATGGTCGTCCTTGCAGCGACCTGATCTACAGCTTCACCATATATAACAGGTGAGGTGACCGCAAGCACATCCGCTGCGCCTTCATATGTTGTTGCAGCTTCAGCGCAAGCTGGGGAGCCTGTCACAGCAGCTTGTGTGACCGCATTTTGAGAAGTCGCCATGAGTGGTTCTACAATATCAACCACTCCTTGTTGCGGCGGCTGTGATGATGTGGCTCTGAACCGAGTAGCAGTCCTAGTCTTGGAAAGAGGGACCTTCCTCACAGCCTTCCTTACCTTTTTATGGCTGAAAAAAAAGAAAGGAGAAAAGGGAGAAGGAAAGAAGTTATCAGATATTAGTACTGTATAAATTGTCATCCTATTTGAATTAAGTTATCTATGTTATAGAAAGAAATGGTAATAAAAAGAGAGATGACAATATGAGACTCGCCTTGATGTCATATCGCAGGTGTCATCGTCCTTCGCGGTACTTACATGAGACCTGTTACAAAAAACAAAGATAAAAAGGTGATAATCAAATTGGTGCGTCTTATATGAAACAGAAAAGAAAATGAAAAAATTAGGAATTGGAAATACCTTGTTCCTGAGACACTGGATGACGCCTTAGCCATATCAACCTGCTTGGCAGATCCCCTGCAGAAAAATGACAAAGTGGTTGGAGCAAAAGTAAACAATGTATAAAAATGAGAAGTATAAGTTATCAGTGTTAAATACCGAAGTTATTATAGAATCACACCTAAAATTACTGTACAAGACTCCTATAATTACCATACAGTGACGATGAAACTGAAAAGAAGAAGGAAAGGCAATGGTAGCTCACCTGCACGAATCTAGCTTCTTCTGACTGGGGTGTGTAATGGTCTCACCGGTGCCCTTATCGGGCATCCGAATACCAAGCTCTTGGATGACAATTCTCTTGACATGGTAATGAGTTTCAGCTTCCGACAGCATGGTAGGGTGAACTGGTGCAATTTGTGGTGGCGGAGACGGTAGCCTCAATTTATTGCGCCTCGTGTAAGTCCTATCAAAAGGCTTCACAAGAAAATCACAGGATCTCTTCAAGGAAGATTATGTGGCCACCTCAACCTGCATGTCTATCATATCTGGCTGGCTAGGCATTCCTTCCTCTCCACCAACTAATGTCGTGGGGGACTTCAACTTCGTCAAAGAAGCCGCCTCCTGAATCGCGGCCTCTCCTCTGTGTTTCCTTTTCATTGTGCCCTGTCGCATATAAGAGGACGAAACAAGTTAAAGATGTCCCACAAAATAATCTAAAAATATATAGAAATACCAGAGGGGAGAGTTTACTTCATAATCAAAGAATAAAAACACCACATGAAGAACCGTACCACCCCTTTCAAACGTATATGATGAAAAATACCCCGAAACAACCTGGTGAAATCTACTACTACAAGCATGGTAATTTTAATACAATGCACATGGTAGTTTGTACACAATAGTCCTGGAAACTTCAACTTTAAAGTCATAGAAATGGACAAAATTTACTTATGGAGTATAAATGAAAATGTGCTAAATTATCAACGAGAAAAAAAGGAAGAGTAAATAACAGTAAAACACACACACACACACATCAGTTGGTAAGCTTGCTTATAATTGACTAGTACTCCATCCGTTCCTAAATACTACTCCCTCTGTCCCAGAATATAAGAACGTTTTTTACACTATACTAGTGTTAAAAACGTTCTTATATTTTGGGACGGAGGGAGTATAAGCTTATTTAGATATTCCAATGCAGAATACATATGAAGCAGAATGAGTGAATCTACACTCAAAAATATTCCAATGCAGAATAGATTTGCATGCAGTCCATATTGAAATCTCTAAAAAGGCTTATATTTAGACAAGGCAAATTCTTCATAATAGTGATGGTAATTATGCGAAGTACAGACCGTAGCCTACACCAACTTGTTTGGGACTAAAGGCTTTGTTGTTGTTGTCTGCACAGACCATAGCCATGAAGCAAAAGTGCAGAAACACATGTTGAACACAGAGCAACAAAAGAACTGCGGTGATGCACGCTGACTAACAAAAATCAAATCAATTTTGCACATGAACAGAAATTAATAGACTAGTAATTTTGCTACAGCAGACATGCAGATTTGTGAAGGGGAAACCTGATAACTACTATATAACCGACGAGCTGAAGAAACAAATGCCAGAGCTTACAGACCTTGGTGCATTAGAACAGCAATCATGGTAAAATAAAACAAAACTAGCATGGTAAAATATTAGGACATTGAGCACTATTAGATTTAATGGGAAAACTGAAATGACAAAATGATCTACAGTTGTTAGGCTACAAACCTGATTACTAAGATGCAATAGGACTGATAATTATAGAACATCAACTATCGGGATAACCGGTGGTGGATAAATACTGCACATAATGTCAGCAAAATATGTCTCCGAATTAAGCTGAGCCAGAGTAACATCTCAAGGGCATGCCTGATAACTTATTTGAAAAAATTCTGATAACTACAAAGTGCATCCATCTGCCAATTTCAATCCAGCACCATAATTTTTTGTGCTGATGGCAAAGCAAATTTCAATTCCATTGTAACATAGGGGCAAATATCATGGTGATGAAATAAAATCAAGCAGCAAATATAGCAAATAAAAACACCCAAGACACTCAATAGACTTTAATCCCCTATAAACTATCAACGACAGCGTCCAATTCAGATACAGCAAGTACAGCCTAAGTAGGCTAAAAAAAATAAGTGCAGCCTAAACCTGACACCTAGCCGACCTTCCAACCTCAGTCAACGACAGCGGTGTGATCAGCGGCAGGACGAGCGACCTCATACAGACAAGAGACAGAAATAAATCTCAGACGATGACCTCAGACAGACAACGGAAACTTACACATAAAATTTTGTGCTGATAGCGAAACAAATTTCAATTCCAACATGACACATGGGCAAAAATCATGGTGATTTAAGCTTACTTTTAGGAGGGTTTTTACCTCTGCTATGATGGAAGAATGGTACTGCCTAGAGCAAATCATAAAAGAGACTGCCCTTAATGGAGAAGAGGATGCTATGATCTGGCAATATGAATCAAAAGAGGTTTACTCTTCTAGTTCTCTATATACCATTATTAACTTTAGGGGGGTGACCCCTGTATATATCCCCTCGGTCTGGTCCATTGTTGTGCCACCCAGAATACAAGTTTTTCTTTGGCTTCTGGCACACAACAAGCTGATGACTAAAAACAACTTACTTAAAAGGGGGATTGATAAGAACCCATACTGTTTGTTCTGCTCTGAGCAGGAGACTATAGACCATTTGTTTTTTGGCTGTGTGGTTGCTAAGAACATCTGGAGCGAAGTCTCTACATTCTTATCCACAGATATAGGATCTAGTTATTTTTCCATTGCCAAGTTTTGGCCTGCTAACAAGAAACATGAAGTGCTGAATGCTTTTTGTGCTTGTGTCTTGTGGAGCTTATGGAAAACTAGAAATAAACATGTTTTTGATAATGCTGTTTGGTCTGACACTAAACAGATTTGGTGGCTGATCTGGAAGACCCTCAAGAGGTGGATGATTCTGTACACCAGCGAGTCTCTCGAAAAAATGCAGATGATGCTGGATTGGGTATCCTGCATTCTCAAGGCTCCCCTTCAGTTGACCTCAGGATGAAAAAGGACCTAATGGACACTGGAGGTGTCACTCATAGCTCTTCTCTACCCAAGCTCACCTCTGGGATGCGCAAGACTGGTTACCAGAGTCCAGACATCTCAAGGTCGGGTGTTTCGCCAACTAAAAAAGAGAGCCTGTCAAACACAAGCCTTGCATCGCCTCTTGACTGGCCTGGCACACCAACCCAACCTCTCAAGAAGATGAAGGGGGGGTTCCTGGAGCAGATCAAGGAGGTTTGCCTGATGGTTGCTGCAGAAGACAAAAGGATGCTGGCTAATTCTTGCTGCGGCAGCTCTGCCCGCTAGCTTATTAGAGAACCATGAATGTAATAGGCTGTAGGCCTCAAACTTTCTACTTGTTTTGTTTTTGACCTTTTCAGAACATGCGTCTTGAGGCATGCTTGGTTTGTTGGAACTGTTTTGGTTTCATTATCTTTAATGGAACCGGGGGGGGGGGGGGGGGGGCTTAAAACTCCCCTGATGATCTAAAAAAAATCATGGTGATGAAATCTAATCAAGCAGCAAATCTAGCAAATAAAAACACCCAAAATACTGAGTAAACTTCAATCCCCAATAAACTATCAGCAAACCAACTACGAATCTCTGTATCCGCCGATTTCAAAACCATCCCAAAATTTCCGCAAATCGTTTGTTGATTTCGGCGAGTAGCGGAATAAAATTACGCTGTTGGGAAGAAAAATCTCACCGAGCAATCTCTGCCGTCGGCAAACCTTCGCCTGCTTCGCTAGATACAAATCTCAATATATAATATAAGCAAAAAAGGGTGAAATGGCCACTTTAGATACAGCACTCGAAGAAAATATAAGAGCATTTAGATCACCACTTTACTGATCTAAACACTCCTATGTGTATTTACGGAGGGAGTACAGCCTAAGCTTCACCGGGCCGACCTTGCGACCTCAGTCAAAGACAACGTTGCAATCAGGAACGGGCCGAGCGACCTAAGACAGATAAGCGACAACTATCAATCTCAGACGGCGACCTCAGAGAGACTCACGGAAGAGCACAAAATAACAACGGGATCTTAGACATATTACGAAACCTGGAGTGGACACTGTTCTCTCTAGAAACGCCACCTCCGCTACACAGATCACCGCAGGAAGAGAACTGAAGCAGAATCCAAAATCCATCCGCCACAGGATGACACTAATACAACCAAAATCCTAATAAAACTTAAACAGACGACAAATAGCCAAAGCGGCCGGCCGTTCCTCGGTAATTTCTATTAATTCCAGCGCCCCAGATCTGATCCCCGGCAACACACGTCAGCCCCGAACCTTCATCAACTCGCGGATCGGCCATCGAGCAGAGCACAGCGGACTAACTTTTAACAACCAGCGGGCCGCCTCTAAACAAACGAGGATTATCGAGGAGAGCGGGAGGAGGATTTAGCCTAGCAAACCTTGGGGTCAGGGTCGAATCGTGGGGAGGAGAGGACCACCCAATTTCCGTCGCCGTCTGCCGCTTGCGAGCCCACGCACGGAGGATAAGCGACCTGGGTTTGCCTTGCTAATCCGCCCGTACCAAGCGTCGGCTGCACGGGTAGACGGGGAGGCAAGCCGACAGCCGACTGCGCCGGAGGGATTCAAGATGGCAACGGGGATGAAACTCATCGGGTTTTGCCTTCCCAAACCCATCCCCACGAAAAACTCGTAAACCCGTCCCCGTCCTCATCATCGTGTGCGGGGCTAGTTTTCTGCCTGTCCCCTAAATCCATCGGGTTTCGGGAACCCACGGGGAACCCACGATAAAATCAAAATATTTAAACAAACATAGTGGCGACAAAGAATAACATTTCAGCAGCAAAACAAGCACATTTCAGCAGTATAACTTGAGTAAATTTCAACAAAAAACAATAGTAGATGGTTCAACAGCTATATAAGTTCTGAAATAGAACTTATAGTTCACAAATCACTTTAAAATTGAAATCATCATGGCATCTTTCACATCTCCAAGCCTCCAAACGACCATCTTCAAATCTTCCAATGCCAAATCTATGAGAATGTAAAGTCTTGAAGACAACTCCAAAAGCTTTGTCCTTATTCATTGTCAGCATCTATGAGAATCAAATAAGTAGTAATGAACATCTTATGAAACATTGCAGCAAGATAGTGATAAACTTTATGATGATATGTAAAGAAAGACACACCCATATATTTGTTTCTTATCTAATCTTGTGAACACATCAAGGCCTCTAAGATTTCGGGGGTAAGATGACTACGGTGGTACAAAAATAATGTAATTTCACGGGTATTGCCGGGTTTCGGGTTCGGGGATTACCGAAACGGGTGTAAACCCATGAAACCTGTCGGGTTGTATAATGTGCCCAACAACAGCCCGCAGGGATGAAAAGATGCCCATCCCCGTCCCCTAATAGGGTAAAAACCCACGGGGACGCGGGTTTTGGGGCCCCATTGCCATCTTGAGGAGGGATGGGGAGCCAAGGAGAACGACGAGACGAGCCGGGACGCCAGGTGTGGGTGGCGGCTGGCTGTGGGTGTCGGAAAATTTCGGGGGGTCGTCGCTACATATATACCTCCGGGAGAAAAGGGTTGGTAGGAGAGATGTCTAGGGTTGAAAAGGCCAAAGATAGGCAGGTGGTTGAAATTTCAAAACGGGACGCGCGGGGCCGGTGAATTTGGCCCAAAAGTTATTTATTTTTGGCCACTACTACGACTCAACTGGCATAACAAACAAATCTAAACCTCATCGCCAGCCATCAGATTGCCCGATGCGTAGCCCTTAGATCAGGTCAATACAGAAAATCACACGAAGCAGCTCATCGTCAATCCCACTGTGCCTCCTCTGCAGTGAACACAAATAATGATCCTCGCCATCAATCCCACCTCACCGTGGCGCCTACGTCAGCGACCTCACAGCACCGTAGCCACTGGCAGAGCTCCAACGCAGCCACACCGGAGACGATGGAAAACAAGTTCCAACGCAACACGGACGACCCCCGGGGAAGCTCCACTGCAGCTCCATGGCAGCACCGCAGCGCGAAAGAAAAGCTCTGACGCAGCACCATCAGCGTCCCGGCGAAGTTCCATTACTGCCCGACCGTGCTCCATTGCAGCCATCGCCCTGCAGCGTTCTGACGAAGCTCCATTGCAGCCAACACGGAGCTCCATTGCAGCCACCGGCACACGGTGTTCCGACGAAGCTCCGTTGCATCGCCGGCTGCGCTCCACTGTAGCCGCAACGGAGGTCCATTGCAGCCGGGCACGCTCCATTGCAACGCGGCCGGCGGCGGCGGGAGGCGCGATGCAGCTCCGGTGGCAGTTCAATGCAACCACGACGGAGCTTCAACAACCTCGCTCCATTGCGGCGGCCATGGCGGCTCTACGACGCAAAGGCGGCAATGATGGCGGAAGCCGCGATGCAGCTTCGGTGCTGCTCCAACACAGCCACGGCAAACCTTCGACAACCTCGTTCACACTCTACTGCAGCCCCGGTGGCGTGAGGATGAATCAGGCTGCTCCCCTGCGGTGGTGCCTCTCCCCTGCCGTTGAACGAGAAAAGGGGGGAAAGGAGGAAGCGATGCATGGAGAAGATAAGGCTGGAGGGAAAAGATAAGGTGGGAGCGGTGGGCGGGACACGTGGTGAGCGGAGAGAGAGGTTTTTTTGGAACGGAGGCTCCAGAGGAGCCCGACTTTGAATTAACAAAGCCATCAACCGGCCAGGAGTACAAGAGCAGACCACGAACAAAGCAACGGCTAAAGGATACAAGGGAGAAAGCAGAACAGCTTACAACGCTACACCGACAACCAGCGAACGGAAAATTACATTGAAGTGCAGCTAATTGAGGGTAAGCCCACTACACAAAGGCCCTGAAACGACTATGGAAGAAGCCACGAGGATCTGCAGCCGCTAGAATAGGTCGGGTACATGACTGAAACCAGGAAGTGGAGAAGGCATAACACATGCTTTCTCTAACACCGAAGAGGAACCCTTCCCCTCGCCTAGGCTCGAAGGCACCGAACCGTCAAAGTGTAGAGACGCTCACCCGAGAGCTAAAGCAAGGGTGGCCTCAAGTCCGGGCCAGCCATGGATCACAACCATCATCACGCCGGAGCACACACACGGAGGCTGCGACGCAGACGTCGTAGGGAACCGATGGAAGAGGGTAAGCCGCCGGGAGAGACGCCGAAAGGAAGAAGCTGCCAAGCCCCATGGCGAAGATTAGGTCCGAGGAATTCAAGAACCAGCTAAATCAGCACCAACGGCGCTGCTGCTGCCAGGAAGGGGAACCCGATCCCCTTCCGCCCTGTCTCGAGGGCGCAAACCCGCCGGGGCATTGCAAAACACCGCCGCTGAGCAACTTATGGCCGGATCTGAAACCTGCACCGAATATATACGCCATCGACTCTAAAGACGCCAGGCGCCCAACTGCAGCTGCTACACGCCCCCAAAGCACCAACCTTCCCCAGACGGCGCCTCCAAGGAGGACACGACGCACCAGGCGCCGCCGCCGCCCATCCCACGCCGGGATTTGAGCTTTCGCCCGGGAGGCATGGCCGGGGTGTGGATGGGAGCCCACGGCTGCGACTCCAACAAGCAGACCGACGCAAAAGGGGCGCTGCCGCCGCCGTGTTGGGAATACCAACAGGAGTTTCCCCCGGGCTCGTCCAGCACCACCAGCTCAGGGAGCACCCCGACGGCACCGGATCCGGGGATCAGAAGCCCGGAATCAGGCGAATCTAGCAAGGGAGAGCAGAGAGAGGGAGAACCTGTCCTTCAGATCTGGAGCAGAGGAGGTAGAACCTCGCCGCGCCGCGACCACTGCCCGCCAGGACCTCGCTGCCCGAGCAGCCGAGGGATCCGGTCCGCGCCTCCCGCGCGCGCCGCCCGCCGAAGGACGACGCCGCCTCACCAACCGGGCCGCCGCCCGGCTTCCGGGGCCCAACGCAAGCGAGTGAAGCGACGAAGCCCCGCCGCCACCGTCATCAGCAGTCGCCCAGGCGAAGCCCGACGACTCCCTCGGGTGACGGCAGGGGAGGAGGGGTGGAGGGAGCGGCGCCTAGGGAAACCCTAGGGGCCCTCGGGTCGCCCCGGGGAGGACGACCCGAGGGGAGGGGAGGGGAGAGGAAGTAAAACAGTGACGGAAGGCAGATTTCAGCATGTAGAAAACCGCAAACTGTCGAGAGAGAGGTTTACAGGAGAGAATTTTCATCCGGTTAAAATTAAACAACTTCCTTTATTTTTCCTTTTTTCGAGTATGTTTTGTCCAATTGTTTCTTTTCTTCATTTCTTTGAGTTGTATTTGGTCTAAAAGTTTAAGGTTTAAATCCACCGAAAAATCGAAGTAGCTATTACATTTAGCTGAGTTCTAGCTGCATGTTGCCAAGAAATGAGGCCGCTCTTTGTTGAAATAGCGATTCAGAAACACACATTTGCTCGTCATGTTTTACTGTTGAGGGTCTGATGCTTTTGCATGCCATCCATGTCAGGGTTAGTATTGGCGTGAAATTGTGACGATCGTTATTTTAGGGTAGTGCTCAGGTATACATGCGACTGGTTAGTTTTGGCGCGAGAAGCAACTAATGCTTTTATGAGTGTTGACATTCAACTAATGGAAATATTACTGATACATGAAGAATCTTTGGCATCGCCGTGCCAAAATGGTTAAATATTAAGCCATCTAGTAGCACAACATCATTGTATCAGTCAGTTACTACACGGTGCTACTTAACATTTAACAAAATGGCGTAAAAAGCTATCCAGTTCACTTCAATAGCAGTTCAAGTATTGCATCACTAGGGCCATGTCATGATTCAGCATATGAACGCGTCACCCTAGAATGGAGTATCCATTGAGGCTAGGTATAAATAGGGCGCGAAAAGTTGTAGCCCATATGTCACAGTGTTAAGTGCCGCCGGGCCGGGCCGGGCAGGTCGTGGGAGTAAACCGGGAGAAGGGACAGCAGGCCTCCGGAACCCCGCCTCTCGTGATCCTGTACGCGAGAGGGGCGATCAGGTTTTTGGGGAGCACACTCGCGCGACTGCTGGCAGCGACGACTTCGCGAACGACGACTTCTTCCCCGACCTCAGCAACCTCATCCTCGACGACATGGGCGACAACGTCAACGCCGGCGGTGCTGCTCCCGTTGCACCGTATGTGATCTATCCTTTCTGTTCGAGATCGTGGTAGAATTCATATTTCTAGTATGTGCCCTAGATGTGATCTGTTCATCTACTATGCTAGTTCGCATGATTAGTTCAATCTCTGCTACTGTAGTCATGATTTATCTTTTGTTTATTCAGATTAATTCTCGTCGTAATTTTCTCATATTTCCAACAATCCACAAACCTGATCATAGGCAATTTACTCCGAGTGGTTTTGCTGCGCATCTGAAGCCGCCTGCCCTTAAGGGGCGCAATATAAGAGGTGGCGCACAAGAGTAGTCTACTGGTTTCAGACCATGGGCTGCTATGACGCCATCAAGGACAAGCCTGAGGGCGGATCTTAATCCAGCACAACTGGAAGCTTTTGAGAAGATCGATATTCTCATTAAAGGCGCTCTTCTGAGTGTTCTGGATGATTCCATTGTGGATTCGTATATGTCGTTTGAAAACGGCAAGGACATGTGGGCTGCGCTCGAGGCCAAGTTTGGTGCCTCGGACGCCGGCAGTGAGTTGTACGTCATGGAGCAATTCTATGACTACATGATGAATGATGAGCGCTCTGTTGTACAACAGGCTCATGAGATACAATCGCTCGCAAAAGAACTTGAGTACTTCATGTGTGTGTTGCCGGACAAATTTGTTGCTGGAGGCATCATTGCCAAGCTTCCACCTTTGTGGAACAATTTTGCTACTTCCCTGAAACACAGGAGACAGGAGTTTTCCGTTGCGGATCTCATTGGTACTCTTGATGTTGAAGAGAAGGCGAGAGCAAAGGACACACGTGCTTGAGTTGCTGAGGGCTTCTAGTGCCCATATGGTACAGAAGAACAACTTCCAGCCCAACAAGTTCAAAAATAACAAGAACAAAACTCAGGGCAAAGGCAAGTTTGATACAAAGAACAAGCCATCACATTCTACCAACTTCAAGAATAGTTCTCATAAGAAGGGGAAGGGACTTTGCCATGTCTGCGGTAATCCTAATCATTGGGCTCTGAAGTGTCCTAACCGCTTTGAGGAGTGCGAACATGAGAAGAGCAGCAAGTCCGCTAATGTTGTCATTGGTGATACTTGAAAGGATCGATATGGTTGACTAGAGGGGGGGTGAATAGGCAACTACCAATTTTTAACTTTTCTTTACAAAATTAAACTTTGCATCAAAGTAGGTTGTCTAGATGTGCAACTAGGTGAGCAACCTATATGATGCAATAACAACAAGCATACAAGCAAGCAAGAGAAGTAACACTAAAGAGCTTGCACAAGTAAAGGTAAGAGATAACCAAGAGTGGATCCGGTGAAGACGAGGATGTGTTACCGAAGTTCCTTCCTTTTGAGGGGAAGTATGTCTCCGTTAGAGCGGTGTGGAGGCACAATGCTCCCCAAGAAGCCACTAGGGCCACCGTATTCTCCTCACGCCCTCACACAATGCGAGATGCCGTGATTCCACTATTGGTGCCCTTGAAGGTGGCAGCCGAACCTTTACAAACAAGGTTGGGGCAATCTCCACAACTTAATCGGAGGCTCCCAACAAAACCACGAAGCTTCACCACAATGGACTATGGCTCCGTGGTGACCTCAACCGTCTAGGGTGCTCAAACACCCAAGAGTAACAAGATCCGCTAGGGATGAGTGGGGGAATCGAAAATCCCTTGGTGGAAGTGTAGATCGGGGCCTTCTCAACCACTCCCGAGCAAATCAACAAGTTTGATTGGCTAGAGAGATAGATCAGGCGAAAATGGAGCTTGGAGCATTTAATGGAGCTTGAGCATTAATGGAGCTTGAGGGGGAAGAGGTAAGTCAAAGGAGAAGAAGGGGACCCCCTTTTATAGTGGGGGCAACAAACCAACCGTTGCCCCACCAACCAGCCCCGCACAGGGCGGTAGTACCGCTAAAGGGGGGCGGTACTACTGCTGAGCCAGCGGTACTGCTGCTCCAGCGAGCGGTACTGTCGCGCAGAGAAGAGCAGCAGGGATCTGGACCCAGCGCGGTACTACCGCGGTGGTAAGGGCGGTACTACCGCTCCAAAACGGTACTACCGCCTCTAATACCGCAACTAGTGCCGCAAAACCCGACACGAGAAAAAGAGCCCTCGAGTCGAGGCGGTAGGAGCCAGACAGCCCAGCGGTAGTACAGCTGCGGGGTCACGGGCGGTACTACCGCTGCGGAGCGGTAGTGCCGCTAGTGACCCTTCGGCGGTACTACCGCTGGTAGTGCGGTACTACCGCTGGGACACAGAAGAGAGAGAGAAGATCTCTCCATCGAGGCTGAGGACGAGGCGGTGGTGTCAGGCAGGCCAGCGGTAGTACTGTTGTGGAGTCACAGGCGGTACTACCGCTGCGGAGCGGTACTGCCACTTGTGACTCCTCAACGGTACTACCGCTGGGTTGCGCGGTACTACCGCTGGAACCTAGACAGGACACAGAAGAGAGAAGAGATCTCTCCATTGAAGTGGAAGAGCTCGGAGGGTAAGAAGCTGACGTATACGTGTTGATTCCACCCATGCAATACCCCAGTGGACACCCTCTTGATAGTACGGTGCCCTCTACGCAACTAGTCCACCAAAAGAGAAACGAAAGAGCTACACCGTCTTGAATAATACTCCGAAGGGAAGAAAACGTCTCATGCCAAGGATGAATCTGTGAACTACTCAAAGCACATGATTAGTCCGCAAACATGGTGTCATCAATCACCAAAACTACCTCGAGAGAGATATGCCTCAACAATCTTCCCCTTTTTGGTGGATTGATGACAACTAGGGATTTGCACAAGGAAAAGATATAAAAGTAGGAAAACTAAGAACTACAAAATATAGACGGGCTCCCCCTGAATGTGTGCACCTAGTTAGAGGAGCATTAGGAAAGCAAGACACACACATCCGGATCAACACTCCCCATATATTTTATAGTCCAACAATTCTAAGCACAAGATATATGAGAGAAAAGTATAAAACAGGACAAGCATGCAACTCATAATATACTACAGTACTGAATAGACATAAGTAATAAGGTAGCGATAGGGAGCATATGTCTCACACCATATGTCTAGAACTTAGGTCTCACAGGCACCAAACCAAACCAAACAAAGACACCGAGAGAACACAAGAAAACACAAGATGACACACTCAAAGCACGGCAACAACACAAATCCCTACACTCTCTCCCCCTTTGGCAGCGAGACACCAAAAAGGGCAAAGAGTGACGCTACGACTCCAGGTGATGGCAAGCTAAGGATCTCGAACATTACATCTCAGCGTGATCGTCTGCATCTTCGTCGTTGGTCGAAAACTGCTCGGCGTCGGAGTCGGTCCAAGGGCAATGCTGATGAATCCATTCCTCCTCTTCAGTGATCTGACCCTCAGAACCACTGGCAAATGTCGCTCCCATATGACGCATGAGCTCCTTGTGGCACACCCTGGCATGCTTCTCCACCACATGAGTCATGTACTGACCATGAGAATCCATGCAGAAAAGCTTCTTCATCTTGCGTTTAAGCTTCTGCTCCCATGAAGGTTCTGCACTAGAGGGCCCAAAGTCCTCCTCGTGATCATCAGTGGCAGCCCCACCCTCGGTCTCCATGGCAGCAGCAGCAGACGGACCCCCGGTTTGAGGCGCTGGGGTGACCCAATTGTTCTTCTTCCTCAGACGCTTGATCTCATGGGAAACCAAGTCTCCAGTTTCCAGCATCACTCTGGGATAGATCTGTGCCCAGGCCCTCTCAATGAGCCTCATGATGAATGGACCATATATCGGGCACTTGCACTCAGACACGGTAGAGATAAGTTCAGACCACATGACATGAGAAATATCCAGGCTCTCTCCAGTGTTTGCTTCCTTCTCATGCTGACAGAAAAGAAGCATGTCCACGAGATAAGAGTGGACCATATCCAGATTCCCAATGCGAGGGAAGAGAGTCTCACAGAAGATACGATGAAGAATGTCCAAATACGGAGACAGCTCATAGGTTTTTTTCTTAGTCACTGGGTGAACTTTCACAGTGCAGTAGGGCCAAAGGGCTTGCTTGTGAGTGGACGTAGCATTGCGGTGAGGGCGGAAACCGACTGAAGTCTCAAGCCCACGATCCTCCACATCAAGTAACTCCATGAAGGCCTTCCACTTGACGGAAAGCAACTTGCCATTGGTCATCCAAGTCAGAGTCCTGTCGGCATCCGTTCCAAGATGAACGGTAGCAAAGAATAGAGCCACCAAATCTGCATCGAAATCCTTGTTGAACTGCGTGATCCTGAGAATGTTCAGCTGAGTGCACATGTGAAGGGATTCACCAAAGTACTCAGGGTCCTTCTCCATAGCATCAATGTCAATGGAGCGAACATCAACAAAGAGATTCTTCTTGACCTTGACCACATCAAAATAGATGGCAAACTGAAATCGGTTCCAGAACGGGCGGTTGACCAAAGTGGGTTCTTGGTCCACCTCATAGGGATTGCGGCGACGCCTTTCCCAAAACTCCTTGGCAGTCATCTCAGTCACAGTCTTCCCTTTTGGCTTGGTGGTGGATCTCTTCGACTGCTGAGGAGGTGGAGGAACACTTGCGGATGCACCTGTTGGTGGCGGTTGCGTGCTAGAGGAACCACCAGCTGGCTCAGAGGTGCAGGAGCGTTTTTATGTTGCACGCCCGGGGTTGATACGGCGAGCTTGATGCTCAGGATGTTCATCACCTGGAGCCAGACACAAGAACACGCAAAACAACCAGAAAGAACGAGCATAAGCCAACAGACACAACAAAAAGGATCAAGGTAAGGCAGGAATATGATGGAATTTGGCAGGCAGTGGTAGTACCGTGCCATGCCCGCGGTAGTACTGCCCAAGTGGTAGTACCGCTCCAAAGAGAGCGGTAGTACTGCTCGAGGTCAAGCGGTAGTACCGCTCCAACGAGAGCGGTAGTACCGCTCCAACAAGAGCGGTAGTACCGCTACCGTGGTCAGATCCGGCACTACCGGCCTGCCAAATTCAAAAATATTCCTACCAAACTCTAATCCAGATAGTCTAGTTGCCTTCTCCAACCTACTCAAGCCTCGATTTAGCCAAAAATCTAGAGATGCAACCACCATTCCCCCTAAGAAGCAAGATCTGAAAATAAGACAAAGGGAGAGAAGGAACGGGGGCAATACCGGCATCCATGACAAGAGAACGAGGTGGGGATCGAGTCCACCGAAGGAAACGGAGAGGGATGCCCCGGAGACGAAGATCCGCCGGAGCCCTCCCGCGGCGTGGCGAGGCTGGAGAGAGAGGAAGAGGAACGAGGGGGCAAAGTGAATGGGTATGGGGGAGAAGAAACATCCCCCTGCCCCGATATAACCCCCTGGTCCCGTCCCTCAGCGGTAGTACCATGCTGGTGGGCGGTAGGCGGTAGTACCGCGCGCCAGCAGCGGTAGTACCGCCCAGCATGCCACGGCAACCAAACAACAAGGCCTAGCTCAAAAAAAAGAAAAAGAAAAAGGCAAGAAGAGAGAGCACGCCAGCAAACGGCCAAGACACACCTCTTCAAGAGAGGGCGGTGGCCGAGGCCACCTATATTTGAGTCAAGAGGTACGGCGCCACGAAGATTTTAACCTTGGGCCCATGACCAAAACTCGTCTTTGAAACACAAGTACCATCAACAATGGCTAAAGTGAAAGACTTGATCAATTTATGCATAATGGGGGAGGAAGAGTTCATTTAGAGAACAACACTCCCCCTATGTCCATGCCTACACCTAAACTAGACAACAAATTGAGCGTGGTGGGGTGTGCAAGGGTTCAAGCCACGTTGCTCGAATCAATGATATTTAGCTCATGCCTTAACTCGCGAAATCTTGCTTCATCCAAGGGCTTCGTGAAAATATCTGCAAGGTTGTCATGAGTGTTGACATAGTTGAGCTCGACCTCTCCTCGCCTAATGTGATCCCGGGTGAAGTGATACCGAATCTCAATATGCTTCGTCTTGAAGTGTTGCACCGGGTTGAGAGAGATCTGGATGGCACTTTCATTGTCACACCAAAGAGGCACTTTGTCACAAGTGACACCGTCATCCTTTAAAGTTTGCCTCATCCATAGGAGTTGTGCACAACAACTACCGGCTGCTACATACTCCGCCTCGGTGGACGAGAGAGACACACAACTTTGCTTTTTGGAAGACCAACTTACCAAAGAGCAACCAAGGAATTGGCACCCTCCGCAAGTGTACTTCCTATCCACTTTGTCTCCCGCCCAATCGGAATCCGAGTACCCTACAAGCTTGAAGTTTGATCCTCTTGGGTACCATAAGCCAAAGTTTGGGGTATGAGCCAAATATCGAAAGATTCATTTGACCGTCACATAGTGACTTTCCTTAGGTGCGGCTTGAAACCGTGCACAAATTCCCACACTCAACATGATATCCGGTCTAGATGCACAAAGGTAAAGCAAGGATCCAATCATGGAGCGATATACCTTTTGATCCACCACTTTACCATTGGGATCTATGTCAAGTTGGCACTTGGTGGGCATTGGAGCGGAAGCCGGCTTGACGTCACTTAGCTTGAATCTCTTGAGCATGTCTTGAGTGTATTTGGATTGGTTGATGAGGGTTCCTTCTCTTCTTTGCTTCACTTCGAACCCTAGAAAGAACTTCAACTCTCCCATGGAGGACATCTCGAACTTTGAGGTCATGAGAGCGGCAAATTCCTCATTGAAAGCTTTGTTAGGTGAACCAAAGATAATATCATCAACATATAATTGACACACAAACGACTCCCCTTTGACCTTCTTAGTAAAAAAGAGTGGGGTCGATTAGCCCAACTTCAAAACCACGGTCTTGTAACAACTCGGTAAGGTGGTCATACCACGCACGTGGGGCTTGTTTAAGGCCATAGAGTGCCTTATTGAGTTGATATACATGATCAGGAAAGTAGGGATCCTCGAACCCGGGGGGTTGCTTGACATAAACCAATTCATTAATGGGACCATTAAGAAAAGCACTCTTCACATCCATTTGTTGTAACTTAAAGTTATGATGAGAAGCATAAGCAATCAACATGCGAATAGATTCAAGATGAGCAACGGGAGCAAAGGTTTCACCATAGTCGATACCCTCGACTTGGGAGTAGCCTTGTGCTACCAATCGAGCCTTGTTGTGAATGATAATCCCATGGGCATCTTGCTTGTTCTTAAATATCCACTTGGTTCCAATGACATTGTGGTTCCCCGTCGGTCTTGGCACCAATCTCCACACTTTGTTGTGCTCGAAGTTGTTGAGTTCTTCATGCATGGCATTGAGCCAATCCGGATCTTCTAGCGCCTCATAGACCTTGTGGGGTTTGACACAAGAGACAAACGCGTGATGCTCACAATAGTTTGCTAATTGTCTATGAGTACTTACCCCCTTTCGTAAGCTTCCAAGCACATTCGTCATGAGATGATCCTTGGTGGAGAGCTTGGAAGCAACCTTGGCGGCACGACGCTCCAAATCCTCCTCGGGGGTGAGACGAGGAGAGATCACTTGATTATCTTGAGCGCCGTCTTGAGCTTGTTCTTGTTCTTGAACTTTCTCGGAGGAGAGAACTTGACCTTGGGTATCACTTGATGTGTTAACACCGTCTTGAGCGTGATCTTGCCCTTGGTCATGTTCTTGAGGATGAGGGCCTTCATGTTGTTCTTCGGAAGCGTGTGGGCCTTGGGTTGGTGATGGCTCCACTTGAGTGGAGCTTTGGCCTTCTCCTTCGGCCACAAGGGGTTCCTCAATGGGTAGGATAAATCCAACACCCATTCTTCTTATGGCTTGGGGAGGAATTTCATCACCTACATCACAAGTGCCACTTTGCTCCACTTGGGAGCCGTTATTCTCATCAAACTCCACGTTACACGTCTCCTCAATAAGTCCCGTGGATTTATTGAGGACACAGTAAGCATGAGAGTTTGTAGCATAACCAACAAATATGCCCTCATAAGCTCTAGCCTCAAATTTAGACAACCGAACACCTTTCTTGAGAACGAAACACTTACACCCGAACACCCGAAAGTACTTGAGGTTGGGCTTGTTACTGGTGAGTATCTCATATGGAGTCTTGTTCAAGCCCTTGCGGAGGTAGAGCCGATTGGATGCATGACATGCGGTGTTGATGGCTTCGGCCCAAAAGTTGTACGGAGACTTGAACTCCGCCATCATGGTCCTTGTTGCATCCATCAACGTCCGGTTCTTCCTCTCCGCAACACCGTTTTGTTGAGGGGTGTAAGGTGCGGAATATTGATTCTTGATCCCCTCATCACTGAGAAACTCATCCAAGGTGTAGTTCTTGAACTCGGTGCCATTGTCACTTCTTATTGTCAAGATCTTTGCATTGTGTTGACGTTGTGCTTCATTTGCAAAGTCAATGATGGTTTGTTGGGTCTCGCTCTTCCTCTTGAAGAAATACACCCACGTGTATCTTGAGTAGTCATCCACAATCACCAAGCAATACTTCCTACCTCCAAGACTATCAAAGGATGGAGGCCCAAAGAGATCCATGTGAAGGAGCTCCAAAGGCCTCTTTGAATAAATGATAGTCGTGGGAGGGTGAGCCTTCTCATGTAGCTTTCCTTCGATACAAGCACTGCAAGCACGACCTTTAGAAAAACTAACATTCGTTAATCCACGGACATGGTCCCCCTTGAGAAGACTTTGCAAAGATCTCATATTGACATGGGCTAGACGGCAATGCCAAAGCCATCCCACATCAACTTTAGCCATTAGGCATGTCGCGGTCTTAGTGGGTTGCTCCAAAAAGTTAATCACATATAGACCGTTCTCGACATGCCCAACAAAGGCTACTTTAAGAGTCTTGCTCCACAAGAGGGCCACGGTATCGACGTCAAAGAAAGTGGCAAAGCCCATGATAGCAAGTTAACGAACGGAAAGAAAATTGTATGCAAGGGACTCAACAAGCATGACCTTCTCGATCGTGAGATCATGAGAGATGGCCACCTTGCCAAGTCCCAATACCTTAGAGGATGAGGCGTCACCCCACTCGACATTGGTGGGCATAGATGAAATCTTGTGCACATCCACCACCAAGTCCTTGCTTCCGGTCATATGATTTGTAGCTCCGCTATCGAGCAACCATGATCCCCCACCGGAAGCAAACACCTACAAGAGATTAATGCTTGGTTTTAAGTACCCATTTTGTAATGGGTCCTTTGATGTTAGTAACAAGGGTCTTTGGAACCCAAATAGACCATTCAATGTATTCATGAGGAGAGCCAACGAATTTGGCATAGACATGCCCATCACTAGCACGGCATAACACATATGAAGGGTTAAAGTCGCCGGCTTTGATGCGAGGAGTGGCATTGCCCTTTTTGACAATGCCACCCTTCCCATTGTTCTTCTTCTTCTCCTCGGAGGCACTCTCTCCCTCCTTCACAAAGGTTTGCATGAGAGGAGGAGGCCGTTTGGTCTTGTCATTCTTCTTCTTGTTCTTGGAGTCGGGCACGTACCCAACCCCTTCCCTGGCCACAACTCCCTTTTGGTTGATCAAGAGGTCGTTGAGGTTCTTCTTGCCTTGTATGCAAGTCGCAAGACCTCTCTCAAGTTGCCCCTTTAGCTTAGCGTTCTCCTCAACGAGATGCACATGCTCACAACATGGGTTAGTAGCATTTGCATTATCAATTAACATCATACGAGGAAAAGTGGCTTTTTCCTTGGTTAGCTTTACTTGAAGTTGATCATGAGACTCTTTGAGGCTAGCATGAGCACCCTTCAAGACCTTGTGAGCCTTGTCAAGTAGATCAAACTCCTCTTTGAGTCTAGCAAGATCAACCTCAAGTTCGGCCTTCTCGGAGTTTAGCACATGAGAAACAATGAGGACATGATCATAATCTTTCTTTAACTTAGCATGATCAACGTTGTGTGACTCCTCAAGAGTCAAACGAAGACCACGTTCTTCCTCAAGAGCATTGGAAAGATCCGAAATCTCATCGGTATAGTCACGACTATGCTCTTCCATCTTAGTGATGGTGTCTTCGTGAGCCTCGATCATGTCATTGGCTTCACCAAGTTGTTCCAAGAGAGCAACAAAGTGCTTCTTGGATTTTCCCTTAAGTTTGCCCATAAAGGCCTCAAACTCATTTGTCTCCACATTCGCTCCCTCAAGTTCATTAATGCTATCCGTCGGAGAAGGATGATTAATGATGGTAGTTTTGATGTTGGGGGTTACCTTGTTGGTGGCTTTAGCCATGAGGCATTTTGCGGTGATGCTCTCATTGGGTGAGTCGAAGAAGGACACCCGTGGAGTCGTCGCAATGGCAATGGAGGCCATGGCAACCGACTCATCACCTTCATCATCGTCGTCATCCTCGTTGTACTCTTCTTGTACCACCAATTCCTTGGGAGGAGTCTTCTTAGTGAAGTTGCTCTTGTTGGGGAACGACTTGGCCTTGTCCTTTCGGATGAGCTTGCCACCATTGTCTTCCCTCTTCTCATACGGGCACTCCGCAACAAAATGACTCATGTTGCCACAATTGTAGCAAGTCCTTACACGTTGCTTGCTCTTCGTGCCACTTGAGTTGTTCTTGTTAAAGTTTGGCCTCGAGTTTTTCTTGCTCCAAAATTGCCTTGAAGCGAGTGCCATGTGTTCATGACATGCATACTTCGTATCCTCGGGGTTGCTCTCCTCTTCTTCCTCTTCTTCTTCTTCAACGGAGAGCTTTGCCTTCAATGCAAGGTTGGGCTTATTTGCCCTTTGAGAACGAAGCACCGCATTGTCGGCGGTCTTGTCCAAAATGTTCATGGCCACAAACTCATCCAACACTTCGCTTGAGGTCAAAGTGTGGAAGTCCGGTCTTTGACGAATGACGGAGGACATGGCCTTGTGGTAGGGCATCATTGCCTTGAGGAATTTGCGCTCGATCCAATTGTCATCCGTGTCCTTGCTCCCGTGATCTCGGAATGAGACCGCGAGTTGGTTTACCCTCCGATAAAGCTCACTAGGTTCTTCATCTTCTTTCATTGCAAACTCATCGGCCTCATCTTGCACCACTTCATAATTGGAGCGGTGAATGCTTGCGCTTCCCCGATAGAGGGAGACAACACAAATCCATGCGTCTTTGGCCAAAGCGAAGGGCCGAAGATGAGGTAGGTCTTCGGGTAGGATTGCATCTTGAATGATGAAGAGAGCATTCTCATTGAATTGATTATCCGCGGCTTCTCGAGGAGTGAAGTTGCTTGAGTCATGCGGATAGAAACCTTCTTCAATGATTCTCCAAAGGTTAGTGTTCACATGATTTAAATGACGTTTAAAGCGGTAAACCCAAGAATCAAAGTCCTCATTTTTCACAATCTTAGGGGGGAGGACCGGCATGATTCAAATGAGTAGAAGGAACCGGTCCACCATAAACAAGTGGTGGTTCCACATGAGCAAAGATGTTGGTGCCATTTTTACCACTACAAGAAGGAGCCTTTTCACTACTAGCTTCCCCCTTGTCGGGGATAGAATCCGTCACCTTGTCGGTGGGGTCACCCACTTTCAACGGTGCGATGGATAGTTTAAGCCCCTCAAGAAATTTAGTAAACATGCTTTCAACCTCGGTCTTCATGGAGGTTTTCAATGTCTCCAAGGCCACATTGAACTCCTCACGAGAGACCGAGGTTCCCCCATCGCCCGTAGACGAGGTCGGATTCACACCGGAGTGTTCCTCCACACCGTCTACGGTATCAACCATACTCTTTGGATGGTAAAGTCCTTAATAAAGAGACGAGGCTCTGATACCAATTGAAAGGATCGATATGGTTGACTAGAGGGGGGGTGAATAGGCAACTACCAATTTTTAACTTTTCTTTACCAAATTAAACTTTGCATCAAAGTAGGTTGTCTAGATGTGCAACTAGGTGAGCAACCTATATGATGCAATAACAACAAGCATACAAGCAAGCAAGAGAAGTAATACTAAAGAGCTTGCACAAGTAAAGGTAAGAGATAACCAAGAGTGGATCCGGTGAAGACGAGGACGTGTTACCGAAGTTCCTTCCTTTTGAGGGGAAGTACGTCTCCGTTAGAGCGGTGTGGAGGCACAATGCTCCCCAAGAAGCCACTAGGGCCATCGTATTCTCCTCACGCGCTCACACAATGCGAGATGCCGTGATTCCACTATTGGTGCCCTTGAAGGTGGCAACCGAACCTTTACAAACAAGGTTGGGGCAATCTCCACAACTTAATCGGAGGCTCCCAACAAAACCATGAAGCTTCACCACAATGGACTATGGCTCCGTGGTGACCTCAACCGTCTAGGGTGCTCAAACACCCAAGAGTAACAAGATCCGCTAGGGATGAGAGGAATCAAAAATCCCTTGGTGGAAGTGTAGATCGGGGCCTTCTCAACCACTCCCGAGTAAATCAACAAGTTTGATAGGCTAGAGAGATAGATCGGGCGAAAATGGAGCTTGGAGCATTTAATGGAGCTTGAGCATTAATGGAGCTTGAGGGGGAAGAGGTAAGTCAAAGGAGAAGAAGGGGACCCCCTTTTATAGTGGGGGCAACAAACCAACCGTTGCCCCACCAACCAGCCCCGCACAAGGCGGTAGTACCACTAAAGGGGGGCGGTACTACCGCTGAGCCAGCGGTACTGCCGCTCCAGCGAGCGGTACTGTCGCGCAGAGAAGAGCTGCAGGGATCTGGACCCAGCGCGGTAATACCGCGGTGGTAAGGGCGGTACTACCGCTCTGAAACGGTACTACTGCCTCTACTACCGCAACTAGTGTCGCAAAACCCGACACGAGAAAAAGAGCCCTCGAGTCGAGGCGGTAGGAGCTAGACAGCCCAGCGGTAGTACAGCTGCGGGGTCATGGGAGGTACTACCGCTGCGGAGCGGTACTGCCGCTTGTGACCCTTCGGCGGTACTACCGCTGGTAGTGAGGTACTACCGCTGGGACACAGAAGAGAGAGAGAAGATCTCTCCATCGAGGCTGAGGACGAGGCGGTGGTGCCAGGCAGTCCAACGGTAGTACTGCTGTGGAGTCACGGGCGGTACTACCGCTGCGGAGCGGTACTGCGCTTGTGACTCCTCAACGGTACTACCGCTGGGTTGCGCGGTACTACCGTTGGAACCCAGACAGGACACCGAAGAGAGAAGAGATCTTTCCAATGAAGTGGAAGAGCTCAGAGGGTGAGAAGCTGACGTGTACGTGTTGATTCCACCCATGCAATACCCCAGAAACCCCCTCTTGATAGTACGGTGCCCTCTACGCAACTAGTCCACCAAAAGAGAAACAAAAGAGCTACACCGTCTTGAATGATACTCCGAAGGGAAGAAAACGTCTCGTGCCAAGGATGAATCTGTGAACTACTCAAAGCACATGATTAGTCCGCAAACATGTTGTCATTAATCACCAAAACTACCTCGAGAGAGATATGCCTCAACAATACTGATATGAAGGAATCAGGGTACGGTATTTTTCCTACCATCCTTTCAGTATTCAGTACCCTGATTGGTTAATTGACACCGGTGCGAATGTACATGTTTGCCGACGCCTCCATGTTTTCTTCTTACCAAGCCACAGGGACTTCTTCCATGCTGATGGGGAACGGGTCACATGCCATTGTTCGAGGTGTTGGTACGGTCGATCTAATGTTTACTTTGGGGAAGACCGTGCGTCTGAGGAACGTTCATCATGTGCCGTCCATCAATAAAAATCTCGTTAGCGGTTCCTGTTTATGTCAAGATGGTTTTAAGTTGGTTTTCGAATCCAATAAAGTTTGAATTTCTAAGTATGGACAATTTGTTGGAAAAGGCTATGAGAGCGGAGGCTTGTTCTGCCTGTCTTTGTCAGATATTTGCACTAAATTTATTAATAATGTTTGCCACAATAATGAGTCTTGTATTTGGCTTTACGACTTTGTCACATTAACTTTGGTTGCATGACGTGGCTAGCCAATATGAATTTAGTTCCGAAAATCTCTACTGTCAAAGCTCTAAGTGCCAAGTATGTGTGCAAGCTAAGCAACCACGCAAGTCCCATAAGACTGCAGAGGCAAGAGACTTGGCGCCACTAGAGCTTATACATTCTGATCTTCGTGAGATGAATGGCGTGTTGACAAAAGGTGGAAAGAGATACTTCATGACATTGATTGATGACTCCACTAGATATTGTTATGTGTATCTTCTAAAATCAAAAGATGAGGCTTTAGCTTTCTTCAAAAATATAAAGCTGAGGCAGAGAACCAACTTGATAGAAAAATTAAACGGCTTAGGTCCGATCGTGGTGGAGAGTATTTTTCCAATGAATTTGATCTGTTTAGTGCGGAACATGGTATAATCCATGAGAGGAGGCCTCCCTACTCACCTAAGTCAAATGGGATATCCGAAAGAAAGAACTGAACTCTAACTAATATGGTTAACACCATGTTAGACACATCAGGTCTTTCCAAGGAATGGTGGGGGGAGGCGCGAATGACTGCGTGTCATGTCCTAAATCGAGTTCCCACAAAGCATAAGACCATGACTCCATTTGAGGAATGGGAAAGGAAAAGATTAAAACTCTCTTACCTACGTACTTGGGGTTGTTTGGCGAAAGTCAATATACCAATTCCCAAGAAGCGCAAGCTTGGACCAAAAACCGTGGATTGTGTTCTTCTGGGCTATGCTTTTTATAGCATTGGCTATAGATTTTTGATAATAAAATCCGAGGTATCCAACATACATGTTGGTACGATTATGGAGTCGAATGATGCAACTTTCTTTGAGGACATATTTCCTATGAAGGATGTGTCGAGTTCATCAAATCAGGAGATACCTACTCCATCTAGTGAGGAATTCACTGTAATTCCTGAACCCACCATTGCGATGGAACACGTTGAGAATCCTGTTGAGGGTGACAATGGAACTCCTATGAGGGGTAAGAGACAGAGGACTATAAAGTCCTTTGGTGATGATTTCATTGTGTACCTTGTGGATGACACACCCAGGACTATTTCAGAAGCCTATGCATCTCCTGATGCTGACTACTGGAAGGAAGCTGTACGTAGCGAGATGGATTTCATCTTAGCTAACGGAACCTGGGAGATCACTGACCGTCCTTATGGGTGTAAACCTGTAGGATGTAAGTGGGTGTTCAAGAAGAAGCTTAGACCTGATGGTACGATTGAAAAGTACAAGGCACGGTGTAACACCCCGGATATGATTTTCCCAATATGAACTCCAACTCTTGCCGTTTCCGGCGTTAAGTTATTTTATTTTCTTGGGTTCGGGTTTTTGTCTCCGTGTGTTGTTATCGTTGTCATGCATCTCATATCATGTCATCATGTGCATTGCATTTGCATACGTGTTCATCTCATGCATTCGAGCATTTTCCCCGTTGTCCGTTTTGCATTCTGGCGCACCGTTCTCTTCCGGTGGTCATTTCTACCTTTCTTTCGTGTGTGGGGATTAAGCATTTCCGGATTGGACCGAGACTTGCCAAGCGGCCTTGGTTTACTACCGGTAGACCGCCTGTCAAGTTTCGTACCATTTGGACTTCGTTTGATGCTCCTACGGTTAACCGAGGGACCGAAAAGGCCTCGTGTGTGTTGCAGCCCAACACCCCTCCAAGTTGGACCAAAACCCACCAAAACCTTCTCCATCATCTAGAGCGTTCGATCACGATCGCGTGGCCGAAAACCGCACCTCATTTGGACTCTCCTAGCTCCCTCTACCTCTATATAAAGACCCCCTCCTCAAAATTCCGGATCTCCCCTTCCAAACCCTAAAAAAACGTCTCCGCCGCCGGCGGACACGTCCGGACGGAGCCGAACGTGTCCGCTGCCTCCACCGACCAATCCGCGCGCGCCACGTGGCCCGGCCGCGCCCACTTCACCGCCTCCCACCGCCGGCCCGCGAAGGCCCGAGGCCGGCCCTCCCCGCCGACCACTCGGGCCAGATTCGCCGCGCCCTGCCGCCTCTTCTTCTCCGCCGCGCCGCCGCCTTCTTGCCCGGCGCCGGTCGCCGCCCGAGTTCCGGCGAACTCCAGCTCCGGCTCCACCGCTCCTCCGCGACTCTCCATCCCGCCGGCTGTTGCCCCTCGGCGCCGGTGAGCCCCCGCGGCCACTCCGGCCATCTCCGCCCCCGCGCCAACCTCCTCCTCCGTCGGCCGACTTCATATCCGGCGAGGAATCCGGCCATCCTCGAAGTTCGTGCCGCTGCTACAGTAACCGGATCTGGATCTGGAAATTACCTCGGTTGACTTTTGCCTCGAAACCCTAATTATTTTGCTATGTTCATCGCATCGTAACTTTGATCCATAGTTCCATTTTGGGCATATAGCATATCAAAATGTTCGTCTCGGTGAGCACATCATTTCACCTCATTGCATCATTTTCATTTGAGTTCATCTTGATGCCCGAAATATTGTTAGAAGAATGCTATTTGAGATAATTGTCAGATCTGCTGCTCCAATTAGATATTTGTCATTTTTGCCATGATTATTGTGTGCATGATGTGCCCCTGATCTCTACATGAGTTTTGTTATATGTTTTGCCATCTATCCAGAGGTGCAACCCATGTATTTTTGTGATGTGTGTGGTGACTAGCACAAGCTTGCAAAGTGGAGCATTCGTTAATGCTGATTTCAGGGACTTAGCATTTCCACTAAGTCCTTGATCTGTTTATCTCAATATGCCATATGTTCTTGTTGTTTCCTAGTGATCCGTGCCTCTTTTGAGGATGATCAGTAAGGATGTTTTGTTAATCTTGTAGTGCTCTATCCATCCATGTCTTTTTTTGCAATTATGGAGCACCCTATCTTGAGTCAATCGAGCTCTATTTTTGTCATTTCGTGAATCTGGGCAGATTGTCTACTTGTTAGCAATTTTGCCGAGGATGTTGTAGTTGATCCGTGTATGCTATGTTATTTTTCTTGCCATGTATAGCTTATATTTTTTGTATTCTTGATGGGTGTATGCTTAGATTGTCATGACTTGCTCTGTAGTGAGTGCATCGAGCTCGTAAACATGCCTACTTGATATCTGTTTCAGCATGCTCCAGTTTTCACTAAGTCTGAGAACTGATTATGTTTTTGCCATGTTCACATGCTTGCAAATGTATTTTCTGATCCCTTTTGGGTCAAGGTCACTAAGGGACTTTTGTTAAGCTCTTTGAGTAGCTCCATGCCATGCTTTACTTTGCCATTTTCAGGTCCTGTAGCATATAGTTCTCATGCTCCAAAGTGTGCTATCTGATCTGAGATTCCAGACAAGTGTTAATTTCACTAAGTCTGAAATCTGTTTGCCAAATGCATTTTTGCCATGCTTGTTTGAACCTGTTAATGGATGAATTGGCCGTAACTCAGTGCTAGTCTTTTGTTAAGCATCATGAATGGATCCCTGCCATGTATTTTGATGCCATGTTTGGGTGCTGTAGCATGTTCATCTTGTTGCATTTAGATGGCTACTTGCTGTAAATCGCAGAATGTGGTCATATTTGAATCGCTTGCCATTTCCAAACCGTAACTCTGATTCCGGTGATCTTTATATCGTTTTCAAGCGATTTTATCTCATCTTTCCAGTGGCACACTTGGTCTTCCAAGTTGAGGCCAGGTTCATGCATTCCTTGTCAAATCTTGTATATGCATCACATATTGCATCCCACATAGCATACCATCTTTGCATCATGTTGTTTGAGTTTGCACGTGGTTGATTGTGCCCTTGTTGCTTGTTTGTCTTGTTTGGGTAGAGCCGGGAGACGAGTTCACTAACGAGGAGCGCGTTGAGTTTGCTTTCGAAGATCCAGTCAACTCTGACGACTTTGCAGGCAAGATGGTCATACCCTTGAAATCACTATTATCTTTGCTTTGCTAGATGCTCGCTCTTTTGCTATGCCTATGCTACGATGCCTACCACTTGCTTATCATGCCTCCCAAATTGCCATGTCAAACCTCTAACCCACCATGTCTTAGCAAACCATTGATTGGCTATGTTACCGCTTTGCTCAGCCCCTCTTATAGCGTTACTAGTTGTAGGTGAAGATTGGAGACCGTTCCTTGTTGGAACATTATCTACTTGTTGGGATATCATTATATTATCTTGTTATCTTAATGCATCTATATACTTGGTAAAGGGTGGAAGGCTCGGCCTCTCGCCTAGTGTTTTGTTCCACTCTTACCGCCCTAGTTTCCGTCATATCGGTGTTATGTTCCCGGATTTTTGCGTTCCTTACGCGGTTGGGTGATAATGGGAACCCCTTGATAGTTCGCCTTGATTAAAGCTTTTTCAGCAATGCCCAACCTTGGTTTTACCTTTTGCCACCTAGCCTTTTTTCCCTTGGGTTTCCGGAGCCCGAGGGTCATCTTATTTAACCCCCCCCCCCCCGGGCCAGTGCTCCTCTGAGTGTTGGTCCGACTGAGCTGCCTGCGGGGCCACCTCGAGGCAACTTGAGGGTTGGTTTTACTCGTAGCTAGTCTCATCTGAGTGTGCCCTGAGAACGAGATATGTGCAGCTCCTATCGGGATTTGTCAGCACATTCGGGCGGTGTTGCTGGATTTGTTTTAACTTGTCGAAGTGTCTTGTAGAAGCGAGATACCGAGCCTGATCGTAATGTCTCGGGAGGAGGTCTATTCCTTCGTTGACCGTGAGAGCTTGTCATGGGCTAAGTTGGGACTCCCCTACAGGGATTTGAACTTTCGAAAGCCATGCCCGCGGTTATGGGCAGATGGAAATTTGTTAATGTTCGGTTGTAGATAACTTGAACCTTACCTTAATTAAAACGAATCAACTGTGTGAGTTACCGTGATGGTCTCTTCTCGGCGGAGTCCGGGAAGTGAACACGATGTTGGAGTAATGCTTGCCGCAGGTTGCCCCCTAGTTACTCGCTCGCGCTTTGCCTCCTCTTCTCGTTCTCTCTTGCGAACAGATTAGCCACCATATATGCTAGTCGCTTGCTGCAGGTCCACATATTTACCTTGCCTTACCTATTAAGATTAAATAGTCTTGATCGCGAGGGTGCGAGATTGCTGAGTCCCTGTGGCTCACAGATTACTTCCAAACCAGATGCAGGGCCTGATGATTCCGTTCCAGATGGCGCGCTTGAGCTCAAGTGGGAGTTCGACGGGGACTCACGCCGATATTATGTGTCTTTCCCTGATGATCAGTAGTGATGCCCAGTTGGGGCGATCGGGACCGTGTTGCTTGTTGGGTTTATCTTTCATTTTGGCGCCATAGTCGGGCCATGAGTGTTTGAATGTTGTAATGCTATTTATGTACTTTAATTGACGTGGAGAGTGTAAGCCAACTATGTATCTCCCCTTTTATTATCTATATTACATGGGATGTTGTGAAGATTGCCTAACTTGCAACATTGCTTTCAATGCGGTTATGCCTCTAAGTCGTGCCTCGACACGTGGGAGCTATAGCCGCATCGAGGGCGTTACACACGGCTTGTGGCTAAGGGTTATACCCAGAAAGAAGGTGAAGACTTCTTTGATACTTACTCAACCGTGGCTAGAGTGACCACAATTCAGGTGCTACTATCACTGCTGCCTCACATGGTCTTCTCGTTCATCAAATGGATGTTAAGACGGCTTTCCTCAATGGAGAGTTAAAGGAGGAAATTTATATGGATCAGCCTGATGGTTTTGTAGTACCTGGTCAGGAAGGAAAGGTGTGCAAGTTATTAAAGTCTTTATATGGCCTTAAACAAGATCCTAAGGAGTGGCATGAGAAGTTCGAAAGAACATTAACTACTGCCGGCTTTGTAGTAAACGATGGTGACAAGTGCGTGTACTATCGCCATAATGGGGGCGAAGGAGTTATTCTTTGTCTGTATGTCGATGACATACTGATCTTTGGAACCAATCTTGATTTAATTAAGGAGGTCAAGGATTTCTTATCTCGCTGTTTTGAGATGAAGGATCTAGGAGTAGCTGATGTTATCTTAAACATCAAGCTATTGAGAGATGAGAATGGTGGGATCACACTGCTTCAATCTCACTATGTGGAAAAGATCTTGAGTCGTTTTGGGTATAGCGACTGCACGCCTTCTCCAACTCCATATGATGCTAGTGTGTTGCTTCGAAAGAATCGACGGATTGCTAGAGATCAACTGAGGTATTCTCAGATTATTGGCTCGCTTATGTATTTGGCGAGTGCCATGAGGCCTGACATCTCTTTTGCTATGAGCAAGCTGAGTCGGTTTGTATCTAAACCGGGAGATGATCATTGGCATGCGCTTGAGAGAATTATGCGCTACTTGAAAGGCAGTGCGAGCTATGGAATTCACTACACCGGGTATCCAAGGGTACTAGAGGATTATAGTGATCAAACTGGATATCTGCTGCTGATGAGATTAAGACCACAAGTGGTTATGTTTTTACACTTGGTGGTGGCGTTGTTTCCTGGAAGTCTTGCAAGCAAACCATCTTAACGAGGTTAACTATGGAAGCAGAACTCACAGCATTAGACACTGGCACTGTTGAAATAGAGTGGCTTCGTGAGCTCTTGATGGACTTACCTATGGTTGAAAAACCAATACCCCCTATCCTGATGAACTGTGATAATCAAACTGCGATCGTTAAGATAAACAGTTCTAAGGATAGTATGAAGTCCTCAAGGCATGTGAATAGGAGACTAAAATCTGTCAGAAAATTGAGAAACTCCAGAGTTATTACGTTGGATTGTATCCAAACGTCGAAAAACTTGGCAGATCCCTTCACAAAGGGTCTATCACGTAACATGATAGATAATGCATCGATGGAGATGGGCTTGAGACCCACCGCATGAGTTGTCCATAGTGATAACCCACTCTATGTGATCGGAGATCCCGTGAAGTAGAAGTGGGAGACAAGCTGTTGGTCAGCTGAGAGGAGAGTATCCCTATTTTAATTATCCCACTCCATGAAAATGCAATACTCTCCTGATCTGCATGGCAGGTTGATATTTATCTTAATGTGTTCCAAGTGGCTTATTTGAGTAAGCAGAGACGTTGTCCTGCAGAGCATCTCCTAAGAAACACACCTATATGAATTTGACTGTTAACGTCGCAGTCTGTGAGAATTGGATGTTCTCTAATAAATTCATGAAAGGCCCTGGAGTATGACGTATACGCTCCACCCGCAGGGAAGCCTTGCGGCAGCCCAGTATCGGTCAAGAATTTGTGTGAAACTAGTCTCGCAGAAAACTTGTAATTCAAGGCATAGTCCACTATTCAAGTTGTGATCTAGTGTAGCATAAAACTCTAAGTGGAAGTTCAGCTTCATAGTCTCCACTAAGCACCGGTATATAAACAATGTTTTGAAACTAAATGGTGAGATGTGCCAATGAGACTTTGTGGGGGATTGTTGGAATTTTGCTAGTAGGCCTTTGGCCCAAAGCCCAACTAAAATTCTGAAATTCTCTTGGCCCATTCATGCACACATGTGAGTGGAGTGAGTGAGACTAAAGTTTATTCCTACCCCGGAAGTTGAGAGAGAGTTGCACCTTTTTATAAGGTGAGCTCTTCTCCTCGCTCGCCTCGCCACGCCACGCCTCGTCACGCCGCGCCGCGTGTTGCGGGATTGAGCCGAGCCGAGGACAGAGCTATGCACGTTGTTTATATTTTTGCTGCTCGGGAAACACGACCTACCCGGCCCGCACTATATAGTCAGGCAGACGTCTACCCTAGCCACTGCCACTTCGTATGGTTTCTCACCACCGTTCCAGATCATTGCGCCGCCAAACAAGTCTTCTCCATCCCTCCTTTCGGCGTGCACCGGGAGAAGGGATAGCAGGCCTCCGGAACCCCGCCTCTCGTGATCCTGTACGCGAGAGGGGCGATTAGGTTTTTGGGGAGCGCACTCGGGCGACTGCTGGCAGCGACGACTTCGCGAACGGCAACTTCTTCCCCGACCTCGGCAACCTCATCCTCGACGACATGGGCGACAATGTCAACGCCGGCGGTGCTGCTCCCGCTGCACCGTATGTGATTCTATCCTTACTGTTCGAGATCGTGGTAGAATTCATATTTCTAATATGTGTCCTAGATGTGATATGTTCATCTACTATGCTAGTTTGCATGATTAGTTCAATCTCTGCTACTATAGTCATGATTTATCTTTTGTTTATTTGAATTAAATCTCGTAGTAATTTGTTCGTATTTTCAACAGACCATGTGTACATACCTCCTTTCTTGCTGAGATGTGGAAAGAAACAAAAAAACATGATGTATAAATATTACTAGGAGAGCCCAGCAGTGCGCTCTGTTCGTAGAGGCCGGCGGTTGCCCACGGGCCAGCCACATGGCGGAGCCGAGAGGGACATGACAGCGTCGGGGCGGCTCGATGAAGCTGATGATGGTGAGAGGGGTGTGCCTAGCTGGATTTTAGGAGTTGCGGTCTTCCTTTTTAGCGGCGCTTAGAGAAGACTCTGACGGAGCATAATTCGCAAAAATGCATAAAAAGACCCTAGAGAGTATGAAGTTGTGAACAAGCCCTGAAAAGTCGGTGCACGCCACACCTTTGTCGCACTTTGCAAGTCGCTACCACCGCCAATGCAACACTAAAGAGAAAGAAGGTGAATGGCTGCCATGCCCTGATCTGTCACAACACTACTGTGGGATTTGCTTTATTAGCCACAAACTTAGTCCACCGCGAGCGGCGAGGCCGAAACTGTTATCGCTTATCAACAGGGGATATTCCGCATGTTTGTTAGGCTATGTATACATTGTCTCCATTGGCCAAGATCGAAGGAGACAGCTGAGTCCGCCTACTGCATGCTTCTATGTGGCAACGTAATTATGAATATGTTTTGCAAGCTTGAATGTCTCAATGTTATCTTACGTATTGACCTCTAACCTTGTCTATAAGTAATACGAAATTATTCTCCTTCTCATCTGACTGCACATATACTACCCACAATTTGTGATATAATAAAAGAGCTCATAATGAAACAAGTGCCCATTTGATTCAAGCCGAGTACGCAATGATGGAGTCAATAAAACCCAAGTTGCAGAAAAATATTAGTACAAAAAAGTGAGATAGTTTTTTGAGGTGTTTGAGCCTCATTCAACCCAATTAAGTATAGGGGGCATATTCCCCATTATTTTAAAAACTCAGTAAAAGTTGTCCTAAGAAATCAAACAAAAAGTAATACCAAAGGTTGGCCAAATATTTATTGTCACTTCCACTTGTGTGTTCCATAGTTTATGTCTTGGTTTCATGTGCCAACCATTTCTTCATTTCTTGGCCAATTTTTGTTTTCCCCGTCTGTTCTTCTTTCTTAGATATGTCTCCATCAGTTTGCTTCGCTACTTTAGGTGGCCTCCCTCTTGGACGCTTGATAGTTTTAGAGTATGCTTCTTTCCCTTTAGGCTTCATGCTTTTCTTCTTGATTTCTTGGTGCTCATTGGGTGGATCTAAGTCTGTAGAGCTGTTGATGTCCTCAGCTATAACAAATAAAATAGATGTTATCAAGCAGGAAATACAAATGCGGTCCATAGACTAGCCACATATAATTTTTCGAAGGAATCCTGATGATTTTTATTATTTTTTACCTTTTTGTAAGAAAGTGCAAGCAACGTGTATTACGGGCAGAGGGGCAGTATTACATATATCTAATATGTTTGTTATTATTTCAAATATGAAACAAATATGGTTTTCAAGATAATATGCATACTTGGCTATTACTCAAAAGTAATAACACAAATGCTTGCGAGCACAATTGAATATTCATTTGCAAAAGTGCCAAATCGATTCGAAGATCCATGTTGAATTTAGTTGTTAGTGTTCAATTTGTAAACCTCACATGAAGATAATCTATGTATATCATATATTTCTAAATAGGAGTTTCTTGAATGCTTTCCATAACTCCAGAAAATTGCGTATAAAGACGTTAAGCAAATTGAAAAGCCTAGAATTTACATATAGTTTATCTAACTAATGGATATCCTGAGATAGAACAAGAGAAAAAAATTCTAAAATCTCTCTGGTATAATCTCACACAAGAGAGGAATACATACAAGTGCACAACATAATTTCTGAGCCCACAAGATTATGTAATAGTATGCATGACTATTTATTTTCCTCATTGAATTACATGTGTAGTAACGTATTTTCTACAAGCACGTGCTATTTCCATTTCTCCTCAATGACACAAGTAAATTATCTATGGTAACATGACTAGATTGGATGGGTGACCCTAAAAAATATATATGTGCAGCACATGCGTAGATAAATAAATACCATAGCAACGATGGCATGAGGAACTTACAAATACCTGAATTTTGCACATTGAGATTTACCTTTTCCCTTTTTTTGATCTTCTAGGTCTTGACGTAGTTGCATGTGTTTTATCGCTCCTCACATTTTTTTGTCAGTCTTTTGCGCAAACTCTCATGCTGCAAACACTAGTGGAGAAACGGGCTTGAGTCCCGGTTGGAAAGGGCCTTTAGTCCCGGGTCACCAACCGGGACAACGAAACTGGGACTAAAGGCCCCCATCCTTTAGTCATGGTTGGCCACGCCCGGGACTAAAGTCCCTGCACGTGGCCGCGAGCGCGCACCGGGGGCTGGAGGATCTTGCGTCATTTGCAAACTCCTGCCACTTTCTCTCGATTTTTCTTCATTGTGACCCATCAGCACGAACTCTCAACATCTCATCTTTCTTACGGTCTTCTTTGTGCCATCACAACAACTTGGCATACTCTTTGTTTGGAACAAACGGTTCAAACGTGGTATTATAGGAGCATACCACATCACCTTGGCAGGAACCCTCTTCACAAGGCGCTCGCCCTCAACATCATCAGGGTCATCGTGGCTGATCTTATAGCGCACTGCACCGCATACCAGGCATGCATTTGAATTCTCGTATTCCTCACCGCAATAAAGGATGCAGTCATTAGGGCACGCATGTACCTTCTGGACCTCTAATCCTAGAGGGCAGATAGCCTTCTTTGCTTCGTACGTATTGTCAGGCAATTCATTATCCTTTGGAAGCATCTTCTTTAACATTTTCAACAATTATTTAAATCCCTTGTCAAATACATCATTCTCTACCTTCCATTGCAGCAATTCTAGTGTGGTACCCAGCTTTTCTTGTCATCTTCGCAATTTGGGTACAATAATTTTGTGATCCTCTAACATGCGCTGCAACTTCAACTTCTCCTTTTCGCTTATGCAGTTTCTCTTTGCATTAGCAATGGTCCGACCAAGATCATCAGCGGGCTCATCTGATGCCTCTTCTTCAGCTTCCCCCTTGTAGTACCATTGTATTTAGGGAACCTAGGATAGTTGTCCGCATCCCCTTATTCTTCATTGTCTTCCATTATAACCCATCTTTCTCCGTGCTTGGTCCAACAGTTATAGCCGGACATGAAACCGTACTGAAGCAGGTGGCTGTGAAGGATTTTTGAGGTAGAGTAACCCCTTTCATTCTTATAGACACCACATAAAACCTTTCGCTTCTTTGCCTCAGTCGCACGCAGAAAACTATGCACACCATTAATGAACTAGGAAGAGCGTCGGTCATCGTACATCCATTGCTGACTCATCTTAACCAACAGCATCAAAGTGACCAGATTAATACATGTTCATACATAAAGTTCATACACACTTATTCTCATAAAACAACATACAAGTATCTAGCTAAAGCATTTAAATTCGACAGCAAATGCGATCAAAATCGCAACTAAGGTAATAATTGATCAAGCATCATAATGATACCAAGCCTCTTTATTAATGGCATATTTTCTAATCTTTCTAATCTTCAAGCGCATTGCATCCATCTCGATCTTGTGATCATCGATGACATCGGCAACATACAACTCCCATTTCATCTTCTCCTCTTCAATTCTTTTCAATTTTTCTTTCAAATAATCATTTTCTTTTTCAACTAAATTTAACTTCTCGACACGAGGGCCGGTTGTAATTTCTGGTTCACATACCTCCTAGAAAAAATATCTATGTCAACTTGATGGGCATAATTTTCATAAAGACGAAATGAAACAAATAGTTATAAAAGATAATATACCACATCTCAATCATAAACCGGACGAGGGCCAATGGGGACGAATGTCAAAACCATGGAACTATATATAACAAACAAACATAAAAGTAAGGAAATTATACAAATAAATATCTAAATCATACAAATACGATTTATTTTTTACAAAAAGGATAAGGACAAGAGGCTCACCAAGGTGGTGCCAGCGACGGGACGGCGTTGGCGATCGACGGCGGTGAGGACGAGGATGGGAAGTCACTAAGTAAAACACATCTACACATATGCAAACTAAGAAGTTAATTTGAGCTCAAATTGCATATAAATCAAATAAACTCCCACGTAATTACTCCCACTAAAACCGACAAATCACTGTACTTATAGAGCACGAAACGAGCTAAACTAGCAACGAGATATGAAAGAATGAAGTTGCTAACCTTTTAGAACCCATGGATAGATGGAGTGCCTCAAATCTTGAAAATCTTGGCAAAAATGGAGGATGAACTCGAGCTAGGGTAAGGAAACAGAGAGGAGAGAAAGGAGAAAGTTTGGACTCGGGCTGGACAAAGCATCTATATATAGGGATATCTTTAGTCCCAGTCGGTATCACCAACCGGGACTAAAGGTCTATCTCTAGTCCTGGTTGATGATACCAATCGGGACTAAAGGGGCCCAGCCTGCCGCCACCCCTTTAGTCTCGGTTGGTATCGCCAACAGGGACTAGAAGTCCCATATGAACCGGGACTAAAGGAGATCGTGCCCCCGTACACTCCTAGCCGTTGGAACCGGGACTAATGTTTACATTAGTCATGGGCCCAAACCCAGCCGAGACTAATGCTCTGGATCAAAGATAGGTTTTCTACTAGTGAAAAATAAACAATTAAATATAAATACATAATATCCATAAATAAAATTTATTAATATTTTTGAAAGTTTAGTAATGTTAATGCAATCCATTTGTTGATAAAGCAAACAATTCAAATAGTTGGACATGTTTTTTTCAACTAATTTTATATGATATACACAGTATCATAACTATGAACTACATAAGAAACATGTGCTTTTGAAAAATGTGCTATTTTAAGCCACACCTCAAAGGAATGTGATTTAATAACTATTTTTGCACTCTCTTAGAACTTTTGTTAATGTTTCTCTCAAAAAATGGAATTTTTGAAAAAAAATGATTTTTTTTGATTTTACTGTTCACCAAGCTCATTTGAGTTCAGGAGCAGAAAAGCACTCTCGATCAAGACCTCCATTTTTTAGATTCGAGTGGTCAGTTTTTTTTTCTGTAGATAGTGTAGTGATCAGCTTTTCATTTTTGTGGGGAGGGAAGTGCAGTGGTCAGCTGGAAGCACAACTCCCCAAAAGAGAAAACCGTCTGTAGGACGGAAGCCCAAGTCAGCCCATCTTATCGTATTTTCTGCAGCTCGGCCCGTCTTAAGATTGATGGTTCCGCCATCCAGCCGGCGCCCATGTTCCTTCCGAGCCGTGTACCTGGTTGCTCGATCTGACCGGAGCAACTGACGCGCGCGCTCCCCGCCACGCCAGTCGCCCGAAGGATCCACCATCCGCCACCTTCGGCGGCTCGCCGGAACCCAGAGCCCTCGCATCACGCCGTCGCAGTCTCAGAACTCCGGTGATCTGGCTCCATCCGCCAGCCGATGCCGCCCGCGCCGCCGCTCCGGTGCCGCCTCGTGCTCCCGCTCGCCGCCTTCGTCTCCGTTCCGTTCCTGCTCCCACTCACCCTCCCCCTCCTCCTCCTGCTCCGCCCCTCTGCCACCTCCCCGCACGCCCTGTCCTCCCACCGCCTCTCCTGGCTCCCGTCCATTCGCGTCTCGCATCCGTCACCACCGCCACGGACGGCACGAACGCCAACCCCGCCGGCACAAGCGACGTCGTCACCTTCTCCACCGCCGCCGCGGCCGCTGACACAGACGGCGTCACCTCTCCCACGTCCCACACCGCCGCCCAAGGCAGCCGATCGCGAGAAATCCGAACGGTGCAACATCTACGACGGGACGTGGGTCCCGGACGACGACGAGGAGCCGACGCGGGCGCTGTACGCGCCGGGCACGTGCCCGTACGTGGACGAGGCATACGCGTGCGCGTCCAACGGGCGGACGGACGACGGGTACACGGGGTGGCGCTGGGCGCCGCGCCGGTGCCGGCTCCCCAGGTTCAACGCGACGGACCTGCTGTGGAGGCTGCGCGGGCGGCGGCTGATGCTGGTGGGCGACTCCATGAACCGGAACCAGTTCGAGTCCATGCTCTGCATCCTCCGGGCGGCGCTCCCCGACAAGTCGAGGATGTTCGAGACCCACGGGTACCGGATCTCCAAGGGCCGCGGCTATTTCGTCTTCAAGTTCCAGGTAAACTCCATGGCGAAGTCGTCAATCGATCAAACTCCAGTGGTCGAAGGTTGAACGATGGATTCTTGTAGGATTTTGACTGCACGGTGGAGTTCGTGCGGTCACATTTCCTGGTCCGGGAAGGGGTGCGGCTGAACCGGCATGGGAACTCTAACCCGACCCTCCAGATCGACCGAATCGACAAGACGGCCGGTCGGTGGAAGAAGGCCGACGTCCTCGTCTTCAACACCGGCCACTGGTGGACGCACGGCAAGACCGCCAGGGGGTACGTCACGTACCGCCGGAGATTCCATTGATTTGCTCCTCTTCAGCAGGCTCAAATCATCGATCGATAAAACAGTAGATGAACAACTAATGTCAATAATTGCGTGCAGCACCAACTACTACATGGAAGGCGACACGCTGTACCCCCAGTTCAACTCGACGGAAGCCTACCGGAGAGCCCTCAGGACATGGGCGCGGTGGGTCGACAAGAACATGGACCCCAACAAGAGCCTCGTCTTCTACCGGGGATACTCGATGGCGCATTTCAGGCACTGATCACAATTAGAACTTGGTTCTAGCACACATGTTTCAGTTCGAGCTGGATCTGACGAGTTCTAGCACACATGTTTGCCGTCGCCGGCCGCGGCGGGATGCAGGGGAGGGGAGTGGGACTCAGGCGGGTCGTGCAGCGGCGAGACCGAGCCGGCGTTCAGGGGGTCCGTGGTGGACAGCTACCCGGAGAAGATGCGGATCGTGGACGAGGTGGTGGCGCGGATGCGGTTCCCCGTGCGGCTGCTCAACGTCACGAGGCTCACCAGCTTCCGCAAGGACGCCCACCCGTCGCTCTACGGCATGGCGCCGGACAAGAGGAGGAACGTGTCCAAGAGGAAGCAGGACTGCAGCCACTGGTGCCTCCCCGGCGTGCCCGACGCGTGGAACGAGCTCATCTACGCGTCGCTCGTCTTGGAACCCAACCCCAGTTCATGGGACAAATCATAGCTAGTAGATGAGATCATGCATGAGAATGAGATACACATCACATGAGCTTGTAAATTAAAGAGGTAAATACATTAGAGGTGCCTAAACTTGTCCGGCGCGGTCACTTTAGTGTGTAAACTTGCAAAATGTCAAAAACTGGTGCCACAACTTGTCCATTTGGCGCATATACGGTGCCTCGCTCGTACGCCGCCGTATTTGCTTGCCGCGTGGCCTGACATCTCGCTCCGTATATGCATCAAATGGACAAGCTGTGGCACCATTTTTTGACATTTTGCAAGTTTAGGCACTAAAGTGACCGCCTCGGACAAGTTTAGGCATCTCTGGTGTATTTACCTCTAAATTAAATTGTCCACAAAAACTTATTTCACTCCGCTTTATTATATGAATATAAAAGCAACCAATCAGTTCAAACAACGAGTAGGACAGTACCGAATATATAGAAGGTCTGCTAGGCCAGAACACAAGCAAGCCCAAAAAATCAAAAAGAAATACCACCGACTGACCACAACATCATGGTGTAGTCGACGGGGTGATGCCGCCCGCTGTGTCATGTCGCGCATCCAACATCTGCCCAAGCCTGTCACTGTCCCGATGTTCAACTAGCGGGTGCCAGCGCTGCAAGAACGCGAGAAACTTGAAGAAAGAGTCATATGCCCTTCGAAGGAAGATCCGCTTGATCACCATCTTATTACGCGTCGTCCAAAATGTCCAAGTTAGAGCCGCAAAAACTAGCCAGAAGAGTCGCATGGTCCTCCCTATCTGCGTAGCTCTGGTCTGGAGGAAGTCGGCTAGGTCGTGAGCTTTCCAATCCGGGCCTACTGCCTCACGCACAAAGCTCCAAAGCACCTGAGCCGCCATGTAAGAGAAGAGGATGTGGGTTCCCCGTTTCCGCAACCCCACAAAGGGAAAATAACCCATCACCCGGGCCGTGCCTCTTGAGCACCTCCATTCCTGATCGGAAGCGATCCCTCAGCAATTGCCACACAAATTTCGGACCCCGATAACAACCAAACGGTCTGTCTAGGAGCTCCCCGGAGCGAACTATTCGGGAAGGACCATCGATCGGAACAAATGATCTTGTTCGATCCCGGAAGGAGACCACACCGAATGATTACTTCTCCCGGCCTATTTCTACTGGCCCAACAGGCACGAATCCAACCGGCCCAAAAAAATGAAAAAGGCCACAATTCAACAGGCACGAGTTGAGCCTGGCTTCATGATTAATGGAAAAAACTGGGGGGAAATGGCCATGTTCAATCAGGGAAACTACTAGAAATTTCAACAAGTTGCGATGTTCTATGCTCAATTTCCCATCTCTCGACATTTTGAACAAACTTGCCAGGTTCTACTCGTGAGTTCAACATGAAAGTACACCAAATAATACGACAAAATATACTAAAAGTTGTTCAACAATTTGCCATGTTCTGCACAAAAAAAATGTCATGTTCTACTTAAATTTGCAATCTCCAAAACATTTTGTACAAAAAAAATTGCCATGTCCCATGGCAGCTAACAGAAGTGCATCTAGAGGTTTGTTTCATGGATTAGCCTATATTAAAAGGTAATTTTTTCCATGTCATTAAAAGTAAAATTGCACTGCCAGAAAAATAGTAAAATTTGCCATGGCAAAAAAAGAGTAAAATTTTGCCATGGCAAAATAAAGTATAATTTACCATGTTATTAAAAGTAAAAATTGTCATGGCAAAAAAGGAGTAAAATTTTGCCAAGGCAACATAAAACATAATTTTCCATGTCATTACAAGTAAAATTGCCATGGAAAAAGATAGAGTAAAAATTGCCTTCGCAAAAAAGAGTAAAATTTTGTCATGGCAACATAAAGTATAATTTTCCATGTCATTAAAAGTAAAATGGCTGCAAAAAATAGAGCAAAAACTACCATCGCAAAAACAGAATGAAAATTTGCCACGCAAAAATGAAGTAAGTTTGGCATGGAAAATGAAGTAAAATTTCATATGATACTAGAAAAAGAGTATCAACTAAATTGCCATGGTCTAAATATACAGATTGCCATAGACCATAAACTAAATTAGTCATGGACCACAGACTAAATTTGCCATGGACCATAAGGTAAATTTGCCATGGTCCATAAACTAAATTTGTCATGGCAAAAAAGTATAATTTCCCATGTCATTAAAAGCAAAATTGCCATGGAAAAAATAGAGTAAAAATTGCCATGGCAAAACAGAATAAAAACTGCCATGCAAAAATGAAGTAAATTTGGCATAGAAAATGAAGTAAAATTCATATATAATACTAAAAAAAGAGTATCAACTAAATTGCCATGTTGTAAATATACAAATTGCCATGGACCATAAACTAAATTTTGTCGTGGACCATGAACTAAATTTGCCATGGACCATAAGCTAAATTGCCATGGTCCATAAACTAAAATTTTAGAAAACAATAAATACCCTGGCAAAGTAGCTCTAAAGTTTGCCATAACATGTGAATTGCCTTTTCCATGGTTAACTAACTTATATTGCAATGGCCCATAAGAAAAAGAAAACAGTTTGTCATTGTTAGAAAAGGAAAAAAATGCAATTATGCATAAACTACAATTTCCATGCTTCCCAAACTTAAATTACCACCATACATAAATAAGAAAAAGGAAATTGACATGTTACATGAGGGAAAAGAAAACTTCAATTGTCCATCGAATTGAAGTTGTCGTTATTCCATGAAAGTGAATTTGTCATGGTCTATGAAGTGATATTTGCCATGCTCAATGTAAGTGAATTTGCCATGGTCTAGCATTTATATAATGCAATGAAGCTACGAATGATACTATTTGCCAACCCAAATTCATTCGTTTGGTGAGCTATTTTCATACACACACATGTATACACAAAACTTAACATGCAGAAAAACATGGCCAAAATGCCATGAAAAGATTATTAAATTCCAAATCAACAAATAAAGGATTTCTCCGTGGCAAAAAATGGCACGTGTAAAAAAATGGATCCATGACACATCTTGAGGCATGGCAAAAATAATAACAAAATTGTACTACTTGTTTTTACCCTAAAACATGTCTAATTTTCCATGGGAAACAAATTTGGATACATGCCAGAACAAGAAAAAAATGCATGACAACATTTTCTAGTCAACCCATGGAAATTTTGCCCAATTTCATAACAAGGCAACGTAGACAGAGGGGGAATTAGATGAAATGAACACATGAAAACACGATGGTAGCGAGAGGACCAACATAATCTACCCTCTCAGCCAGGGCTATGCCCGTCCGATGGCTTGTTGTGGTTTCCCAAGACGTCGATGAACACGTAGGGTGACTCGGGATCTTCGGGCCAACGACCTTCCCCTGCTTCTCGCCGCTCCTCCTCCGCAAGGAGCACTTGACATCCACTATGACCATCTAGTGTGCACTTGCAAGAAGCAGACCCCAAGTAGAGAGAAAAGAGTGGGATAAGAGAGGGGACAACCTCTAGGTGAGAATTACCTGGAGCCGTGCCTGCCGATGCCGCCGGCGAACCACCATTGTAGTTATTGCCGATGATGAACCCTCGGAGGAGATGCCCCGGGTCTGGCCTCCGAATCCCGTGGGGAAATTTGTTGGGGCCACCGAAGAATATGTGGGGCCGACATCACAACAGCAGAGCTAGCGGCGGCCGACCGGACCGGTGTCCGCTGGAGCAAAGGTACCTGCGGCCCACCCATTTGACGCGGCAGGGGAGGGACAACCATCGGGTCCCTGAGCACCATCTCAACGGATGGGTTGTCGGGGTGGGCGAAAGGGGGTGGGAGTCGCCGGAGCCGCCGCTTTGAGAAAGAGAAAAAAGGGGATCGGGAGGAAGCGGGGGGGAAGAAGACATACCGAGTGTGGGAGTAAAAATGGTTTGGGCTGAGGTTGGACTACACGGAACGCTAAGAACATGACGTGGCAGTGCACCCGCGCCAAGATTCGTGAATACTATCCGATAGTGCTTGCAGCGTTCGGGATGAGATTCAAAAGGAAAACATTTGGGAACGGCGAGCCGGCGGAACGCTCGGGCCGGTCGCGTGTGGAGCGTGCGATCCTTTTGTGATCAGCGTTCCACTTTGCGTCATGTCACCTCCGAGTGGCCCACAAACTGTCCTATTCCTTTATCTCTTTCTTCCTTATCCCTAAGCACTGTGCTTTCTCCTCCATTACTTTTTCTCTGGTTCGTCTTCCTCTGACTCTCTCTCGTCTCTTCTCTTCCTAGCGGCTCCGTGCTGCAACTACGGTCCGGCCACCATATCCCAGCGAACCTGCAAGGCGCACAACCAACACCTTCTTCCTCTCCGGTCTCCCTCACCTCCGGCCTACAACAGCCAGGCCCGTATGGCAGGCAGGTGCAGCCTGTGCGATGGCACATGGCCCCTAAAATTTTGGGACCCCAAAACATATCTTAAATGGCAATAAATAGTATTAGTCAAGAGAATATCCAAGCAACACTTCATCTCCTGTAAAACATTCCAAGTACCAACGCTAGCCAGTTCCAAATTCCAATGCAAGCCACTACAGAAACACAAGTGCACGCCTTTCTCTTGACCTCTCTGTCGACTTAAGTAACTACTCCGTCCCACAATATAAAACATTTTTGTAAGCTATAAATCACCGCTAAGGTGGATTATTATTAGGAAGATTATGTTTATAGTATGCTAAATATATAATAAATCATCCTTCCGTCCCAAAATATAAGACATTTTAGCAAGCTATGTTGGTTTACAAAACGTCTTATATTATTAGACGGAGGGAGTATTTTTCTATCTAAAGGGCCTCATTTCGTGCTATTTTGCACCGGGTCTCTGAATTCTCAGGTACGGCCCTGACAACGGCTATGTAGGGATGCTGGGAACGGTGGTGGCGGGATGCTGCCACCGGAGCTACAACATGCACTTGGTAGAGCTGCCACCGGTGGCGCCAATTGCTACAACCGGCGCCATTTTTTCTGGAACCAAAGAAAGCAGGTGTTGAAACCGTTGCGCAGCAGAGCTACAACTATGAACGCAAAATGCTACAACTGGTTCTGCTTTTTGCTGGAACCGGAGAAATTAGGGGCTTCAACTGGCGTGCGAAGGAGCTGCAACCATCACTTTAAACTGCTACGACCGACGATTGAGAAAGCTACATCCGACTTATGAAAAAGCTTCAACGGAGACCGGGTAGCTGGAGGTCGGCCTCCGTTCAGGCGCAAAACGCTGCAACCTACTGTAAGAAAGCTAAAACCGGCTTTTGAAAAAGCTTCAACTGAAGAACGGCGAGCAGCGATGACCGGAACTGCGTGGTGGTGCACGGGGTGCTGCGACGGGCTGACGGTGGCCGGTGGCGTTGTTGGAACCCCACCCCCGGCGGTGCTGTGGAGGCACGTCGAGCTGCAAAGGCCTACAGCGATGTGGACGGACTGGTTTTTGGCCAGGACCGGCGGAGCTGCATCCAACCTGTGTGTCTGTGCGGCAAGCGACGGCGAATGGAGGCAAACAGAGGTGTAGTGTTGCTTCGAGCTCGCGAAGATGGAGCTGCGAGGAGTTGTCTCCGCGCTGGCGGCGTGTTGCTTGTTTTTTCCCTCGCGCGTGGCCACACATTTTGCAGGAGAAACAGGAAAGAACGACGGTTGAGCCAGCATCCTGTCCGTTGATTGGGATCTGATCCGACGCTCGCGCTGTGACCGGCAGGATTTGGGCCGGTTGACCAGCGCAGAGTACTGCCCGATTCAAAAACGTAGCACCATTCCGGACTTATTGATTCCGAAGAAAAACAATATCCCCCAGCAATGTGTGTGTGTGTACTTATGTATGCCCAGCCACGGACAAGGTAACCAACCGTCTTGCTTACACCTACACGGACACGTACAAGTCCAAGTCTTGAACGGGGCACAACTAGCTACATATTGGCATATGCAAAAGCTAATTGTAATTAGACTCCTAATACTAGAAAACTCCTCATTAATCACCGGCTACAATGAACATGATTAGCTAAGCTTACTAGGACATCACGCTAACATCACGTAGACACCTAACTGATTCGGAATTGAGACCGTGCAATAACAACGTTGGATGGAACTATGCTGGAACTTCTTTTTGGGGGCAGGGGGTCCGAGCGGGGTTTCAGCTGCAGTAACGACGTTGCCCGTGTAGGACGTGAGGCCACACGCGGCGGCTTGGCAACCGCCACGGCCATCCTTGAAAGCCGGGATGCATTTTTCATAGACGGTGAAGTGGTCGGAGTGGTCATAGTCGGAGCCAGAGCCGCCTGCTTGATGACACGGAACACTCGCATATATAGGTCTCCTTTGATTTGGAGGAATTTCATAGGAATTCTAAAGGATAGGATTTTTGTAGGATTTTTTTCTTTTAGAGCACTTTGGTTCATAGGAATGGATTCCTATTCTTACATAGACGGTGAAGTGGTCGGAGAGGTCATAGTCGGAGCCAGAGCCGCCTTGATGACACGGAACACTCGCATATATAGGCCTCCTTTGATTTGGAGGAATTTCATAGGAATTCTAGAGGATAGGATTTTTATAGGATTTTTTTCTTTAGAGCCCTTTGGTTCATAGGAATGGATTCCTATTCTTACATGCATAGCAGAGAGGATGGCTTGATCGTGAGCCACCCAAGCATGATGTGCCGAATGATATGGCGGAGGGCACGGCATTGTGCCGTCAACATAACCCTCTAAATAGCGACTGCGGAGAAGCGGCAACATCTGCGCACGCCACGATATGTAGTTATCCGTCATGAGTTTCACCAGCATGAGGTGTGCGAAGTACAACTGTGTAGCCGCGGCGACATGATCCGGCAGAGGCGGCGTGTAGTAGCCCTGATGCGAAACACCACCCGGCGTCGGCGAGACGTGGACCAGCTCCGTCGAAGGAGTCACAGCCGGCAGGGGATACAGTGCCGGGAAAAAAACCATAGGACGAAGCAGCCGCACCGTAGTACGGTGCGATCGGAGGAGCCGGCTGGTATCCGCCGTAGATCACCGGTGCACGGTATGACGCCGCAGATGTGTTACAGGGAGCCGCAGACGACGTACTGGACGAAGCCGCAGATGGAACCACGTAGTGCCCAGTTGGTGACGCGGCGTAGTGCGCAGCTGTGGCTACCGCGGGCGACGCGACGTAGGGCCCAGCTGTGGCTACCGCGGGCGACGCGACGTAGGGCCCAGCTGTGGCTCCCGCCGGCCACGCGGTGTAGTGCGCAGCTGCAGTGCCCGCAGGCAACGCGGCGTAGTGCGCAGCTGCAGCCTCCGCGGGCAACGGGGCACTGTATTGCATGGCGCCGTATGGCTGCGGCCGTAGCCATGCAGTGGGGACGGAGCAAAGCCAGGTGGCGGTTGGGCATCCTGGACGGGCGGCAGGACGGCGGCGGCCGGGACGGCGGCTGCGGCGTTAAATGCGATCGGAACAGAGGCGGAAGTCATCAATCGAAAACCTAAATTGATATCATGTAAAATATAGTATTGTGGAAAACTGCACGACACCCTAATACGGGTGTGGCTCTTTTTATATACTAGATGATACCCCACGCGTTGCTGCGGAAATTTTATATTGATAAATAGAAATATTGATGAAGTTTGGAATAGAGAAATCATGATAGTGTTTTATGCTAACAATTAATGCAAACATCGAAGTTCTTGCCATGGTATGAAACTGAAGCAAACGTACCCAAATGAGAGTTGTTCTGGATTGTAGTTGCACGGTCGGCCATTAGTGCAAGGAATATGGAACAAATTTGTCATTACATCTATAGAATAAGTACTGCTTCATTAGTGATAATGCATGGCAAAGAAGCAAATATAAATTTTTCAAAAGAGAAGAGTATTCATTCATGCAGATACATGCACGTACTGGATCATCATGAAATGATCTCAGCCATAATTAAAGTTGATCAACCTAGTGATGGCTAATTGCTGATTTGGGAACAGGAAGAAGGCAGGGTAGATCATGAGAAGCTTGCATGGGCGTGGTTGACAATGTCCTGCATGTGGCGAAATAAAAAAAAATAGGTTGCAAATATAAGGTGCACGTTTATTCAACATAAACGTAAATTCAGAGGCAAATTCAGAGATGGGGACTTCATGCGAACATCAAAAGTAAGATAGCAGAAGATTAGAAGTTTCAATGTAAATTAGAAAATCAATCGAGGAGAGTTTATGTAACAATGTGAGTAGCAAGATATCTACAGCCTCTATCGAGTGCGCTCAAACTCTTGCCCCATGGGCTCCGAGCTGCTCACCTTGCTGTTACACTTAAACATTATGAATGAGAGAATACAGTCAAACCGCTCCTTCCTCTGCTCCCTGCACTGCTAGATCGCCAGGATGAGATTGCTCTCTTGGCTATTTGTCCTATGGCAGTTGCAGGAGAAGAAACAGTGAGAATCTGCAACCATGTGGCGGTGAATAATAATCTCAAGGAAAAAATTAGACTATTAGAGTGATGTGTTTTCGGGGATAAATCTAGTAGGAACTTACTTCAGTCTCCTATGTAATGGATTTGTGAGTGGCTCTATCTCAGAGATCTTTCACATATGCTTCTACAAAAGGAAGGACATGGAAAGATTATTTGCACATATGGAAGGGGAAATATCTTAGACATGCGAACTGGCAGCGAGGTACACAGGCGTCCCAGCCTTGGTGGCTTCTCCTTCTCGTTATTCAATTTATAAGGAGATGGGTGACCTAGCTAGAAGCTGAAACGAAAGTGTTGCGGAGCGACTGAATAGTGGCGGAAGGGAGATGAATGGAAAAGAAATGACCTGTTCTTTATCTACCAATGAGTATTTCTTTGGGGTTTTTGTACGCATTTATCTTTTTATTAAAAGCCTTAATGAAGAGCGAGAGGTCAAAGAAACGGGTGCAGGAAGTGGGGAAGGAAGCGTTGCAGCCATCGGTGGTTTAAAGCTGAAAATAAAACGCACGAGAGTGCTAGTCTTCTGTGCGTTGCGTACTATTGGAAACGGAAGGCATGATGTGGCACGCATGTATGTTTGGAGATGATGATATGGCAAGATTGCTGAGGTGGATATGCTGCATGTTGAGATAAATCCTTGTAGTGGGGATCAACTTCTTAAGTATATAGGATAAGGGTACATATTGTACTTTTATAGAATATACGGATATACACAGAAGCTCTATACAAAATACAGTCTAACACACATTTTCTCTGTATTTGAGTATTACTCCAATGGAAAGAGCACTAAAAATAGGTCATGTCGCCATGTATGGAAGTTGTCTAGATGAATAAAGGATATTCTTGCCAATAATGATGATGATTTGATCTTTGGATTGGCCTTTCACAACCTTAGACTGTAACTTTCTTTTGATTGGGTCTTCTATCACCAACCATTACACTTTGGCTTTATCTTTCATGGTTGTGTGCAGATTATTACATAGAGTTCAATTGTGGACTCTATTCATTTGTATTTAATTCCATGATGTGATGCTTGGAGTAAATAAAAACTATCATTGTAGGAAAAATATCAGCACAAACAATTTGGATAACTTTCTGAAGTGCTCGACCATCATTCGAACCAATTAAGTCCAGGGGATCGTATCACCCTTTTAATCTAAAAACCGACTAAATTTTGTACTAAAAAATCAAACAAAAAACAATACAAAATTATGGCCAAATATTACTTGTAACTTCCATTGGTGCTTTCCATAGTCCAGATCCCGGTTCAATGTGCCTACCATTTCTTCACTGCCTAGTCCCATGTTTGTTTTCCATTTTAGACCTGGCCATTTTTCGTTTTCATCATCTATTCTTTTTCCCCAGATACGTCTCCATCAGTTTCCTTCGCTACTTTGCATGGCCTCCCTCTTGGACGCCTTATAGTTTTGGAGGAGTATACTTCTTTCCCTTTAGCCTTCAAGCTTCTCTTCCTGATTTCTTGGTTCTCATCTGGTGAATCTAAGTCCGTAGAGGTGTTGCTTTCCTCATCTATAAAAAATAAAATAGAAGTCATTACGAGGGAAATACAAATACAATCTTTAAAGTAGCTCCATTTATTATAGCCTTGTGTGGTCTATAATTTTTCAAAGGAATTCTAAGGATTTTTTTATTAGTTTTTACGCTTTTGGCAAAAAGTACAAGCAATGTGCATTAGGGGCGGAAGGGCAATATTACATACTCCCTCCATTTTTAAATATATGTCTTTTTAGAGATTTCAATAGGGATTGCATACAGATGTATATAGACATATTTTAGGATGTAGATTCACTCATTTTGCTTCGTATATACTTCACATTCCAATCTCTAAAGGGACTTATATTTAGGAACAGAGGGAGTATATCTTAATATGTCCATTTAAGTTTTAAATATGCATCCAATATGGTTTTCAAGAAAACTATAAAATTTTGTACTACTAAAAACTAGTTACACAATTGCTTGCAAGTCTACTTGAACATTCATGTTTAAAAGTGTCAAATCGACTGAAAGATCCATGTTTGATTCAGTTGTTAATTAGTGTTCAATTTGTAAACCTCACATGCAGATAACCTATGTATATCATACATATATTTAGTTATATAAATCAAGGTATATTCGACGCTTTCCAAAGCTCGGAAAATTGTGTATAAAGTCATTAAGCAACTTGAAAAAGCCTTAATTTTGGCTTATCTAACTAATGGACTACCCAAGACAGCACAAGAGAAAACAAATGTAAACACTGTCGGGTAACTAAAGCAATCTCACACACAACAGAGGAATGCATATAAGTATACAACCAAAATTAAGTTTCCGCAAGTTTATGTAGTAGTATGCATGAGTATATGTATTCCTCATTTATATGTTTCTAACATATTTTATGCTAGCAACTGCTATTTCTATTTCTCCTCAGTAACACGTGTAAAGTATTTATGGTAACTTGACTAGATTGGATGGGTAGAACCTAAAGGGAGAAAATCGCTACATATGCACGTATATATAACTATCAGAGCAATGATGGCAGGAGAAACTTACAAGGACATAATTTTTTCTCATTCAGATTTATCTTTTCCACGCTTTTTGATCTTCTAGGTCTCGACGGAGTTGCATGTGTTGTATCAGTCATCACATTTTTTGTCAACCTTTTGCGCAAACACTCATGCTGCAAAAAGAAACAATTAAATAAAAATGCCAATATTCATAATCACAATTAATTTATTAGAATTTTTAATGTTTAATACTGTTAATGCAATCCATTTCTTGACAAAGCTAACAATTCAAATAGTTGGACATGTTTCTTAACTAATTATGTATGATATACACAATATCATAACACAAACTACATAAGAAACATATGCTTTAAAAATTGTGCTATTTTAAGCCACCACATTATATTATCATGTATTGAAGTCCGTATGCTCTACAAAGTTGCCTAAAAAATTGACACACTAGTGAAAGAAACTAAACAATTCTCGTTTCGAAGTATGGTCTAACATATAGGTAGACTGAAGGCATTTCTTATGCAAAGATTCAGTGTCTACTTAAAAAAAGAGGAACATTAAGCTGCACCTAGTAGGAAAAAGACAAACCATTCTATTATATATATTGCAACCTATCACAAACAGTTAATGAAAACAATAAGGTACATACATAGGTGCTATACAATCAAAATCATCCATATTTTGTGTGGTCATGACCTAAATCTAAGATATAAATTATTGTCTAATAGGTTCATATACAAATGATTTTATAAAATTGTTCGAGGAATGTACACATTTATATAATGGGAAGGCAAGTCCGAAATTTGAGGATTGCAAAAAAATGCAAGGGCAATCATTTGGATATAGCACATGCGTAGCATATGACAACCGCAATCATACATCAATCTTGCATGATTAAATGATAAGGTGAAATTGGAGTGATCACATAAATTCCTACATAATGTGAGGCCCAAGCATGGAATCCACGAGAATTAAATAGCATTATCACTAAGACCCTACTTCAATAATAGAAATCATATAATAAATTAATTAGTATCAATCCTGTAAAGAACCTACAAATACATGCTTTTCTAAGACAAGTGGAGATCCTACAATCCTATTTAAGATGGTCAAAATGGTCTAATTATTTGTAGAATAACACAAAAAATTATATTGAAACTATGTCAAAATCCTATTTAAGTTGTTCTTACTGATCTAATTATTCATGACTAATTGGTCTAATTATTTCAAGAACAATTTAAATGGTAGTTTGTTGTAACATTACGCATGCCCAAAATATATATTTAATTTTAAAAAGTATAATTGTTAATAGTTAACAAATGCATTTTGTACTAAGACAAGTGAAGTTCTTAAAATGAAACATAACTTTGAGAAGAAGCAATAATGTACGACAATTCGTGATAATACAAAATGTTGAAATGCTCAGTTACCAGTTCCGCTGACTTCTCAAAATTGTACAGTTCATGGACACTTGTCCTTGCAAAAAATGCACGTTTTGTAACTTTTCCCGTCTCAAGGTAGCGAACTGCAGACGTTAATGTCCTGAATACATATTGATTGACAGGGTCCGTGTAGTACTGCATAACTAATAATGATTAGGACTATGAAAAGATTTAATCAAATAACAATGGAGTGATTTTGGTTTTATTTTTATGTACCGGGTCTTTCCTTATTCCTTCCAATGTTTTTCTGTATACCAGTTCTTTCACCCAACCATGTGGCAACCCAAATGGGTTGAACTCCACTTCTGCAAGGATCTATAAATAAGGAAACATATTAGCTTTGGAAAGTCAAACCATTGTATATATAAATTACTATTTATTTAGTGATAGCAAGAAATACACATTATCTCGAGAGTTAGTGTCGCATTGTCCATTTGTATCACAATTGGCGATCTTCATTTCCTTAACATATAGTAGTACATCTTCTTTACAAAATACTCGTACTCCAAGTGCTGAGTAAACATAAAACTGCAAAATAAAATTGAAAATCAAAGTAATGTTATTGCTTGACATGAGTAAATTATTTGCTTGACATTTTTAATAATTCTTTTTCTGAGGCTAATGAAGGTAGCTAACTCTAATTGTTAGTTGTTTGTTTTTTGTATAGCTTAATAGGCTTGCCGCTTGGTAGTAGCAATCCTAATAGTGATAAATAAAAGTTGTACACATGTGTGTGAAGTTACCTTACACAGACACACACAGGGAGAGAGGGACAGAAGAGACCAAAAATATATCACAAAAGTAGTTCTCAAAGCAAATCAACTAAACCTGGGGATGTATCTGGCAAGCATGTTCATATATAATCCTTGACCATACTAAGAATATTTGGTTATGAGCATATAAGAATATTTGGAATTCCTAAAACTTTAGTAAATAGCATAAGTTATTATATATCCACATTTGGTGACAATTTTTAAATTATATACATATAAATGAAGCTTTTTTGGAGGCCATTCGACACTACCGTCTTTGCACACTACCATGTCATCATATTTTGCATATGAATTTTAATTGCCAATGAATTAGCGACTTTGAACAACAAATGATTTCTTCCTAATGTTATTATCGTCCTCTATTTGTTATACTAGACAGATAATAATTTTCTTATGGAAAAAAATCTCTGATAAACTTAATACAAGTAAAAAGATGGACACATAATTTTATTCTCGTGTGATTAAGAAATGATCTGCAGTTTATGTTATGTCGCATGAGGAAAGCTATGTGAACCTTTGGCGACCCTTCTTCATCAACTCCTGATACACAATTGATTAAGGATAAGAATTGTTTAATCTAGGAAACTACCAAAGCGACATTGACAGACTTTGGTTGCACTTTGTATTCCAATTAAATAATCACATCTATACCATCGAAGATAAATATAATAATACTCTTCGCACATGACATGATGTAATATCCACTTAAAGGCTTGGATACTCATACAGACAAATTAGTAATTATGAAAAATATTTTCATGAAATAAAACTTAGATTAGATTGACATGTTCCACGAAGTCATTCATTATGAATAGAGTGAGTACTTGCAAGGCAAAGGCGAAAAGGCTACCTTGTACATCTTGTCCATGTTTCGTCCGCCCGCTCTGATCTCGATCAACCACCCCTTTGGAAGCCATTCATGTGACCTCTGCATATCATGATATAACAACACATGGATCATGGTTATGGAATGTTATATGTATACACATATATATCTAATAACTTCATTGTATTAACAAAAAACATACAACAAGCATGCTACGAGCAACAAACTCCCTGGCTTCTATGAAGTGCTCATCAATCTCAGAGAAAAGGTAGTTCAAGACCTCAGACTTCATCCTGAATTTGGCCCCTGACACTGGAGATATGTAATACTGGAAATAAACAAAAGGAATGAGAAAACTTAGATATCTCCAATAAACCAAACAACAAAACTGAAACTAAAAACATTTTTTAGAGAATGAATGCGTGTTAAATATATATAATATCATTTATCTCTGCATTTATTTGGTTGTATATAACATACCCGATAGAGGGCACCATCGTCACCACGTCTGACCTCCATTATCCAACCATCTGGTAGCCAATCTGGTGGCTCCACCACTCCATCTTCCATCTTGTCCTTGACATCCTCCAATAGTTTCACTTCCTCGACATCCGAGATCCGGTCTTCCATTCCTAGAACTGCAAAAATTAATCTCGCCCTTTTCTTTCAACTCCTCGGAGACAGACCACTATAACCGTGTTCCTCGGTGAATTCCCCTCAGTAGGATCCACCCACGCATTCCTATGGAAATGATATGCAAACACAAACTCCTAGACTCTGTATGTGGACTTTCCGAAAACGAACTCACTGTCAAGACTTTAGCTTCCAAAAAAAGTTGATGTGCTAGATTCTGGACATGATTACGATGAAACATGAAGGTATATCTCACCTAGAAAGCCACATGAGAGGCTGAATTTGATCAACCAAATACGAAGTCGAAACAAACCCCCCAAGACATGTGTAGTTTTTTGTTGGGCAACTCGGTGGAAAAATCCAAATCTCACTAATGAGTACAAATTTAGATACCACAGAACTCTTCCCTCAGTGGGCTGTATCAAATATACAGCAGCTGGTTAATTAATGTAGTAGTGTAGGCCCGGTTGATTATACTAATCCAAGAGTTGGTTTCCCTGCCAAAGTAGCATCACTCGTCCATTGCTATTGTACTAGCAGCGAGAGTCACAGCGGTGTTTCTCAGTTCTCAACTTGTCTACAATGTCAAAAGTCAACCTGTCCAACATCTGAGCATGGCAACGGAGGAGACCAAGGCTGAGCAGTGGCGTGGAGTGCGCGGGGCGGTTGATGACGACGAGACGTTCGGCTTCGTATCCATACAGGTGATGTACTGATGACAGGGATGGCAGTGGGGGCGACAACGGCAGCGGCGCAATGTGCAACGATGAGATGGCGGCCAGAGCATGTACACTGGCGGCGACTGTGTGTATTGGGTGCGTGCAGTGAGAGGCGATTTTATTCTTGCTCGGTCCGCCACAACATAAGAGTGGTAGTATCCCAGATACAACACAGTTCTCTCTTTCTTCGTAATTTTTTTGAGAGAAAGAAAAATATTAGACCAGCGAGGAACAGAACCTCTGAGAAGATACAGTACGTGGCTAACTTAAATATAGTAAGTAAGGAGTACAGTCTAAGCCTTGACAATCAATACAAAACCAAAAGCCATGGAGAAAATACAAATCTGTAAATCATGGCCTCCAAAACAACCCTGAATCGAGTTCTCGCTACACTGATCCGATCCAACTAACGGGAAAAAGGCGGAAACTCTAGTCTTGGAACAATTTCTTCCTTAAAAAGCCACCTCTGCTACCGCTACATAGATCGGATCACCATGGCAACTAAAGTCGGGAGAAAAATCCATCGGCCACAGGATTACAGCAGTACGTGCACTCTACGAACCCATCTGTCTGCCACCACCCCAATCTGTACCACCAAAAAAATCCCAAGACTTCAACAGACGGACCAAAGCACCGTTCCCAGCAAATTCGAGCGCCCCAGATCCCCGGCAACGTTATCCCTGAACTGCCCATCATACCTCAGATCTAACCCGGAGCAGAGTGAACCATCTTCTAACGACCTCTCCACCCGCGGGCCGAAATTCAAAACACGGTCTCCCACCCCATTTCCATCGAAATAAAAAGAGATCGGCGAGGAGATGGGAGGATCTTTTTGGCAAACCTTCGGTCAGGGTCGAGGGCGCCATTGAGTCGTGATGTGGAGACCAGGGACGACAACGAGGCGACGAGACAAGACGCTAGGTGGCTGGAGGCTGGCTGTGGGTGGTGGAATTGTTTGGGCACCCGGTCGGCGCTATATGTATACTGCCGGGATACTTCCGGGAGGAAAAGGTAAATCGCTTCTAACGTTGTCTTGTCCTGGCCCTAGATGATCCATCGGACAGTAGAGAAGGGGGTTGGTAGGAAACATCATTTAGGGTTGAAAAGGCCAAACCTAGGTAGGTGGTTGAAATTCGAAAATGGGAAGGCCGGGGATGGTGAATTTGGTCCAAAGTTTTCTTTTTCTTTTTTTAGTGTTGTTTAATTTGGTTAGTGGTCCCACCGTTCATTAAATATTGATTTGTTTGGATCCTGGAATTAGTATACGTATATATATTCCAAAAATATATACAAGGATACGTACAGGATACGCATGGTTCCACTACTCGCCTTCTTTGCAACTAAGGAAACAATTTATGGGAGGATGCGTACTGGCCAGCCAGCCGAGACAACGCAAACGTTCTACCCAGAGTTACCGAAAACATGTCGTGCACATGGACCATGTGTAATCAATATAATCACAATTAAGCCTCTAGGATAAGTGCTCGGTTGTGTACATACTGCCTTTTCTGAGATGTTCATTGATCAGTATTTTTTTAAGAAAAAGGAGGAATCACCCCGGCCCTCTGCATCTGGGAGATGCATGCGGTCATATTATTTATTATTCACAAAGACCTTACAAAGAAATACAACAGTAAGCCCGAGGCCATCATCTAGACGACACATCTCGCTATTCTTATCCTTTTGATGAAGGTGTGCCGAATGTCCGAACCAAATACCAAACAGACATCGCACAAAAGCCTAACATCTAACGCCGGATGCCCCATCCAAAGCCACATAGGCGGGACTAGGTAACACTCCGGTTCGGCGCACTCTCAGTGAGTACCACACGCACATGCTGCAAAGGGCCGTCACCTCCGTCTTCCCTTGATCCATACTCAAAGCATGTACTGACGTATCGACCTTCTCAGGCCTCTCTACCATCGACGCCACCACGACGCCAGACAATGTCGACCTCCTGCGTGTGTCCATCGCCACACATCTGACCCCAAGCCTCCACTGCTCCATGCCGCCGAGAACCGCCGCCATGAATATGTAGAAATAAACACCGCTCCATCGAAGAAGCCATCCGCTGGTCCCTCGAGCCCGAGTGCAACTCCAAGGATGCCGCCCCCAAGGGGGTAACGACACATGAATGCCGTCGTCATCCGATCAGCTGATCTAGGGTTTCCCCCGGATGTATTGGGTGGGGTTAGGAGCTTCACCTCGATGATGCCTTCATGAAGGAAACGATGATAAGGGCATCGTCATCACCGGCTCCGGCCAACGACCGATGACCAAGTTTTCACCCGGATCCCTCCCAAGAAATCCACCCGACAACCTGTGCAATGTCTCGACCACCTTCAAAGCCCTAGACCTAGCCGCCTACATCCGGCGACCAACCGCAACAGCAGTGCCACCGTAGGAGCCCTGGCGCACCGGCAACTGCCTGAATGCGCCACTACTGGAGCCTGGGAGGAGGGCTCCCACCCCACCTCGCCAAACTGCGAGAGCCGCCGAGATGGATCCTGCACGCTCATCGCCGTCTCTGATCTGAACCAATCCGCGGCAAAACCATGAGATCGGCGATGCAGATCCGCCTTGGATAGGGACAACACCATGCCATGCCGTTGTAGGAAGCCCGAGCTTCACCCGCCGCCACCTTCTAGGGCCGCCGCCACAGGATCCAGCCGCCGCTGATAGGCCGAGCCGTCGGCCACCGCGACCAAGGCCGCCATGACCCCGCTAGCCCATCGAACGGCCGGCGCCACCAGATCTTCCTCGAAGTCTAGCAGCCCCGCTGCCCCCGCCCAGCACCATGCCGCCTTGCGTCACCGTGCCGCAGATCGGGGGAAAGCGCCCGGTGCCATGGGTGACCCGCCTCACCGATCTGGCACGGGTGGGAAGAGAAGAGAGCCTCCGCCGCCGCCATCATCCGCCTGGGGTTTCGCCCGGCGACCTCCTCTAGTGGCGGAGGAGGAGAAGGGGAGGATGGACGTTCCCGGTAGCGGGGGCTAGGGTTTCCACCCGAGCCGCCCTAGCGGGAGGGCGACGCGGGTTAGGCCTGTGTGTTCTGACTTTCAAAAAATCTGACTTTCACAATTAGCGGGATAGCCTAGCCATGTGCTCTGTTCATAGAGGTCGGTCACCGCCACAGGCAAGCCACATGATGTAGTGCAAAGGGAGAGCAGAGGGATGGGGCGTCGCGATCTATCTAATGATGTGTAAGATCCTGACTTAATATGAATGATAGACCACTCATGTTAATAAGGAATTACTTCTTTTTCTGTAGCCCAACCAAAAGGAACCTGAATTTTTAGCGTGCTTGGCTTCAAGCGATTTGAGGATAGGTGACTGATTAACAAGTTGAACCCGGGTGCGCGCAAGTGAGGACAAAGTGTTTAGAAAAGACTAGTATTGGTCTGGGTGCACAGTATAGATCCTGCCATGCATAACCACAGGGAACCGATGGCCATGGCCTGGGATTACAATTGGTATCAGAGTCAACCCTCGGGGTTAGATGGGCGCGTGCTGATCAAGTGTGCGGACATGTGGCACATGTGTGCATGGCCTGTTGTGGCACACGACATGGTACATGTGCCGAATTTGACTCATAAATGTTTGCCAAAAGGGAACGTTCCTATGGGCTGATAAGGACGTAGGTTCCTTCGAATGGGGGTGTATGTGAGATCATATTCCTTGTAATAGAAATAATAGACTACTCATATATCAATAAGGAATTTCTTTTTTGGGGGAGCCTAACCGAAAGGAACCTCAAAGTTAAGCGTGCTTGGCTTGGAGCGATTTAAGGATGGGTCACCGACCAAAAGTTGATTACGGGTACACACAAGTGAAAACAAAGTGCGCAGGAAAGATTAGTGTTAGTCTATGGGATCAATCTAGATCCCGCCAAAAGTAACATCCGGGAACCGGTGGCTATGGCCGATGTTGGAATCAACCACGTAGTAGAAATCCTGTCCGGTATGGACTAGGAGCAGTCACCGACTCGGTTTTGTAATAGGCTAGCAGCTAATATAAATACTCGTGTAACCCTACGTTGTAACATCAGATCAAACAAAGCAATAAAATCCAAAGGCTCGACACGAGCCTTTTGCGATCAACTCAAGCGTGTCTCCTGTGCTTGTTTCTTGTGCTAAGCTAGCAAGACATCCAAAGCATCCACCAGGCTGCCTGCTTGCTAGCTTAGCTAGTACGTGTGTATTGCGTCTCCATCGTCCGGTGACTCGGAAGCTAATCGGACAAGCTCGTACACGTATATTGTCGGAAGGTACTTAGCAGCATCGTGATCTGGGCCAACAATTGGTATCCCCGCAAAAAAAAAAAATAATTGGTATCTAAAGCAAGGTTAATCTTTTAGTAACGAAGAATCATGTCGGACGACGAGAAGAACAAGCAGCTAGCGGAGTACTCCAGTGCGGTTAAAGTATTTGCTGCTCCGGCGAGTTCGTCTTACCCATGATTTGATGGCGAGAACTTCGAGGTCTGAAAGGCCCTCATGGAGTGTGGTCTCCGCGCCAACGAGCTATGGGACGTGGTCGACCCAGAAGGCGATGCGTTCAAGAAGGAGGGAGCCGAGCACCCCAGTCAACTCATCACGTCATGCCCCAATTGAAATAGGCAAAAAATTCTACTCTCAATAGGAATTGAACCCATGGCCTCCAGTAATTATTCCTATGGCGAGCACCAGTCGAACTAGCTGCCTTTTTTGATATACAAACAAGGTACATTCTTGGACTAGGGGTGAGGGGAGGAGCTTGTTTGAAAACATATCCCCCTCCCCTCGCAATAACTTCCATGTAAATAGCACAATAATATGTGCACTGTAGACTTGATAACTCACGTATAAACACCGTGATAACTTTGACTCTAGGGAAGAAAGTTATTTGAGAACATACCCTCGATAACTTATGTGTAGATAGCATGGTAACATATGGATCATAGGCGTGGTAACTCACGCACAAACACCATGATAACTTTGTCCCAAGAAAAGTTGTTCGGAATGTACCACGGCAACTCATGTGTAAATAACATGATAATATATACACATATCATAGCTGATAACTTACCTAACCCATGCCTGGTAATTATTTACACGAAGAAAAGTTGTCAAAACATATCAACATGGGATCTAATTTCATAGGTCTCGTCGCAACAGATTTTTTTTTGTGAAAACGAATTTTCTATGAGATCGATGGTTTGAGCTATAAAATATTTTGAAGTTTCAAAATATATGAGAATCTAAGATGACATCAAATGTTACCTCTAATGCATGCAGACATGTCCATATGAAGAGAAGAAAGGAGGAACAATTTTTATGCCCCAGTAGTTTCTGTGTAATCAACATGATAACCTATGCTCAACTAGCATGATAACTTGTGTAATACACGTGTGGTAAATTTTTACTTAAAAAAAGGCGTCGGAACGTATCAACATGGGATCTAGTTTTAAAGATCTCGTCGCAAAGAATCTTTTATGTAAAATTAGTTTTTGTATCAGACGATTTGAGTTACAAAACATTTTGAAGTTTTGAAATACAAAGGAATCTAAAGAGATGTCATCAGTTTCGCCTTACATGCATGCATGTAATTATGCCTTCTAATAAGTGTCATGCGCACGTACATGATGAAAAAGATGCACTAATAATCATGCGTATGTGAGGAAAATCCGATTGCATGCACTCATGGAGCTACGAATGGTCACTCGGTTTTGTTGGTTAAATTCCAAACAGTAGGACGCTAGCACAATCCTTATGTATTCGCGGCGTTTTTAACTACTTTAAAACCAGTCTCTAAGGGTTGGTCGCCTTGGGGTGGGCATGCTTTCAGTTTTTAGTAGAGTATGTCTCTTCTGTTTGGACTAGCAAAAGTTTGACGCCGACACTTTGTTTTGTTGAAGAAAGCCTTGTGTGATGTGTGTTGTGTTTGCCTTACTATCAACAGGGACAGTCATCTCCACTAGAAGAGTCACACAAAACATGGAGTCAAATATGGGTCAAATCTCCACCCCCTTCGCTCGGGGCGGTGATTCCAGATTTCATATTCATAGCAGCGAAGCAAAATTAATAGTCAATTATTGTCCGTCTAAATATTCGTTGTGGAGTGCCATTCAGTTTTCACGATGAACACCGCAGCAAAGATTATTAATAATAATAAATCTTGGTTGTGGTAAGGTCGAGTTTAATGGAGTGGGGAAGGATGGGGAGGGGAGGAGGCACGGTCAGCGCCATTTGCAATGGTGGAGGAGGACGCTTGAAGCTCTAGTGAGGTTGGGGCATTGGTTTGTGTCATCGATGGTGTGCATGGTGCGTGAACGATTGAGGTGATAGATTTTGAAATGCAATTAAAACGTCTAGATTGCATCATAACGATTACATTAGTCCAAATGGATTATCTCATCAACCTCTCATACAGTTACATATAATGATCAGTTGTCAAACTTTATAAAATTTGAGCAAGTTTGTAGAGAAATTTTATTTACATCTAGAGTAAACAATCCATATCATGAGATACACCCTGACACATATTTTTATATTACTAAAGTTTGACTTTTACAAAAATCTAAGGGCACTACATTGCATATGAAACTAAGGGAGTAATAAGTGAGTGATAAACTTGAGAAAGATTATAGGGAGAATATATTATGATTTAAATTCTGAGGGGTCCGCCTTGCACGCTAAGATTACACTTTTTCAAGTTGCGCTGTTCTTTTTTTCCGATGACGTTCCAATAGATGTGAACAAGGTGGCCTTGTGCGGCCGGCGATTGATTGAGCTAGCTTGGCTGCCACGATTACCATACATAGCAAGCATTCTTTCTTCCTTTCTTCACCTCCATAGCTATAGCTTCCCAGCAGATCCATTTAGCCTCCCGCACAAAAGTCCCTAAACCTTTCCTCACACATGAGTCCATGAATGTAGCCTCACGTCCTCTTTACACGTGAACGTACACCTGATTAATTCCAACCAAAGATTTTGCTCCTTTTGCAAGTTTTGAATCAACCATACATTCCATTTCCATCCATCACGTAAATATATACACGATGCATCATGCCAACCTTCCCATATCATCTCACCTAGCTCTCTCGATCACAATTCAAACCACCATCAACCAGCCAATCCATCCATCACATCGTCCACCACGATTCCCTGCCTACGCTTCCTCATGGCGGCCGCCACCAACACCAAGCAGAAGCAGCCGGCACCAATGCCGGAGCTTGCCAACGGCGAGAAAACCGAAGCGGTGGTCGAGAACCTGGCAGCGGGAGTGATACGGGGCACCGAGGAAGGGAAAGCCAAAGCTGTAGCCGCTGCCGTGGAAGCCAAAGCAGTGCTGGAGAAGAAGGCCACGGCATGCAGCGGCTGGAAAGAGCGCGTGGCAGAGGTGCTGGAGCAGCTGACAAACATGAAGTGGGCGGACGGCGTGGTGGAGAAGGCAAGGAACAACAAGGAGGTGGTCGCCATAGCCATCGCTGCTTTCTCGCTCGGCTTCTTCGTCTCTCACAAGTTATTCAGGAAGTGAGCACCACACATACGAACAATGGATAAATATGTACTGGAGTAAAGATACATAGTTGTGTGATTAAAGTGTACAGTGACACAGCAGAACATGTAAAGTAATTTGTGCAAGTAAAGTATGTACTCCCTCCGGTCCTTTTTAGTTTGCATATAAGATTTATCTGAAGTCAAGCCTCGTAAAGTTTGACCAACTTTATAGAAAAAAATACCAACATTCATAATGTGAAATCAATATTAGTAGATGCGACATGAATTAAATTTTCACATTATATAACTTTAGCATGGTAGATGTTGATATTTTTCCATACAAACATGGTCAAACTTTATGAAGTTTGACTTCAGACAATTCTTATATGCAGAGTAAAAAAGACCGGAGGGAGTATATTGACACTAAAAACATGAAGTCAATCATCATATCTGGCTAGAACCAAAGTTGGCAAAATCTTGGCATTTTCATTGGTGAAATAATTTTTTTTGAAAAGAAGGATATTCCCCGGCCTCTTTATCAGGACGATGCATGCAACCATATATTATTAATAGTATAAAATCCAGCATCTCAACATCATTGACCCATAAAGAAAGTGAAAAACAAACCCTGAGGCTGTATACCTCGCAGCAGTAACTTCCCAGATAGCCACTAATCCTATGATACAATACGCAACATAAACGAAAACAATACAACTCTTAGACTACGCCTTCAAGAAGGAATCACCGCACGTGTGCCAATGATGGCGAGTCCACCACAAGGTTGAACTTCGGATTCTCATCCCCACAGCAAAGCTTCAATCCACCAACTTCATAAAGGACACGACACAGGCGCGCGATGACATAGCAATCAGAGATCTTCTGTTTCCACTGGAATGCAAAAACTCGTCGTTGAAGTCATATGTACCATCCGCCCTTATCCAGCTACCGACGCTTCGATAGCCGGATACCTCTAGAGGAGACATGAAAAAAAAGACGTCCCATACCGCCTGCCTCCTGCTACTGTCGCATCACCTTCGATCCAACAACAACAGGCTAAACTTGACACCTTCACTAGAGCCACCGTGACACCTCCATTAGAGCCACCGTGCATCACCTGTCGGTAACAGGCACGACTTGACGTCTCCATATAAGACGTCGTGCGTAGCAACCGCCAGTAGCACATCCACCCGTGGCTTCACGTGCCGACGACAGGCACCGCCTGACAACTCCGAAAGAGGCACATGTGTCACCCGCCCAACTGCATCGAACCGGGTCTATTGATGAAAGGGACGTCACATACCTCCACCAGCCTCAGAAGGCCGTCACCATCTCGAGATCCGGACTCCTAGTCGACCGCACGACTCCGGAGTCCGCTGCCGCTGATGAAGTGGGGCAGCCGCCCCGATTCCAGGCGTTACAAGGAGCACCCACTGTCGCGCCAGCTGATGTCGTCGCCCATACAACGGCAACCGCCGCCGCGATCCCGCATCAAGCACCGTCGACGCCGGAGGAAGCTCTGGCCGCCACGCCCGGACACGGGATCCGAAGATCCGCCGCGAACGGTGCCGCCACAAGGACCCACCAAATTGTTGGGGTCTAACCCTAGCTAGCTCGAACTGGTTTTCAGGGACAGAGGTAGAAGAAGAAGTAAACGCATAGGTGTTTTGCGGCGACGAACGCCTCGCTGCCAAACAGCTTTTTTCTCCAGTTCAAACTGTCAACAAATCACGAGCTACATAGACCTATATAGGCAGACGCACGCCACCGGCGCTAAAAAACGCCATGGACGCACCACACATCTCGTAACAAACACGAGATTAGCCAGCTTTTTAGCTAACAGAAACGCAGCGCCTACGCTTCCGCTCCACACGAACGCGTTCACCTCACGATCACATGCCTGGCAACAAACCAGCTTGACTCGGACTCGACCCAAACTAGAACTGCACCGTGGACACGAACGCGAGCACGGACTCACGCACCATCCGGGACACACACACACATACGGTTTATTCCTAACACACATGGCCCGTCATCCCCGGTAAAGGCAATGCCACCACCACCGTGATCGGATCCGGGTCAGCCGTCGCCTTCGCCACCGCCAAGACCGGATCCGGGCTGAACGCCGCCGCCGGCACTGCCACCGGCCACGCCCAGCCCAACCTTCATCTATAAGCAACGTCCATAGCTAGCTTCCCTCCAAAGGTCCATACCTAGCAACCCGCACAAAGATCCCTAAACCTTTCCTCACACATGACTCCATGGATGTAGCCTCACGTCCTCTTTACACGTGAACGTACGCCTGATTAATTCCAACCAAAGGTTTGCTCCTTTTGCAAGTTTTGAATCAACCATACATTCCATTTCCATCCATTACCATGCCATGCCAAGCACCTAAATATATACACGATGCATCATGCCAACCTTCCCATCTCATCTCACCTCTCTCGATCACAATTCACAACCACCATCAACCAGCCAATCCATCCATCACAGCGTCCACCACGATTCCCTGCCAACGCTTCCTCATGGCTGCCGCCACCAACACCAAGCAGAAGCAGAAGCAGCAGCAGCAGCCGGCACCGAAGCCGGAGTTTGCCGACGGCGAGAAAGCCAAAGCGCTGGTCGACCAGGAGAACCTGGCAGCGGGAGTGATACGGCGCATCGAGGAAGAGAAAGCCAAAGCAGCGGCCGCTGCCATGGAAGCGAAAGGGGTGCTGGAGAAGAAGGCCACGGCGTGCAGCGGCTGGAAAGAGCGCGTGGCAGGGGGGCTGGAGCAGCTGACGGACATGAAGTGGGCGGACAGCATGGTGGAGAAGGCAAGGAACAACAAGGAAGTGGTCGCCATAGCCATCGCTGCTTTCTCGCTCGGCTTCTTTGTCTCTCACAAGTTATTCAAGAAGTGAGCACCACACATACGAACAATGGATAAATATGTACTGGAGTGAAGATACATAGTTGTGTGATTAAAGTGTACAGTGACACAACAGAACATGTAAAGTAATTTGTGCAAGTAAAGTATGTATATTGACACAAAAACAGGAAGTCAATCATCATATCTGGCTACAACCGAAGTTGGCAAAATCTTGGCATTTCCATTGGTGGAATCTACCAGATATTACAATACTCGTGGCACATACAGAGAAGAACTCATCTACAGTTTCTATGTACATAGAACCATGGTTGTCGGCTAGCCACCACCGATCAGGTTATTCGTTGCATTTTGCACCATGCCTTCGTGCCACTTGGAGAAGAGGAGAAGAACTCATTCACACGAAGAAGTGCTCAAACCGTGGCCCGTGGAGGGCGAATTCCGCCTACGTTCTCGACTCCTTCGTTGCACGTGTACGTCGCCTTCGTTGCGACTCTATCAAATTGCTTTTGTGGATCTTCAGTTCTAGGCCCTAGCTAGCTCATGGACATCCTCTAGTGCGGAGCAATGGTTGTTGTCGGTGTGCAAGGGAGAAGAAAGAAGACGGAAAAAGGAAGAAGGAAGACAAAGATGATGAGAGGTTTCCATGTGGGGTCGTTGGTTTGAGGGATTAAGCTCAGGGGATCTACATGAGAAAAAGTTTAATCCCTCAAAATTATTGAATTTTGGGGATAGGGAGAAAGTTTGGGAATTAAGTTTTAAGTGATATGCTAGAGATGCTATTAGCTCTGATGGTTAGACTCATCAACCCCCCTTTAGCTCCCGCTAATGTGCCATTGCATACGGACGTGGTATATTGTGCCACATTAACCATATTTTCTTTTGAGTTTGCTTTGTACTTCCTTCATCAAAAAATAAGTGTATTTGATTTAGTATAATTTTGACATTTTCTCCTACTTCATCGATGAAACTTAGCTCCAAACTACTTATTCATCTCAAAAGAATTTAAAGGACTTAAGCTATGAAGGAACTACGAGAAGAGCAAGTCAAGCTCCTCCGTTGGCAACATTTGCCCTATTACAGAAGCATCCTTCATTGCACCACTGGATATAAGTAGCGTCAATGTTATTTGAGGGATGAGATGATCACACATGCCCCTTTGCCCTTGCTTCAGCTATATCCTTATTTGTGATGTATTTGAGAGAAACAATATACACGCAAGATTTTAAGAAAAATTACAAAGACTATCAACATATTTGAAAACAATATTTTCGTCCATCTAGGAAAATCAAAAGATTAATCATCCTAATTGTTGGGCAATTAATTAGGCTTTGTTGAAACCCATTATTCAATTCGTTTCTTCTCCGGAAAAAGGTCATGGAACGCACATGTCCTCACCCATGCGCACTGGTGTCGCCTTTCACCCTCCCTGTCCACTTGCCACAATAGCATTCCTCTCTCACCCTTGGTTTGGCTCGAATAAACTAGGAAGAATATGTCCAGCAGAATCAACTTATTAGCTCCATACAAAAGCTGAAAAAGGCTTCGGTCGATCAGTTCCAATCCTACGGATTTCCTATTCTTCAGTACACAACACTACATGTATCGACTCCTCTAGCGATATTTTTCCTTTGGTTTTCCTCTGAGTTTTGGTACGTTTCCACCTGGCTTTTAAGTGTTTCGTTACTTTTGCTCCAGGTTTCGACTGCTTATCCTATTCATAACAAAAAGTTAAATTGGCCAAGCTTAAGATGGAGGGGATGTGCGCCGGTTGCAAAAAAAACTATAACTGGCGCTTAAGGCACCAAATAGGGGTTGGGACAGCGCCCCTGCCCCCGACACGATAAAAGCAAGACAAAAGAGCAGCCCAGCCCAGTTTGTCCATATGACCGATTTAACACGGAACAAGCAACACTGCACAAATCTTGAAGCAACAATGACCTAATGGTCAAGGAGTTGACTATGACTTGGCTAAAACTTAGTGACTTAAGTTGTTCTGTTACGAGGGTCTGTCCACGCATGCTAAGATTGCACTTTATGCTAATTGAGCGTAGCTCAGATGGGAAGGTTCCTTGTGGTGGAACCAGTCCACCAGAGTTCAAGTCCTACACTTGACACTTGTACTTGTGTTTTCCTAAAAGGAGAGATTCCCAGCGACTACAAGGCATATGTGGTGGTTTCATTAACAAATTGCTAAGTCTCAGTTGACTAAGACTTCGTTAAGTCTCAGTCGATGTTATATCCGTCGGATCTTACATTAAGATCCGTGCAAATTTTTTTTTCAGTTTTTTTATTTTTCTCACTTGACTGAGACTTGGTTAAATTTCAGTCGACTGAGACCTAGCCACACCCCTTCATTAATTTTAAGATGTTGTACCGGCTTAATATCTCGGAGGTGCTTATAACGATAACATGTGCATGTGGGTGTTCATAGCGGTGAGGATATGTGCATGTTTGTGAGCATATGTACTACTACATTTGTCTGGTTTATTGGTCCCCTTCGTATTTTGTGTCCAACTTTGCATAGATTTGACTAACAAATTATAAGTTATATGTCACAAAACTTATATTGTTAGATTCATATTTAAAAAAGGTTTTCAATGATACTATTTTTAGGGTCTATAACTTATTTTTGATAGTTAAATCAAAGGTCAAAGTCTGACCCAAACTCTAAGTTGGACCAATGAACAGGATGGAGGTAGTAAGTGTTTTATTAAAGGAAATTATTGCACTTTCTGAAGTTGCTTTTGTTTGACCCGCAACAAAAAAAGTTACTTTTTTTTTCTTTCGAAGACGTAGTCCGCCTCCGATAGATGCGAACGAGGTGGCCTTGTGCGGCCGGCGATCGATCGAGTTGGCTTGCCTGCCCCGATTACCATGCACAGCAAGCATCCTTTTTTTTCTTCACCTCCATAGCTAGCTTCCCTCCAAATCCATTTACCCTCCCGCACAAAGATCCCTTAACCTTTCCTCACACATGACTCCATGAATGTAGCTACACGTCTTCTTACACATGAATGCATTCCAAGAACGTACGCCGGACTAATCCATCCAAAGATTTCCTACTTTTACAAGTTTCGAACCAACAATACATACTCTTACATCCATCACCATGCCATGCCAACACCTAAATATATAAACGACGCATCATGCCAACCTTCCCAAACTCAGCAGCTCACCTCCCTCGGTCACAGACTCACAGTTCACAACACCATCAACCGACCAATCCATCCATCCATCGCAACGTCCACCACGATTCCCTGCCTACGCTTCCTCATGGCGGCCGCCACCAACACCAAGCCGAAGAGGCAGCAGCCGGCACCGGTCCTGGACCCCAAGTTCGAATGGGCGGACAAGGCCAGCACCTACGTGCTCCGCCTCAGCCTCGAGGGGTTCAAGAAGGGCGACTTCAGGGTGCAGGTGGACGGCGCCGGCAGGCTCACCGTGAGCGGGGCGAGGCCGAGTGCCACCCCGGGCTCCTTGCACAAGGTCTTCCAGCTCCCGTCTACCGCCAGCCTCGATGACATCGCTGGCCGCTTCGAGTCCGGCGTGCTCACGCTCACCGTGCCCAAGCGCGCGTACTCTGGTGTCCCCGCGCCGACGAGCATCGAGGAGATTAAGAGGGATAAACCTGGTGTGGCCAAGGAAGACGTCAGGCCGCCGCCAACCAAAGACATCGACGGCAACGATAAGAAGGCGGCCAGCGGCGACGACAGCACCACCAAGCCTAAGGAAGAGATCGCCAAGGAGGAGGATGTGTCCAACAAGCCCATGGACGAGGCCACGAAGAATGCTCAACAGCAGAAGCAACCGGAGGAGGCAAGCAACCACAAACAAGAGCAGCAAAAGCTAGCACCAGAACCAGAGGTGAAGAAGGAGCAAGAAGTGAAGCCTGAGGCTCCCGAAAAGCCGGCGCCGGAGCCGGAGGTTGCCATCGACGAGAAGGACAAAGCGGTGGTTGACCAGGAGAGCCTGGCGGCGGGCGTGAGACGGCGCATCGAGGAAGAGAAAGCCAAGGCTGCGGCCGCTGCCATGGAAGCCAAAGCGGTGTTGGAGAAGAAGGCCACGGCGTGCAGCGGCTGGAAGCAGCGCGTGGCAGGGGGGCTGGAGCAGCTGACAGACATGAAGTGGGCGGACAGCGTGGTGGAGAAGGCAAGGAACAACAAGGAGGTGGTCGCCATCGCCATCGCTGCTTTCTCGCTCGGCTTCTTCGTCTCTCACAAGTTATTCAGGAAGTGAGCACCACAGATATAAACAATGGCTGAATATGTGCTGGAGTGGAAATATATAGTTGTGTGATTAAAGTGTACATACATAACAGAACAAACATGTAAATACATTTGTGCAAGTAAATTAAAGTATGCACTACCGGAAAATGGTCCTACCCCGACGGCCAAACCTATGCCTACGGTTGCCGTCGGCCTAGTTTGAGCTATGTCGACAGCCAGTCCTGGCCGTCGGGTTACACAGACCTATACCGACAGCCGCCGTCGGCACAGAACGGCCGTCGACCTATATGTAGACATGCCGACAGCAGCCGTCGGCATAAATCAGCCATCAGCATACCTGTGGGCCCAGCGACCCTGCCCGTGACTAGAGGCTAACGCCGTCAAACCTATGCCGACGGTCTGGACGAGCGGCCGTCGGCATATCTCCGCATGCCACATCACCGATCCGCGGCGTAGGTATGCCGACGGCAGCCATCGGCATAGGTGCCACGTCACCGATCCGCGGCACGACGCCCACCAAAACCCTGCCGTCTCTATGCTGACGGCATAGCTATTTTTTTACATGTGTTTTTTTGCATATGTTTTTATGCTTTTTTTACATATGTTTTTATGCTTTTTTAAAGTATGTTTTCATGCTTTTTTATGTATTATACTAGTAAACTTGCACGTGCAATGCACGTATCCGCCCAAAGAAAATCCTTGCTCATAGAACCCTTTTAAGCCATCTATGCTCATAAAACCCTTCTAGGCCATCTATATTCTATTGTCTGGAGAACAACATGCCATGTATATTGGCTATTGCAGTAGGTAAAAGATTTGGCTCGAGACAACTTTGCTAAATTCAGCAATATATATGTGTGTCTTAGGGTAATCTCCAATGCACCTCACCGTTGTTAGTAAGTGGAACCACTATGCAGCCACTGTGTTTAGGTAATTAGAAAAAAAAGAATATATATGATTAAACATGCTGACCACCGCCACGAGGGCCTTGCTTGGGTCGACTGTTTTCGCCTGGCTGGCCAGATGTGACACTTTGCGTCCTCTGTGCCCCGTGCCTTGCTATGTACCCTCTCCTTCCATATATCTCTTTTGCCCCTTGTAATACCCCCTGACCATCCTGGCAATTTGGGCATTTTTAAATTCAAAAAGTTATATTGGATTTACAATGGGATCACCAATCGGAAACTTATGAGTTACTCAACTATTGATTCAACATCACTCGGCAACATAATGGGTGTGGTAGGCGAAAAAATATAACAACCTGAATTGTAATGAACAAAGGATCTAGCTGACAACGTTAAGTGGGCACAAGGACAACTGAATCTTCAGAATTAGTGATTGCAGCAATATAACATGACACAGAAAACAATAATCAACCTGACCCTGCTTCCTAGTTCGATTTCAACAAAGTATTACAAAGAGTCATGTTAAATTGAATTTTGAACTATACCATATGAAAAGCCGACCAAGGCAAGCTAACTGCTATAGGTCAATCAAAAGCTTACACACCATGTTTCAAGAAAACACGGAAATAATCCAATTGAGTAGCATCAAACAAATGAAAGCTTGCAGTCAAGTGATACAGATATGGTAGATGATTGCATATAACTAAAACATGTAACAGAAGGGAAAGAGTTTTGTAAAGAATGCACATAACCTATTTAATCGTATTCCTTCTACTCTTACATCCAGACGTTGCACAATCCGTGTGGAAAGAACTGATAATAAATTCATACATGACATGCTGCGTGTAAGCTATATATGAAACAAGATCAAGATTCAAAAAGGTATATGTTAGATTTGTAAGAAACTGTCCACCTTTAATTATAATTCAGAAAATACCCAATTCAAGTGACTACCTTGATTGAAGAACTAACTGGTTACAGATTTAGCAACTGCCACTCCTATCCATCCTTGCTTCCCTTGAGTCTTGACATAGACAATATTCATCTTACAAACAAGAAATAGCTTTATAAGGATGTAACCCTTAGGATCAAAAGCTTGCAGATCAAATTCTATAGACCTTCAAAAAAAATCTTGGCAGACAACATGGGCGCAGCTCTCTATCTAAAACCATTCTTAAGAGAACAGAAAAAAGAACATTTGCAACATTAACAGCTGAGCAATCAAAAAGGATATTTCTATGTTACAGTGCATGTCATATTTCTCATGCACTATTTTTTTCAGATTTCTTACTTCTTGTTATTAATACTTCATTATTCTGAATTCCTACTTAGTGTTATTAATTTAGTAAAGATAACATGCATTGTTGTTTATTTTTCAATAATAAGTAAAGGCAGGGAAAAACTCATGTGCACACTCTCCAGCTATAAGAATAACTAATGCAATAAGACACTGATCGGGGCATACCAATATTTAAGTCTTGTCAGACCACAATAAGAGAACAATTAGTCACATATTGATACTTGGTTTCAGTAATAAGAAGGATCACAAGTTCGACATAAAAAATGAAGTCCATTTAGTTACTGGAGTTACAAATTCAAGGTGATGCCTTAACTTGCTGCTGGCTTCGAGGTTGTGACCTCCCCTCCCCTTCTTGGTTATTCCTGTCCCCCCTCTTTGTTTCACTGAGCTCATCCCCACTTCTATTTTCCTCTTCATCATCCTGTAGCAAAACAACAGAGTTTGAGATGCATCAGACTTTCACAGATCACAATGTAACTCTGAAACTTCATATAATATTTCTAATTTCCATGTAGTAGAGTCCAACCTATATACAGATATAATTACACTGGTAGAAAAAGGGCCTGTTGTCCCGGTTCCTGAACCGGGACTAAAGGGTAGGTACTAATGCCCTGTCCCTTTAGTCCCGGTTCAATCCAGAATCGGGACTGATGGGCCTCCACGTGGCCTGTGCGCGGAGCCCAGGCAGGAGACCCTTTGGTCCCGGTTGGTGGCACCAACCGGGACCAATAGGCATCCACGCGTCAGCATTTCTGTGGCTGGGGTTTTTGTTTTTGTTTTGAAAGGGGGGGGGGTTGGGGGTTTTGGGGGGTTAATTTAGGTGTTTCATATATTGTGTTAGCTAGCTATAATTAATAGAGAGAAGTGTCCTCTCTTATGTCCGTGCTTGGTCGACGCTACGTACTATACATACGTATAGAGAGGATTAGACACGCTAGCTAGCTAGTAAGCAAACGAAGGAAACAGAAGATCGTCATGAACATATATGCATACAGAGAGAAGTGATATCGACCTCCTCTCCTTCTCTAAGAGATTGGTCGAACAACAAGTTCTCGTATATCTATCCGACACTACCGGCTACATATATACAATAATTATCTCTTACAAATATAATCATACGGACTCATGGTCCACATAGTATTCTCTGTCTTCAGCGATCACGTGGTCAAGAAAGAATGCCGCCAATTCCTCTTGAATTGCTCGCATGCGAGCTGGTGCTAGGAGTTCATCCCGCTTCCGAAACATCTAATTTGAAGAAGGGGGTCAATACATATATATATGAATGAATGGAACTCAACACAAATGATGGTAATAAAATAAAATTGTGAATGTTGTTATTTACGTACTTCATATTGTTCGTCAGTGTAGCCCCGCTCACAGGTCGTGTGGCGGATGGACTCGCAAACGTAGTATCCACAGAAATCATTCCCTTGTTCCTGCCACAACCACTTTACAAGAAATAGAGGTCAATCAAACTGATAAGCAAGAATGCCAAATCAATAGGAGATGCGCGGAACATGCTACTATAGTACTTACTTTCGGGTGTCTAAATTGCAGCTTCTTTGGGAGTCCTGGAGCTTTTTTGGAGAATTTTTTCCAAACCCTGCCAGACAAAGAAAACAATTACTTGATATATCAGGAAATGAACAAAGTTGCTGATATGGTGGATAATGATCGATTTAACTTACTTCTCGAGCATTTGAGTCATGTCCGCATAGTCCTGGGGATCTTTTCGTCTTGAGTCTAAGACAGTTACTAGTCCCTGCTCAAGCTTAATCTCTAGGAGAATATAGTGGTAACTGCACACACATGCATAACTCATCAATTACATTACTATAACCTTGACTAATATATAAGGGAAACCGAATACGCACAAGACAGTAACACTCACTTGAAGTTGTAAGGAAAGAGTATTATATCTTTGTTTTCATTTATTACCAACGATCGTAGCAAGTTGGCCTCGGTATCTGCGGCATGAAATTTAACCTAAGTTGCATCTATGAGATATGTGTTAATGAACCCAATATCACCGACTTGTCTTTTCTTCAATTCGGCAATCTTCAATCTGCATACTATAGTGAGGATGATTATAAATACATGCAATGAAAGAGCTGAGCTATATAGAGAGACTTAATGACAGAAGTAGTACTACTTACAGACAGTAGCAGGTGACCGTTGTTTTATCGAGGGCCAATTGATTGAAAAACTGAAAGAACTCCTCAAATGGAACAGGAAACAGTTCAATTCCAACGAGGTCATGCTCCTTTTTAACTTTCACATACAAAGTACTCCTCCCCTAGAGACTCTGCAGATTTTCAAGTACCAATCATGCAATCTTTGCATCAGCGTTGATAGAGATCTTTCATCTTTGACGAGAGGCTTCTCGTACTCGTATCTTTGTATCTGCACCTCCATGGGTTCATAATGTACATCGCCGGGCAGGTAATCGCCAAGATTGCTATAACCGGGCACCATCCTCGGATCATTAGCGACGTTGTTGCTAGGCACCTTGAGTGGGGGGCACGATTGCTTCGCTTGTTCGCCGAGCTGGGCAATTTGTTTCCCAGCTCTTCGTTCTTTCAGCCTTTGATCACTGACAGTACTTCCCGACCGCTCCGCTTCGGCAAATTCCTTTCCAATAATGCGCTCATAGTTTCCTTTCGGCGGAGACTTGGGTGGTTTTGTCAGGGCAGCCAGAGTGCGCTTCGCTTTCACCGGATCTACCTTCTCCTCCGGAGGTGGATGTTTCTTTGCTTTCACCCCTTCAAAGAAGTTCCTCAATTCTTCTCGCGTGATCTCGGCATTCTCCTCCAGGGTCCTCTCGTATGGTAACTTCTCTGGAGTCTTCAGAGAAGGACCGAATCTGTATGTCCTCCCGCCTCTGGCTGTACTACTAGACGCCGGCAGAGCAGACAGAGCGGTTGTCTTCTTTACTTGCTTACGAGGCGGCGGAGAAGGACTACGACACGCCAGAGCAGCCGGAGCGGCAGCAGGTCTCTTCCACCCTTGCTGACAAGGCGGAGAAGGAGGAAGCTGGTTGCTCGGGCGCGTCGGCGCAGGCGGAGAAGGAGGCGGAGTGCCGCCACGCGCCGGAGAAGGAGCCGGTCGAGTGCCCTGATCGTCACTCACTGGAGGAGGAGGCGGTGGAGGAGGCGGGGTGCCCTGACTCGCCGGAGGAGGAGGCGGTGGAGGAGGCGGAGTGCCCTGACTTGCCGGAGGAGGAGGAGGAGGCGGAGGTGTCCAGTTCGGAAGGTTGGTGAGCTCCTTCTGCCATAGGCATGGAGTCTTCAGAGCAGACCCCAGCCTAGTCTCCCCTTCACCGGTAGGGTGGTCAAGCTGGAGGTCCTCAAATCCCTCCATTATTTCATCTACCATCACCCTAGCACATCCTTCTGGAATCGGCCGACAGTGAAAAGTTGCGCCGGGTTCAGTAGGATAAATAGAGCCAACAGCCGCCTTGACCTTCAAATTCATCCATTGTGTCATAAGGTGGCAATTTTGAGACTCCGTGATAGCATCCATGGGATAGCTGGCAGGAGCCGTCAAGGCATGCTCCGGCTGAAGCAGCTCGGTGGAAGCCATGCTGCTTCTCCGCTGAGATGGCGGGGTAGCTTCGGGGGAAGCTTCGGCAGTATGTTTGCTGCGATTTGCTTCTCGTTCCTCTATCGCTTGTACCCTTACTTGCAGCGCCTGCATTTGGGTCTGCTGCAATTTTTTCCTCCTCTCCTGGGATTTGTAACCTCCTGCGTCCGGAAACCCAACGTTCCACGGAATGGAGCCTGGCGTGCCTCTTGTCCGTCCAGGGTGCTCAGGATTCCCGAGGGCCATTGTGATCTCGTCGTTCTCTCTATCTGGAAAGAACGTTCCCTTGCTGCGCCACTTCGATATACTGCTGAAGCTTCCTGACTGGTATGTCCATCTGATCGTTCGTCCAAATGCGCTTCCCTATTACAGGGTCCAAGGTTCCGCCAGCCCCAAAGAACCAAGTCCGGCAACGGTCTGGCCAGTTAATTGTCTCTGGTTCGACCCCTTTATCAACCAGATCATTCTCAGTCTTGGCCCACTTAGGCCGGGCTACGAGGTAGCCACCCGACCCCGTGCGATGGTGATGCTTCTTCTTCGCAGCATTTTGCTTGTTTGTCGCCGACATCTTCTTACTCTTTTCCGATGTCTTGTGGGCCACAAATGCGGGCCAGTGATCTCTGATCTTCTCATATCTGCCCTTGAATTCTGGTGTCTCTTTATTTTCGACAAACTTATTCAGTTGTTTCTTCCACCTCCTGAATAGTTCTGCCATCCTCTTAAGAGCAAAAGACTTGATTAATTGCTCTTTAACTGGCTTCTCTGGATCATCCTCTGGCGGTAGGGTGAAGTTTGACTTCAGCTCAGTCCACAGATCATTTTTCTGCATATCATTGACATAACACACCTCAGGGTCTTCTGTAGCCGGCTTTAACCATTGCTGGATGCTGATCGGGATCTTGTCCCTAACCAAAACCCCGCACTAAGCAACAAATGCGCTCTTTGTCCGGAGGAGTTCAATCGGTTGGCCGTCGGGCGCGATTGCTATGATCTCAAACTTTTCATCCGAGCTCAACTTTTTCTTTGGGCCTCGTCTCTTTACCGAAGTTGTGCTCGATCCGGAGGGCTAGAAAAAAGAACAAAGACTTAATTAATATGTGTACATACCAAAACAATGAATGCATCAAGTAGCTAGTCAGCAGAAGCTTAACTAATATATATACCTGGCCGGACTCGGTTCGGTCACCAGAGACGTCATCACGGTCTCCTTCTTGCACCAGCATTGGGTCACCGGAGCCGTCCTCACGGTCTCCTTCTTGCACCGGCATTAGGTCACCGGAGCCATCATAATCATAGCCAGCTGCTTCCAGACCATCGGTGTCGTTGAGAAACAACGAGACGACGGCATCACTTCCTCGTGCGATTATGTCCCCCAACAACTCTTCTTGTACTTCGTCTCGGGCGGTGTCCGTAGTTTCTACAAATAATGACAACATGGCAATTATTATTCAAACATGACAGATGGATATATTAGTGGCAAACGTAGAACTAATATTAATTAGTGGCCTCGACGCTGCTTCTCTAGGGTTTGGGGTGGCCTCGACGCAGCTTCTCTAGGGTTTGGGGTGGCCTCGACAACGCTTCAAGGATAAAAAAAGAAGAGGAAGAAGAAAAAAAAAGAGGAAAAGAAAGAATAGAGGAGTAAGAACTCCTCTATTCTTTCTTCTCCTCTTTTTTTCTTCTTCTTCCTCTTTTTTTTATCAGGAACGAGGGTCGTCGAGGGTCACCAGCGGTAGAGGAAACCCTAAATAGCAAGTATCGTGGGTGTGAGATACATGTGGCCGTCGGTGTCGGACACTACATCCACGTCCCACAAGTGACGTGGGCGTCGAATGTATCTCACACCCTCGACGACCCTCGTTCCCGATAAAATAAAGAGGAAGAAGAAGAAAAAAAAGAGGAGAAGAAAGAATAGAGGAGAAGAACTCCTCTATTCTTTCTTCTCCTCTTCTTTTTTTATCCTCTTCTTCCTCTCATGTTCGACGACCCTCGAGCCCTCGGCGACCCTAGACCCCCTCTCGACCCCCTCATGTCGAAGTTATCGGGTAGGGGGTATATCGACAACGACATACCCTATACATACATACATACATATCACATGCATCCATACATATATGAACAAAATTAATATCTACTAATTAACAACCTAAATAAAAAAACTAATACATATAGGGAGAAGAAGAAAGAAGAAGAGAAGAAAGAATAGAGGAGAAGACTTCCTCTTCTTCCTCTCCTCTTCTTCTCCCTTTTCTTCCCCTTCTTCCTCGCCTCTCTCATGAATGTCCGACGTTCTCGACCCCCCCCCCCACGTGTCGAAGAAAAAAAAGAAGAAAAAAAGAGGAGAAGAAGAAAGGAATAGAGGAGAAAAGAGAAAATAGAATATATATTCTATTTTTCTCTTCTTCTCCTCTATTCCTTTCTTCTTCTCCTCTTCTTTTTCTTCTTTTTTCTTCTTCTTATTTATTTCTCCTTGTCTTCCTCTCCCCTCTCGGCGACCCTAGACCCCCTCTCGACCCTCGACCCCTAGGCGACCGTCGACCCCTCTCTTTTTTTTCTTCCTCTTATTTTTTATCCTCTTCTTCCTCTACCGCTCGGCGACCCTCGACGACCCTCATTCCCGATAAAAAAAAGAGGAAGAAGAAGAAAAAAAAGAGGAGAAGAAAGAATATAGGAGAAGCTCCTCTATTCTTTCTTCTCCTCTTTTTTTTCTTCTTCCTCTTCTTTTTTATCCTCTTCTTCCTCTCATGTTCGATGACCCTCGACCCCGATAACATTTTTTCCCCGATAGCATTTTTCTCTCCGAGAGAGTTAGTGTTCCCGAGTGAACCGGAGGGGGACATTGGTCATATCGGATTCGTCATATTTTCTACGAATGTTCTATATACATACATCCATCGATATCATTCCATACATACATAGACATCTACATTATATATGAACAAAAAAATATCAAAATTCATCATACATGCATCTACAATACTCCCTCCATTCCTTAATATAGGGTGTATAGTTTTTGGCACGGAAATTAAAGAACGCATGTCGAGGGAAAATTTCCCAAGTTTTGGGCGAGATTACACCTGACTAATTGACATAAGAAAATAGAGGAGCTTGCCTAATATAAGGAAATGCAGTCAAATCCCTAAAAACATTATCCAGACGAGTGGTGCAACGCAATACACCTTATATTTCGGACTTTTTCTCAAAAATCTACGCACCTTATATCAAGGAATAGAGGGAGTATTATACAAATTAAGGAGCAGGGAAGGAAGGAAGGGGGAGGATGGGGCGGTAGCTACCTATCCCAGAGGGATCGGGGAGGAGACGCGGGCGGCCGGCGTCGGGGCCGACGGCGACGAGGACGGGCTCGGGGTCAGCGAGGGCGAGGGCGACGGCGGGGAGCGCTCGGGGACGGCGGACGGGCTCGGGGGCGCAGGGGTTGCTCGGGGGCGGCGGACGGGCGGTCGGCGACGACGGCGAGGTAGGGCGCGCTCGGGGGCGGGGCAGGGGCAACGGCGGCGACGTCGAGGCGCAGAGGGTGCTCGGGAGCGGCGGACGGGCTCGGCGGCGCATGGGGTGCTCGGGGGCGGCGGACGGGCGGCCGACGACGACGGCGAGGCATGGCGCGCTCGGGGGCGTGGCAGGATGCTCTCGGGGGCGGGGCAGGGGCAATGGCGGCGATGGCGAGGTGAGCAGAGGGGCAGCCTGGCGGCGTCGTCGGGGCGGGATTGAAGAACTGAACCAAAATTTTCACAAGTGCTGTATATATAGACAAAGCATTGGTCACGCTTCGTGCCACCAACCGTGACCAATGCCCCCCTTTAGTCCCGGTTGGTGCCACCAACCGGGACCAAAGGCCTTGTGCGGCTGCGGCGTCGAAAGTTTAGTCCCACCTTGCTAGTTGAGAGGGGTGCGCAGTGGTTTATAAGCCCCACTGCCGCACCCCTCTCGAGCTTCTCTCCATTGCAGGCTTACGGGCCTAATTGTCACTGCTATGCCTGTGGGCCTACTGGGCCTCCTACGGGCGTGAATCCTGGCCATTTAATGGGTTTCTAGTCGTATTCAGGCCGTGGGGGCCCAGTAGATGGCATTTTTTTGTTTTTTGTTGCTTTATTTGTTTTATTTTCTTTTTTTTTTGCTTTATTTTTTAATTCTTTATGCTTTTAGTTTTAGAAAAATTATAAAGTTTTTGTTAATGCCATTAGTTTTCAAATTTGGAAACACTTATTTTGTTTTTTTGTTTTCTTTGTTGCTTTATTTATTTTATTTTGTTTCTACTTACAACAAAATACTTATTGTTGCTATTTTTTCCAGTTTTTTTGTTTTGTTTTCTGCATTATTTTTTTTCTTTTGTTTTTTGCTTTATTTTTTTATTCTTTTTGCTTTTAGTTTTAGAAAAATTATAAACTTTCTGTTAGTGCCATTTTATTTTGTGATTAACTTTACTATAAAAATATTTTTTCCTGTTTTTTTGATTTGTTTTTTGCATTATTTATTTTCTTTTGTTTTTTTGTTTTTTTGCTTTAATTTTTAATTCTGTTTGCTTTTAGGTTAGCAAAATTATAAACTTTCTGTTAGTGCCATTAGTTTTAGAAAAATTATAAACTTTCTGTTAGTGCCATTAGTTTTCAAATTTGAATAGTTAAAATTTGAATTCTTTGAAAATTGTTTGAATCACAAGTTTGTGATTAACTTACTAAAAAATGAGAATAGATGTGCTTATAGAGAAAATTCAACCTAAATTCATAGTAAATTTCTATGAATTTCAGAGAAATTCACTATGAATTTAGGTTAAAATTTTCTCTATTAGGGCATCTATTTTCACTTTGAGAGGAGCTCAACAAGGCAGAGAGGGAAGGGCTTATAAACCGGTGTGAGCCCCCTTCGGTTGGCGAGGTGGGACTAAACTCTGCCCGCCACGAGGACCAACCCTTTAGTCCCGGTTTGTGGCACAAACCGGGACTAATGGTCATGGGCCAGGGGCGAGGAGCAAAATTATAAACTTTCTGTTAGTGCCATTAGTTTTAGAAAGTTGAAAGTTGAAAGTTGGCATGGGCCAGGGACTAATGGTCATGGTATTACGAGGGCCGTACCATAAGACATGAAAGCATTTCAAATGAACTCTGAAAAAGTTTAAAGTTGGCATGGCATCATAATTTCACCCACATAGCATGTGCATGTACAAAACGGACAACGGTAGCATGTTCGTGTGTTACAAAGTTGTCATGGTATCATCATAATAGTTGCGGGAGAAAGTCTTCACTTTTTCTTCGCTTGTGTCATTTGCTTATTGCGCCGTAACCATGGATAATCTTCATTGTTTATTAGGATGCTTGGGTCAGCCTTGACATTGAAGGGAGGAATTTCATGAAACTTTTCATAATCTTCAGACATGTCTGTCTTGCCGTCCACTCCCAGGATGTCCCTTTTTCCTGAAAGAACTATTTGGCTCTTTGGCTCATCGTATGATGTATTCGGTTCCTTATCTTTTCTTTTTCTCGGTTTGGTAGACATGTCCTTCACATAGATAACCTGTGCCATATCATTGGCTAGGATGAACGGTTTCTCAGTGTACCCAAGATTTTTCAGATCCACTGTTGTCATTCCGTACTGTGGGTCTACCTGTACCCCGCCGCCTGACAGATTGACCCATTTGCACTTAAACAAAGGGACCTTAAAATCAGGTCCGTAGTCAAGTTCCCATATGTCCACTATGTAACCATAATATGTGTCCTTTCCGCTCTCGGTTGCTGCATCAAAGCGGACACCGCTGTTTTGGTTGGTGCTCTTTGATCTTGGGCGATCGTGTAAAATGTATTCCCATTTATCTCGTATCCTTTGTAAATCAATACAGTCAAAGATGGTCCCCTGGACAACAAGTACAACTCATCACAAACAGTGTTGTCACCTCTGAGACGTGTTAACAACCAACTGCTGAAAGTCCTGATGTGTTCACATGTAATCCAGTCGTCGCACTGCTCTGGGTGTTTGGAGCGCAGAATGTTCTTGTGTTCATCGACATACGGGGTCACCAAGGTAGAGTCCTGTAGAACTGTGTAGTGTGCTTGAGACCGAGAATATCCGTCCCTGCATATTATTGAGTCTCTTCCAAGAGTGCCTTTTCCAGCCAGTCTCCCCTCATACCGCGATTTAGGGAGACCTATCTTCTTAAGGCCAGGAATGAAGTCAACAAAAAACCCGATAACATCCTCTGTTTGATGGCCCATGGAGATGCTTCCTTCTGGCCTAGCGCGGTTACGGACATATTTCTTTAGGACTCCCATGAACCTCTCAAAGGGGAACATATTGTGTAGAAATACGGGCCCCAGGATGACAATCTCGTTGACTAGATGAACTAGGACGTGCGTCATGATATTGAAGAAGGATGGTGGGAACACCAGCTCGAAACTGACAAGACATTGCGCCACATCACTCATTAGCCTTGGTACGATTTCTGGATCAATCACCTTCTGAGAGATTGCATTGAGGAATGCACATAGCTTCACAATGGCTAATCGGACATTTTTCGGTAGAAGCCCCCTCAATGCAACCGGAAGCAGTTGCGTCATAATCACGTGGCAGTCATGAGACTTTAGGTTCAGAAACTTTTTCTCTGGCATATTTATTATTCCCTTTATATTCGACGAGAAGCCAGTCGTGACCTTCATACTGAGCAGGCATTCAAAGAAGATTTCTTTCTCTTCTTTCGTAAGAGCGTAGCTGGCAGGACCTTTATACTGCTTCGGAGGCATGCCGTCTTTTTCGTGCAAACATTGCAGGTCCTCCCGTGCCTCAGGTGTATCTATTGTCTTCCCATACAAGCCCAAGAAGCCTAGCAGGTTCATGCAAAGGTTCTTCGTCACGTGCATCATGTCAATTGAAGAGCGGACCTCAAGGTATTTCCAGTAGGGTAGGTCCCAAAATATAGATTTCTTCTTCCACATGGGTGCGTGTCCCTCAGCGTCATTCGGAACAGCTAGTCCACCGGGACCCTTTCCAAAGATTACGTAGTGTAAATCATTGACCATAGCAAGTACGTGATCACCGGTACGCATGGCGGGATTCTTCCGGTGATCTGCCTCGCCTTTGAAATGCTTGCCTTTCTTTCGACATTGATGGTTGGTCAGAAGAAATCGACGATGGCCCAGGTACACATTCTTCCTGCATTTGTCCAGGTATATACTTTCAGTGTCATCTAAACAGTGCGTGCATGCGTGGTATCCTTTGTTTGTCTGTCCTGAAAGGTTACTGAGAGCGGGCCAATCATTGATGGTCACGAACAGCAACGCCTTAAGGTTAAATTCCTCCTGTCTGTGCTCATCCCACATACGTACACCGTTTCCATTCCACAGCTGTAAAAGTTCTTCAACTAATGGCCTTAGGTACACATCAATGTCGTTGCCAGGTTGCTTAGGGCCTTGGATGAGAACTGGCATCATAATGAACTTCTGCTTCAAGCACATCCAAGGAGGAATGTTATACATACATAGAGTCACGGGCCAGGTGCTATGATTGCTGCTCTGCTCCCCGAAAGGATTAATGCCATCCGCGCTTAAAGCAAACCATACATTCCTTGGGTCCTTTGCAAACTCATCCCAGTACTTTCTCTCGATTTTTCTCCACCGCGACCCGTCAGCGGGTGCTCTCAACTTCCCATATTTCTTTCGGTTCTCACTGTGCCATCGCATCAACTTGGCATGTTCTTCGTTTCTGAACAGACGTTTCAACCGTGGTATTATAGGAGCATACCACATCACCTTCGCAGGAACCCTCTTCCTGGGGGGCTCACCGTCAACATCACCGGGGTCATCTCGTCTGATCTTATATCGCAATGCACCACATACCGGGCATGCGTTCAGATCCTTGTATGCACCACGGTAGAGGATGCAGTCATTAGGGCATGCATGTATCTTCTCCACCTCCAATCCTAGAGGGCATACGACCTTCTTTGCTGCGTATGTACTGTCGGGCAATTCGTTATCCTTTGGAAGCTTCTTCTTCAATATTTTTAGTATCTTCTCAAATCCTTTGTCAGCCACAGCATTCTCTGCCTTCCACTGCAGCAATTCTAGTACGGTACCGAGCTTTGTGTTGCCATCTTCGCAATTGGGGTATAACCCTTTTTTGTGATCCTCTAACATGCGATTGAACTTCAGGTTCTCCTTTTGACTTTCGCATTGCGTCCTTGCATCGACAATGACCCGGCGGAGATCATCATCATCGGGAACATCGTCTGGTTCCTCTTGATCTTCAGTAGCTTCACCCGTTGCAGCATCATTGGGCACATCGTCTGGTTCCTCTTGATCTTCACCAGCTCCCCCCGTTGCAGCATCACCGTATTCAGGGGGCACATAGTTGTCATCATACTCTTCTTCTTCGTCGTCTTCCATCATAACCCCTATTTCTCCGTGCCTCGTCCAAACATTATAGCGTGGCATGAAACCCTTGTAAAGCAGGTGGGAGTGAAGGATTTTCCGGTTAGAGTAAGACCTCGTATTCCCACATTCAGTGCATGGACAACACATGAAACCATTCTGCTTGGTTGCCTCAGCCGCATCGAGAAACTCATGCACGCCCTTAATGTACTCACAGGTGTGTCTGTCACTGTACATCCATTGCCGGTTCATCTGCGTGCATTATATATATAATTAAGCGTCCAAATTAATAGAAGTTCATCATCACATTAAAACCAAAGTGCATACATAGTTCTCATCTAACAACATATAGCTCTCCAGAGCATCTAATTAATTAAACCATACATTGAAACTATGTAAAACATTTCAATGCGAAAACAAATGCGATCATAATCGCAACCAAGGTAACAATTGATCCAACGGCATAATGATACCTAGCCTCGGTATGAATGGCATATTTTCAAATCTTTCTAATCTTCAAGCGCATTGCATCCATCTTGATCTTGTGATTATCGACGACATCCGCAACATGCAACTCCAATATCATCTTCTCCTCCTCAATTTTTTTTATTTTTTCCTTCAATAAATTGTTTTCTTCTTCAACTAAATTTAACCTCTCGACAATAGGGTCGGTTGGCATTTCCGATTCACGTACATCCTACATAAATAAAATCTATGTCACGTTGGTCGGCATAATTTTCAAAAACAATAAATGAACCAATCGTTATAAAGATAATATATATACCACATCCAAATCATAGACAGGACGAGGGCCGACGGGGGCGGATACCAAAACCATCGCACTTTATAAGATGCAATAATAAAAGTAAGAAAATAATACAAGTATCTATGTAAACATACAAGTAAGAATATTTTTCCTTTCAGAAAGAAGATAAGAACAAGAGGCTCACCACGGTGGTGCCGGCGATGAGCTCGGCGCGGGTGATCGACGGCGGTGAAGAGGGGACGAGGCGTGACGGACCGCTAAACCTAGACAAATATTATGGAAAATGGAGCTTGGAGGTCGAGCTTGGAGAGGAGAAAGCTTAAGTAGTGTGGCTCGGGCATTCCATCGAACACCTTGTGTGCATAGGAGGTGAGCTAGAGCACCACCAAGCCCTCTCCCCCTCGGCCAGAGAAAAACAGAGCACTGGGGTGCTCTGCTCGCGAGCGAGGGGTATATATAGGCACCTCATTGGTCCCGGTTGGTGACATGAATCGGGACTAAAGGGGAGCCTTTGGTCCCGGTTCAAGCCACCAACCGGGACCAATGGTGGTGGGCCAGGAGCGAGGCCCATTGGTCCCGGTTCATCCCACCAACCGGGACCAAAAGGTCAAGATGAACCGGGACCAATGGCCCACGTGGCCCGGCCGGCCCCCTGGGCTCACGAACCGGGACCAATGCCCACATTGGTCCCGATTCTGGACTAAACCGGGACTAATGGGCTGACTCGGCCTGGACCAAAGCCCTGTTTTCTACTAGTATTAGGATTTGCATAATTACTTTCTTCCATGCAGTACAATCGGGCATCTTAGATCAAACGTCTGCAAGTTCTGCAACCTCAATATTGTGGATCTGCACAAGTAGCAGTTGTAGTGCCCTGCCCACACCTGCTAATTTGAGGAAGCAAGAACCTCATTGTAGGACGGACAGAAGGAATCTCAGCGAAGTAGTAGTGTAGTACTTACATGCAGACCATCGTATCGGTGGCGTCGAGTGCAGGAACTCTTCATAGGTGGCGCAGAGGAAGAACACATCTGCTAAGGAGGAGCTTCTACGTTGTTGCGGCGTGGTGGAGTCTTTGTTGCCGGCCGTGTGGAGGACGGAGGAGTCGCCGTTGGCCGCGTGGGGGACGGACGCCGAGCGCCACAAGAGAGGCGGCCGGGCAACCGTCGATGGTGAGGCGCGATGGAGGCGGACGGGAAGCAGGGCCGCAAGGGGCTGTCGGTGAGGATCGGCGCCGTAGAGCAGGGCCGTGTGGAGAGGTGGGGATCATAACTGGCCAGTAGAATCACATGTGCGCATGGAGGGCGACTGCTCATGATGGGTTCGTCTGCCATGGTGAGGGAACTGAGGGAGGCGGTTTGCTTCACGGGGGAGGGGAGCCAGCTTGTTTTTGGGAACGTCTTGTTTTAGCTAAACCGATTGTGCATGCGTGTAGGTTCTTTGAAGGCTACAAACGTGGAGTGGCATGGTGGGTAATTAGAACGTAAAAGGCGCTTAGTATGATGGAGCGATGTAGACCATCAGATCACATGATTTGATGGATGAGATGAATTGGTGCTCCGCCCTTTCGTGCTTTTATAGGGGTAGTAGATAGTAGATGAATATATATGTAGTTTGTAATTTTTTCCATAGATTACGGATATATATATAGTTTGTATTTTTTTCGAGCACATTAATAATGTGCCGTCATGTTCTTTTGAATATAGGTCCTTATATTTTATTAAAAATCAAAAACAGCTATGCGACAGAAGTTGAGTGGCAGTTGCAAACGCCCGGCACCCGTCTCCGGAGTGTGACCCCCTCACGTATGTGGTGTGCCCCCTCACGGACGGCGCCGCCGCTAGCATCTGGAGGGCAGAAATAGACGCATCGGGTCTATACGGAGGGGACGTTGCTCCCAAGTGTTTCTATGGGATGACCTACCACAACCGGGTGGTGTTGTGGCATGTTGGAAGAGGTGGCACGCATCTTCGGGGCATGGCCCCCCTAACGGACGGCGCCGCCGCCGGCACCTGGAGGGGGAAAACGGACGCATCGGGTCTACACGGAGGGGATGTGTAGCTGTCGGTTTGGCCCGGATGTTGCTCCCAGGTGGCCCTCTGAGCTGACCTAACACAACCGGGTGGAGAGATCCACTGTTCAAAGCCCGTCCGTGGAAAGTCAAAGGGCTAGATCTCGTGGTCAACCGCTCCAGGGTTAGGCGGGACGGGGGCCCTGGGGGGTTAGCAATGCCACCGTAGCGTCGCACCAGCCCCTCATACATGCGGGGTGGTGTGGTGGCGTGTCCAAAGAGGCGGCACGCATCTCCGGGGTTTGGCCCCCCTCATGGACGGCGCCACCGCCGGCACCTGGAGGGGGAAAACGGACGCGTCGGGTCTACACGGAGGGGATCTTGCTGTGGGTCTGGCCCGGATGTTGCTCCAAAGTGTTCCTATGGGCTGACCTAACACAACCGGGTGGAGAGGTCCACTGGTCAAAGCGCATCCGTGCAAAGTCAAAGGGCTAGATCCTGTGGTCAAACACTACAGGGTTAGGCGGGACGGGGGCTCTAGGGGGTAGCAATGCCACCGGAGCGTCGCACCGGGCCCTCATACATGCAGGGTGGTGTGCTGGCATGTCCGAAGAGGCGGCACGCGTCTCCGGGGTGTGGCCCCCCTCACGGACGGCGATGACACGGTAGTAGACGTTCTGCGGTAACGATGCCCCGTGAATATTATTAAATACTCAGAGCGCGATAAAATCGTGAGTTTGTTACACGACGTGGGCACATGTGCTATAGGACTTATGGTCATTTTTTCATAATTTTTCGTGATGGAGAAGTATCTGAAAACTTCCCTCTACGCGGATTGCTCTTCGCGCGTCTACGACTGTGGCCGGTGGCCTCCGGGGGCTAGCATGCCGCCAAATCTTACGTAGGCGGCCTCTCACAAGTCTGGAAGTGTTGTGGCGGTTGCAAACTCCCGGCACGCGTCTCCGGGGTGTGCCCCCCCTCACGGACGGCGCCGCCGCCGACACTTGGAGGGGGGAAATGGACGCGTCGGGTCTACACGGAGGGGATCTTGCTGTGGGTCTGGCCCGGATGTTGCTCCAAAGTGTTTCTATGGGCTGACCAAACACAACCGGGTGGGGAGGTCCACTGGTCATAGCCCGTCTGTGCAAAGTCAAAGGGCTAGATCCCGTGGTCAACCGCTACAGGGTTAGGCGGGACGGGGGCCCTGGGGGGTAGCAATGCCACCGGAGCATCGCACCGGGCCCTCATACATGCGGGGTGGTGTGGTGGCATGTCCGAAGAGGCGGCATGCGTCTCTGGGGTGTGCCCCCCTCACGGACGGCGCCGCCGCCGGCACCTGGAGGGGGAAACGGACGCATCGGGTCTACACGGAGGGCATCTTGCTATGGGTCTGGCCCGGATGTTGCTCCAAAGTGTTCCTATGGGCTGACCTAACACAACCGGGTGGGGAGGTCCACTGGTCAAAGCCCGTCTGTGCAAAGTCAAAGGGCTAGATCCCGTGGTCAAACGTTACAGGGTTAAGCGGGACGGGGGCCCTGGGGGTAGCAATACCACCGGAGCATCGCACCGGGCCCTCATACATATGGGGTGGTGTGGTGGCATGTCCGAAGAGGTGGCACGCATCTCTGGGGTGTGCCCCCCCCTCACGGACGGCACCGCCGCCAGCACCTGGAGGGGGGAAACGGACGCGTCGGGTCTACATGGAGGGGATCTTGCTGTGGGTCTGGCCCGGATGTTGCTCCAAAGTGTTCCTATGGGCTGACCTAACACAACCGGGTGGGGAGGTCCACTGGTCAAAGCCCGTCCATGCAAAGTCAAAGGGCTAGATCTCGTGGTCAAACGTTACAGGGTTTGGGGGACGGGGGCCCTGGGGGGTAGCAATGCCACCGGAGCGTCGCACCGGGCCCTCATACATGCGGGGTGGTGTGGTGGCATGTCCGAAGAGGCGGCACGCGTCTCCAGGGTGTGCCCCCCTCACGGACGGCGCCGCCGCCGGCACCTGGAGGGGGGAAACGGACGCGTCGGGTCTACACGGAGGGGATCTTGTTGTGGGTCTGGCCCGGCTGTTGCTCCAAAGTGTTCCTATGGGGTGACCTAACACAACCGGGTGGGGAGGTCCACTGGTCAAAGCCCGTCCGTGCAAAGTCAAAGGGCTAGATCCCATGGTCAAACGCTACAGGGTTAGGCGGGATGGGGGCCCTGGGGGTAGCAATGCCACCGGAGCATCGCACCGGGCTCTCATATATGCGGAGTGATGTGGTGGCACGTCTGAAGAGGCGGCACGCGTCTCCGGTGTGTGGCACCCCTCACGGTTGGCGATGACACGGTAGTAGACGGATCGGGCACTCGCATAGTTACCGGATCAGGCACTCGGTAACGGTACCCCTCAGTCAATTGCTCTCCTATCTATCACCTTTCGCGAGACCATAGAAAATATTTATATCATAAAGAAATGTTGCTGACCATAGAAAAAATTCGGTTCAGAAAAAAATATACGTGATATTTTAGAAAATTGTTGTGACAATATAAAAAAAGATCATGAAGGTGAGGAGGCAGGTGCCTCTGCGGGAGGATGCAGGAGGCAAGGCTGGGGCGCTGAAATTGGGAGGGAGGTGGCTGGCTGTCTGGATCGAGAAGGAGGAGGTTGCGGTGGAATTGGGCCGATGGGGAAATCGAGGAGACCAAGTGGAGGCACTGGTGATCCCGAGGGGAACCAGAAAAAGTGGCGGCGGGGAGGAGGATCCCTAGAAAATAGGGCTTGGTCCGATATATAAAACAAGTGGATTTTTGGATAGGGGCATTTGGTCCCTCCGATCTTAATCCTACGGTCCCGCATAAAAGGCTAGGGTGTCCAAATAACAAAACGGAGATGTTTTCTAGATGTTTGGGGATGATCCGGACCCAATGGTGACGACTGTCCAGGTCGGGTTCGGGACATCTTTCGGACGCGCGAGGGGGTCGATGCACTGTGCAAAGAGGGGTCAGGTGGTTATATCAATCGGACGGCTCCGGATGTGAGGAGAGTTAGGTTAGGTCTGGCGGTGAGTGGTAGTGGGCTATGGAGAAAGCCTTGGGCTGAGAGGAGAGGAAAGAAGGCAGCCCGGCAACCGTTTCCGGAGACCGAAAACGTCCGACATAAAGACCAGCTATACTGCCGCTATAGTTAATTGTTGGTGCGTCAAACGAACTCCGACTACGACGAAACTTGGCAGGCGACCTACTAACAACATAACAACACCGCATGCCAACTTTCAACCCATTCCGAGAACATTTTTGGATAGGTTTTTTACATATTTGACGAAGATATGATCCAAAGAATTTACGAGAATTTTTTGGGAATTTTGGGAATAACAGAAATATAGGTTGCTTCACAACCTAGGGCAAAAATTGACACATGGACATGACACATAGGCAAAACTGATGAGGTGGTGCCTAGTCATAGCAATAAGTACCAATGCATCCACGTTCACAACCTCATGACCATTTATATTGTTCATAATCAGGTAGAAATAAGGTCATTGGCCACTCTTGTCTGCTTTGTGACCATTTGGTGTAAGCAATTTCAGGGTTTGAGCCATTCCAAGCGAAATGGCCGTGGATTTACGACCAATTCAACTGGGGTGACTAAGAGAAGGTCACAAGTTGACATATTTATTGTAGTGAGGATCGGCAGGCGGCGTCAGCGATTTACTCGGTAATGCCGATGGATGTCCTCCAACACCTGATCGCCAAAGAAACGGCGAAGGAAGCGTGGGATACCTTGAAGCTCATGTTCGAGGGACACACTCGCGTCAAGCAAGCCAATCTCTAAACTCTCCTAAGGAACTATGAGACTTTGGTCATGGGCGGCAATGAGTCCGTGGATGCGTTCGCTTCACGGGTGGCTACTCTCGTCAATCGGATCCGCGCGCTTGGTGAAAACCTCACAGAGACCTCGGTTGTCCGGCGGTTCTTGTGCGCAGCCCCTCCCCTATACCTGCAAATTGTCATGGCGATCGAGCAGTGCATCGATCTCGAGACTCTCTCCATCGACGATCTCGTCGGACGCTACAAGGCTCACGACGAGCGTATGCGGTACAGTATCGGGGATGGGAGGAACGATGAGAATGTCATGCTCACACGGGCTCAATGGCTGGCGCTGGACTCGAGAGAGGAGGCGAGGGCTCTAGCAGCAACACTCGACAAGATCGTGCGCCAAAAGAACAAAGTAAGAAGAACGCCGGCGACGGCGCTCCGAAGAAGAAGAAGTTCGACAAGTGCAAGATCAAGTGTCACAAATGTGGCATCATGGGGAACTTCAAGTTAGAGTGCAAGAAACCACCGAAGGAGAAAGCTCTCATGGCCAAAGGAGGCGATGATGGAGACATGATGCTCATGGTCGAAGTATGCGAGCTAATGGACGAGGATAGTCCAGCTCCAAAGGCGTCGGCTACAGAGGTTGTCACGCTCATAGAGGAGGCAGTTTATCTTCATGACAAGAAGAGGATGAATACATCGAGGCACGTGTGGTACCTCGATACGGGCACTAGCAACCACATGACCGGCGACAAGGACCAGTTTTCTGAGCTCGGTGTTTCGGTGGGAGGCACGGTTCGGTTCGGCGACGGACGGACCGTTGACATCGCAGGGCGAGGTACTGTCCTGTTTGAGTTGAAGAATGGCGGTCACAAGGTACTCACGGATGTGTACTATATTCCCAAGCTAAAGAGTAGCATCATAAGTCTTGGTCAACTCGAGGAGCGTGGTGCAAGATTGTGCTTGGAGATAGCTTTCTATGGGGGTATGATCGTCAGAGGATATTGATTATGAAGGTGCGGAGGTCACCAAACAGGCTCTACGTCCTCAACTTGGATCGTCTGGATCCGGTATGTCTCCTGTCGAGCATGGACGACTCGGCATGGAAGCGGCATGCGCGCTACGGTTATCTAAATTTCCAGGCTCTTCGGCAACTTGGACAAAAGGAGATGGTACGTGGTCTACCGTGCATCAATCATGTCGACCAAGTGTGCGATTGTTGTCTCATTGGGAAACAAAGGCGAGCCCTGTTCCCAAGAAAGGGAAACTTTAGAGCGAGTAAAGCTCTTGAGTTGGTCCACGGAGACTTGTGCGGACCGATTACACCGGCCACCCCCGCCAGAAATAGATACTTCTTGCTCGTCGTCGACGACTTCAGTAGATTCATGTGGATCGTGTTGTTGAAGACGAAGGACCAAGCTTTGCAAGCCTTCATGATAATAAAGATGGTGGCTGAAGTAGAATCTGAAGCCAAGCTGAAGGCCCTCCGTACCGATGGGGTGGTGAGTTCAAGTCTCGTGCATTCACAAAATTTTGCGAAGCTCAAGGGATCAACAGGTATCTTATGGCACCATATTCACCGCAGCAAAACGGTGTTGTGGAATGGGGGAATCAAACCGTGGTGGCGATGGCACGAAGCATGTTGAAGAAAGGCATGCCGGGCAAGTTTTGGGGTGAGGCGGTCAATACGGCCATTTATCTGCTGAACCGGGCTCCAACCAAGAGTGTGGTTGGGATGACGCCGTACGAAGCATGGTACGGTCACAAGCCCACGGTTGATCATCTTCACACTTTCGGGTGCGTGGCGCATGTGAAGACAGTGACCGGGCATACTAGCAAATTGGCGGATCGGAGTACTCCAATGGTGTTGGTTGGCTATGAAAAGGGTACGAAGGCATACCATGCGTGCAACCCCTCTACCAACAAGGTGGTTGTGACACGCGACGTGGTCTTCGAAGAAGCAAGGTCATGGAATTGGAACTCCACCGAGCCGATTGCTACCTCTTGAGCACTTGCGTTGGTTTTCCCTTGAAGAGGAAATGGTGGTGCGGCAAAGTAGCGTAAGTATTTCCCTTAGTTTTTGAGAACCAAGGTATCAATCCAGTAGGAGGCTACGCGCGAGTCCCTCGCACCTACACAAAACAAATAAATCCTCACAACCAACGCGATAAGGGGTCGTCAATCCCTACACAGTCACTTACGAGAGTGAGATATGATAGATATGATAAGATAATATTTTTGGTATTTTTATGATAAAGGCAAAGTAAATAAAAGCAATGAAAATAACTAAGTATTGGAAGATTAATATGATGAAGATAGACCCGGGGCCATAGGTTTCACTAGTGGCTTCTCTCAAGAGCATAAGTATTTTACAGTGGGTGAACAAATTACTGTTGAGCAATTGACAGAATTGAGCATAGTTATGAGAATATCTAGGTATGATCATATATATATAGGCATCACGTCCAAGACAAGTAGACCGACTCCTGTCTGCATCTACTACTATTACTCCACACATCGACCGCTATCCAGCATGCATCTAGAGTATTAAGTTCAAGAGAACAGAGTAACGCTTTAAGCAAGATGACATGATGCAGAGGGATAAAGTCATGCAATATGATGAAAACCCCATCTTGTTATCCTCGATGGCAACAATACAATACGTGCATTTCTGCCCCTACTGTCACTGGGAAATGACACCGCAAAATTGAACCCAAAGCTAAGCACTTCTCCCATTGCAAGAAAGATCAATCTAGTAGGCCAAACCAAACTGATGATTCGAAGAGACTTGCAAAGATAACCAATCATACATAAAAGAATTCAGAGAAGATTCAAATATTGTTCATAGATAAACTTGATCATAAACCCACAATTCATCGGTCTCAACAAACACACCACAAAAGAAGATTACATCGAATAGATCTCCACAAGAGAGGGGGATAACTTTGTATTGAGATCCAAAAAGAGAGAAGAAGCCATCTAGCTAATAACTATGGATCCGAAGGTCTGAGGTAAACTACTCACACTTCATCGGAGAGGCTATGGTGTTGATGTAAAAGCCCTCCGTGATCGATGCCCCCTCCGGCGGAGCTCCGGAACAGTCCCCAAGATGGGATCTTGTGGATACAGAAAGTTGCGGCGGTGGAATTAGGGTTTTGGCTTCGTATCTGATCGTTTGGGGGTACGCAGGTATATATAGGAGGAAGAAGTATGTCAGTGGAGCAACATGGGGCCCACGAGGGTGGAGGGCGCGCCTGGGGGGTGGGGGGTAGGCGCGCCCCCTACCTCGTGGCCTCCCTGTTGGTTTCTTGACGTAGGGTCCAAGTCTCCTGGATCATGTTCGGTGAGAAAATCACGTTCCCGAAGGTTTCATTCCGTTTGGACTCCGTTTGATATTCCTTTTCTTCAAAACCCTAAAATAGGCAAAAAAACAGCAATTCTGGGTTGGGCCTCCGGTTAGTAGGTTAGTCCCAAAAATAATATAAAAGTGGATAATAAAGCCCAATAATGTCCAAAACAATAGATAATATAGCATGGAGCAATCAAAAATTATAGATACGTTGGAGACGTATCAAGCATCCCCAAGCTTAATTCCTGCTTGTCCTCGAGTAGGTAAATGATAAAAACTGAATTTTTGATGTGGAATGCTACTTGGCATATTTTCAACGTAATTCTTCTTAATTGTGGTATGAATATTCAGATCTGAAAGATTCAAGACAAAAGTTCAATATTGACATAGAAATAATAATATTTCAAGCATACTAACTAAGCAATTATGTCTCTTCTAACTAACATGGCCAAATAAAGTTATCCCTACAAAATCATATAGTCTAGCTATGCTCTATCTTCACCACACAAAGTATTTAAATCATGCACAACCCTGATGACAAGCCAAGGAATTGTTTCATACTTTTGACATTCTCAAAACTTTTTCAATTTTCACGCAATAGATGAGTGTGAGCCATGGATATAGCACTTTAGGTGGAATAGAATGGTGGTTGTGGAGGAGACAAAAAGGAGAACATAGTCTCACATTGACTAGGCGTATCAACGGGCTATGGAGATGCCCATCAATAGATATCAATGTGAGTAAGTAGGCATTACCATGCAACGGACGCACTAGAGCTATAAGTATATGAAGGCTCAAAAAGAAATTAAGTGGGTGTGCATCCAAATTTCTTGCTCACGAAGACCTAGGGCATTTTGAGGAAGCCCATCATTGGAATATGCAAGCCAAGTTCTATAATGAAAAATTCCCACTAGTATATGAAAGTAATAACAAAGGAGACTCTCTATCATGAAGATCATGGTGCTACTTTGAAGCACAAGTGTGGTAAAAGGATAGTAGCATTGTCCCTTCTCTCTTTTTCTCTCATTTTTTTATTTGGGCCTTTTCTCTTTTTTTATGGCCTCTTTTTTTCGTCCGGAGTCTCATCCCGACATGTGGGGGAATCATAGTCTCCATCATCCTTTCCTCACTTGGGACAATGCTCTAATAATGATGACCATCACACTTTTATTTTCTTATAACTCAAGAATTACAACTCGATACTTAGAACAAGATATGACTCTATGTGAATGCCTCCGGCGGTGTACCGGGATATGCAATGACTCATGAGTGACATATATGAAAGAATTATGAACGGTGGCTTTGCCACAAATACAATGTCAACTACATGATCACGCAAAGCAATATGACAATGATGGAGCGTGTCATGATAAATGGAATGGTGGAAAGTTGCATGGCAATATATCTCGGAATGGCTATGGAAATGCCATAATAGGTAGGTATGGTGGCTGTTTTGAGGAAGGTATATGGTGGGTGTATGATACCGGCGAAAGGTGCGTAGTATTAGAGAGGCTAGCAATGGTGGAAGGATGAGAGTGCGTATGATCCATGGACTCAACATTAGTCATAAAGAATTCACATACTTATTGCAAAAATCTACAAGTTATCAAAGCAAAGTATTACGCACATGCTCCTAGGGGGATAGATTGGTAGGAAAAGACCATCACTCGTCCCCGACCGCCACTCATAAGGAAGACAATCAATAAATAAATCATGCTCCAACTTCATCACATAACGGCTCACCATACGTGCATGCTACGGGAATCACAAACTTTAACACAAGTATTTCTCAAATTCACAACTACTCAACTAGCATGACTGTAATATCACCATCTCCATATCTCAAAACAATTATCAAGTATCAGACTTCTCATAGTATTCAACACACTCATAAAAGAATTTTATTATTAATCTTGTATACCTAGCATATTAGGATTATTTAAGCAAATTACCAACCTATTTAAGACTCTCAAAATAATATAAGTGAATCATGAGAGATCAATAGTTTCTATAAAACAAATCCACCACCATGCTCTAAAAGATATAAGTGAAGCACTAGAGCAAAACTATATAACTCAAAAGATATAAGTGAAGCACATAGAGTATTCTAATAATTTCCGAATCATGTGTGTCTCTCTCAAGAGGTGTGTAAAGCAAGGATGATTGTGGTAAAATAACAAATAAAGACTCAAATCATACAAGACGCTCCAAACAAAACACATATCATGTGGTGAATAAAAATATAGCTCCAAGTAAAGTTACCGATAGAAGTAGACGAAAGAGGAGATGCCTTCTGAGGCATCCCCAAGATTTGGCTTTTAGGTGTCCTTAGATTATCTTGGGGGTGCCATGGGCATCCCCAAGCATAGGCTCTTTCCACTCCTTGTTCCATAATTCATCAAATCTTTACCCAAAACTTGAAAACTTGACAATACAAAACTTGAAGTAGAAAATCTCGTGAGCTCCGTTAGCGAAAGAAAACAAAATACCACTTCAAGGTACCGTAATGAACTCATTCTTTATTTATATTGGTGTTGGACCTATTGTATTCCAACTTCTCTATGGTTTATAAACTATTTTACTAGCCATAGATTCATCAAAATAAGCAAACAACACACGAAAAACAGAATCTGTCAAAAACAGAACAGTCTGTAGTAATCTGTAGCTAGCGCAAGATCTGGAAACCCAAAAATTCTAAAATAAAATGCTGGACGTGAGGAATTTATCTATTAATCATCTGAAAAAATAATTAACTAAATATCACTTTACAAATAAAAATGTCAGCAGTTCTCGTGAGCGCTAAAGTTTCCGTTTTTTACAGCAGGATTAACAAGACTTTCCCCAAGTCTTCCCATCGGTTCTACTTGGCACAAACACTAATTAAACACAAAAAACACAACCAAAACAGAGGCTATATAAATTATTTATTACTAAACAGGAGCAAAAAGCAAGGAATAAAAATAAAATTGGGTTGCCTCCCAACAAGCGCTATCGTTTAACGCCCCTAGCTAGGCATAAAAAGCAAGGATAGATCTAGGTATTGCCATCTTTGGTAGGCAATCCATAAGTGGCTCTCATAATAGATTCATAAGGTAATTTAATTTTCTTTCTATGAAAGTGTTCCATGTCTTTCCTTAACGGAAATTGGAATCTAATATTTCCTTCCTTCATATCAATAATTGCACCAATCGTTCTAAGGAAAGGTCTACCAAGAATGATAGGACATGAAGGATTGCAATTTATGTCAAGAACGATAAAATCTATGGGCACATAATTCCTATTTGCAACAATAAGAACATCGTTACTTCTTCCCATAGGATTCTTAATAGTGGAATCCGCAAGGTGCAAGTTTAGAGAGCAATCATCAAAATCACGGAAACCTAACAAATCACACAAAGTCTTTGGAATCGTGGAAACACTAGCACCCAAATCACACAAAGCATAACATCCATGATCTTTAATTTTAATTTTAATAGTTGCTTCCCACTAATCATAAAGTTTTCTAGGGATAGAAACTTCCAACTCAAGTTTTTCTTCATAAGATTGCATCAAAGCATCAACGATATGTTTGGTAAAAGCTTTATTTTGACTATAAGCATGAGGAGAATTTAGCACGGATTGCAACAAGGAAATACAATCTATCAAAGAGAAATTTTCATAATTAAATTCCTTAAAATCCAAAATAGTGGGTTCATTACTATTTAAAGCTTTGATCTCTTCAATCCCACTTTTATCAAATTTAGCATCAAGATCTAAAAACTCCGAATTTTTGGAACGCCTTCTAGGTAAAGGTGGATCATATTAAGTCCCATCATTATCAAGATTCATATTGCAAAAGAAAGATTTAATAGGGGACACATCAATAACTTTTAGATCTTCATCTTTATTATCATGGAAACTAGAAGAACACGCTCTTATAAAGGAATCTTTCTTAGCACACATCCTAGCGGTTCATTCTTTGCACTCATCAATGGAAATTTTCAAGGCTTTGAGAGACTCATTGATATCATGCTTAGGAGGAATAGATCTAAGTTTCAAAGAATCAACATCAACAGAAATTCTATCAACGTTCCTAGCCAACTCATGAATCTTAAGCAACTTTTCTTCAATCAAAGCATTGAAATTCTTTTGCGAAGCAATAAATTCTTTAATATTAGATTCAATATCAGAGGGAATCTTATTATAATTTCCATAAGAATTGTTGTAGGAATTACCATAATTATTAGAGAAATTACTAGGATAAGGCCTAGGATTAAAATTTCCTCTATACGCGTTGTTACCAAAATTGTTCCTACCAAAAAAATTTACATCCATAGATTCATTATTATTCTCAATCAAAGTAGACAAAGGCATATCATTAGGATCAGAAGAAACACTTTTATTAGCAAATAATTTCATAAGTTCATCCATCTTTCCACTCAAAACATTAATTTCTTCTATCGCATGCACTTTCTTATTAGTAGATCTTTCAGTATGCCATTGAGAATAATTAACCATAATATTATCTAGGAGTTTAGTAGCTTCTCCTAAAGTGATTTCCATAAAAGTGCCTCCCGCGGCCGAATCTAAAAGATTTCTAGAAGCAAAACTCAATCCGGCATAAAAAATTTGTATAATCATCCACAAATTCAAACCATGAGTAGGGCAATTACGTATCATTAATTTCATCCTCTCCCAAGCTTGTGCAACATGTTCATGATCAAGTTGCTTAAAATTCATAATATCGTTTCTAAGAGAGATGATCTTAGCGGGAGGAAAATACTTAGAGATAAAAGCATCTTTGCACTTATTCCACGAATCAATACTATTTTTAGGCAAAGACGAAAACCAAGCTTTAGCACGATCTCTAAGCGAAAAAGGAAATAGCTTCAATTTAACAATATCATTGTCCACATCTTTCTTATTTTTCATATCACACAAATCAACGAAGCTATTTAGATGGGTAGCGGCATCTTCACTAGGAAGGCCGAAAAACGGATCTTTCTTGACAAGATTCAGCAAGGCAGCATTAATTTCACAAGATTCAGCATCAGTAAGAGGAGCAATCGGAGTGCTAATAAAATTATTGTTTTTGGTATTGGTAAAGTCACACAATTTAGTGTTATCTTGAGCCATCGTGACAAGCAAGCAACCCAACACACAAGCAAACAAGAAACGGGCAAAAAGAGACAAATAGAGAAAGAGAGGGAGGATAGAGAGAGATGGAAAATAAAACGGCAAGGGTGAAGTGGGGGAGAGGAAAACAAGAGGCAAATGGAAAATAATGTAATGCGGGAGATAATGGTTTGTGATGGGTACTTGGTATGTTGACTTTTGCGTAGACCTCCCCGGCAACGGCGCCAGAAATCCTTCTTGCTACCTCTTGAGAACTTGCGTTGGTTTTCCTTGAAGAGGAAAGGGTGGTGCAGCAAAGTAGCGTAAGTATTTCCCTCAGTTTTTGAGAACCAAGGTATCAATCTAGTAGGAGGCTACGCGCGAGTTCCTCACACCTACACAAAACAAATAAATCCTCGCAACCAACGCGATAAGGGGTTGTCAATCCCTACACGGTCACTTACGAGAGTGAGATCTGATAGATATGATAAGATAATATTTTTGGTATTTTTATGATAAAGATGCAAAGTAAAATAAAAGCAATGAAAATAACTAAGTATTGGAAGATTAATATGATGAAGATAGACCCGGGGGCCATAGGTTTCACTAGTGGCTTCTCTCAAGAGCATAAGTATTTTACGGTGGGTGAACAAATTACTGTTGAGCAATTGACAGAATTGAGCATAGTTATGAGAATATCTAGGTATGATCATGTATATAGGCATCACGTCCAAGACAAGTAGACCGACTCCTGCCTGCATCTACTACTATTACTCCACACATCGACCGCTATCCAGCATGCATCTAGAGTATTAAGTTCAAGAGAACAGAGTAATGCTTTAAGCAAGATGACATGATGTAGAGGGATAAACTCATGCAATATGATGAAAACCCCATCTTGTTATCCTCGATGGCAACAATACAATACGTGCCTTGCAGCCCCTACTGTCACTGGGAAAGGACACCGCAAGATTGAACCCAAAGCTAAGCACTTCTCCCATTGCAAGAAAGATCAATCTAGTAGGCCAAACCAAACTGATAATTCGAAGAGACTTGCAAAGATAACCAATCATACATAAAAAATTCAGAGAAAATTCAAATATTGTTCATAGATAAACTTGATCATAAACCCACAATTCATCGGTCCCAACAAACACACCACAAAAGAAAATTACATCGAATAGATCTCCACAAGAGAGGGGGAGAACTTTGTATTGAGATCCAAAAACAGGGAAGAAGCCATCTAGCTAATAACTATGGACCCGAAGGTCTGAGGTAAACTACTCACACTTCACCGGAGAGGCTATGGTGTTGATGTAAAAGCCCTCCGTGATCGATGCCTCCTCCGGCGGAGCTCCAGAACAGGCCCCAAGATGGGATCTCGTGGATACAGAAAGTTACGACGGTGGTATTAGGATTTTGGCTCTGTATCTGATCATTTGGGGGTACATAGGTATATATAGGAGGAAGAAGTACGTCGGTGGAGCAACAGGGGGCCCGCGAGGGTGGAGGGCGCGCCTGGGGGGTAGGCGCGCCCCCTACCTCATGGCCTCCCTGTTGGTTGCTTGACATAGGGTCCAAGTCTCCTAGATCATGTTCGGTGAGAAAATCACGTTCCGAAGGTTTCTTTCCGTTTGGACTCCGTTTGATATTCCTTTTTTTCGAACTCCTAAAATAGGCAAAAAAACATCAATTCTGGGCTGGGTCTCCGGTTAGTAGGTTAGTCCCAAAAATAATATAAAAGTGGATAATAAAGCCCAATAATGTCCAAAACAGTAGATAATATAGCATGGAGCAATCAAAAATTATAGGCCGATGCTAGGCGTAAGCCGGCTGATGGCACCCAAATATAAGCCGTCTTAATAACCGTCCGATCGTGCATATAATAGCCGTTTACTTTGTCTCGCCATGCAGCGCCCAAGAGTGGCGCTCCAAGCACGCCCATCAGCATGGAGGCAGCAGCTGGATGCAACGGCCGCGACGCCACTCGAGCTGCGGTACAAGAAGTTCGTCGAAGCTGCGATGCAACGGACACCACCGCCCGAGCTGCGATGTAGAGAGGCCGCCGGAGTTGTGATGTAGCACCCGCCGCCGCCGGAGCTGCGATGCAGCGTTCCTCGATGCTGCCGGAGCTGCAATACAACTACCGTCGAAGATGCGATGCAGCAGTCCTTGACGCTGCGGGAGCTTCGATGCAATGGTCCTCGATGCCGCCGGCGAGATCCTATGATGAAATTGTGTCACAGCACATTGCGTGTTGCTATGCAGCTCCACCGGCGGTGAGACCCGGGGCGCACGTCGCAGCATGACGGGCGTTGCAGTAGCTCCTCCACCGGCGAGATCCATCGCAACTCATAACAGCAGGGGCGTTGCATGGCAGCTCCCACTACTAGGAAAAGGGCTAAAGATGAAATTGACACTAATGGCGCACCAGAGAAGTGGTGCACCACTACTATATACTAATGGCGCACCATGTGGAGATGTGCCATTAGTGTGGAAGACACTAATGGCGCACCAGGCACACGGTGCGCCACTAGTAACAAAATGTTTTTTTTTCATTTTTTCAAACATACTAATGGTGCATCTGGGCAGAGTGCGCCATTAGTAGTTAGAACTACTAATGGCGCACCAGCCATAGAGTGCGCCACTACTGTATTTTTTTTCTTTTTTGCAAAACTACTAATGGCGCATCGTTGCATAGTGCGCCATTACTAGTTTAAACTAGTAATGGCGCACTGTGCCACGGTGCGCCATTAGTATAAAAATTATTTTTTTTACTTTTTTGCAAAACTACTAATGGCGCATGTCTGTGTGGTGCGCCATTAGTATGTTGGGTTACTAATGACGCATGGCTGTGTGGTGTGCCATTAGTAAGCTAGGACCAGCTAGATACTTTTGGACAGCCACACCTACACACTCACTTTCCCCACTTCATTCCCCCCACCTCCTTCTCTCAGCTTGTCGGCTGCCTCCTCCTCCTCACCTCATTTGCACCATAGATTCATCAAAATTAAGTGTTGAAATTACCTTTTTTGATAGGTCAGTAAGGGGAAAGCTAGCTTCATGTTGTAGATCTACTTTTTTTCTCCCTACCTCGCTCCAACAACGTGCACATGCACTTTTTGTGGCCTAGCTAGATCTATGTATGTTTGTGGTGTTGCATATGTTTGTGGTGTTGCATATATGTTCGTGTTTGCAGGTACCGGTATTTGAAATGCGATAGTTGCCAATATTTTGCCGGAATGTTGATTCATTTCCGCTTCGGCGAGAATTTTGGCACTATGCATTCTTTTTGGTCGTATTTTTAGGGAAAGTCATGCCAAATTTTTTCTTGGTTCTAAAATATCATTTTGCTCTACCCCGCAGGCGACCATGGTCCGCACGATGACCGAAGGCATCGTGAATAGGTTTTTCAGCTCTGCGAAGGCCGAGATGCTTCAAAAGAACGAGACAAAGATAAGATGTCCGTGTCAAAGATGCAAGCTGAAGAGCCTTATTGCGGACCCAGATTCCGGGCAGGTGCGGGACCACCTGCTCTTGCGTGGTTTCATGGATGGCTATCGGTGGCAAGGTGATGAAGATGACTATGAAGTCGTCCATGGGGGCCGGGCAAGAAATGAGGAAGGGCAGCAAGACAACCACCGTGGCTCGGGCGGGCGAGAAGACGAAGAATCTCCAGGACATGATCACGACGGTGATGCTGTACACAGTCATCATGTAGAAGATGCCGGACATGATGATGAGGAAGATGCCGGAGCAGACGAAGGGCATGATCATGAAGATCAAGATGCCGGAGGAGCAGATGATGATGGACCATCGATGGGCTGGGTGCAGGACCCTCATATTCAAGAGCTGCTTCTCAAGGAGACGGATAACGCAAGAGCTGCCGCCCGAGAGAAAGCCAAGATGGATCAACTGGAGATAGACGCGGTTACTCCATTGTATGAAGGATGTAGACCCGAGGATACCCGCCTGAAAGTAATGCTCATGGCTTTGGAGATGAAGGTAAAACACAAAATGACCAACGCATGCTTCGACGAGAACATGTCATTCTGGCACGAACGTCTTCCCAAGGGGAACAAGTGCCCGACCAGTTTCGAGGAGGCGAAGAAAGCCGTGTGTCCTCTGGATTTACCGCACGTGAAATACCATGTGTGCATGAACAATTGCATCATTTATCGGGGCGAGCATGCGGAGTCTACCATATGTCCGATGTGCGGCGTCACTCGATACAAGAAGAGGAAGAAAGCTCCTCGAAAAGTGGTGTGGTACTTTCCGATCACTCCTCGTCTGCAGCGGTATTTCGCGGACCCAAAGGTAGAAAAGCTCCTACGTTTCCACGCGGATAGGGAGGAGAAGAAGCGAGAAGATGACGCAAATGATCCGGAGATAAATAAAAAAGACAAGATGCTGAGTCACCCTAAGGATGGGAGCCAGTGGCAAGCGTTGAACTTCGAACACCCAGAATTTGGGAAGGATCCAAGGAACATCGTGTTGGGCGCGAGCACCGATGGAGTCAATCCGTTTGGCAGCCAGAGAAGCACACGTAGCACCTGGCCTGTGTTTGTGTGGATGTACAACCTTCCCCCCTGGTTGTGCATGAAGAGGAAGTACATTCACATGAGTATGCTAATTGAAGGGCCGAAACAACCAGGGAACGACATCAATCTGTATCTGGGGCTGCTGAAAGAGGAGCTAGACACGCTGTGGAAAATGCCGGCCAATACGTGCGACGCTGCAGAGAAAGAATATTTCCCGATGAGAGCCGCACTGCTCACGATGGTGCACGACTATCTCGGTTACGGATATCTCGCGGGGCAGGTGGTCCATGGATTTTCTAGATGCGTCAGGTGCATGGATGACACAATGTATCGCCAACTAGATAGAGATCCCGGGTCTTCGAAAACCGTGTTCATGGGACATCGAAGGTGGCTTCGCGGCGATGACCCGTGGAGGAAACGCAAGGATCTGTTCGATGGTAAAACCGAACTCCGAAGACGCCCGCATACGAGGAGCGGCGAGGAAATAGACGGGCTGTTGAAAAATTGGAAAGATTGCCCACTACCGGGAAAGAAGCAAAAGGCGCCAGAGCCGGGAAAGAAGCGAAAGGCGCCAGAGCCGTTGCTGAAGGTATGGAAAACGAGGTCTGTTTTCTGGGACTTACCGTACTGGAAGATCCACCGTGTGCCTCACAGCCTTGATGCCATGCATATCATGAAGAACGTGTGCGGGAGTCTGCTTGGTACCCTGCTCAACATTCCAGAGAGGACCAAAGATGGGCCGAAAGCAAGGGCAGACTTGAAATCAATGGGCATCAGGCAGGAGCTTCACGCTAATGATGATGATGATGATGATGATGATGATGAGGCGAAGCAGGACACAAAAAGTCGTCGCAAAGGCAAAAAGGCCAAGAAGACCGGAAATGACTACCCTCCCACGTGCTTCACTCTAAGTCAGGTGGAGATCGAGCAGTTTTTCACCTGCCTTGTAGGAGTAAAACTTCCTTACAGTTACGCGGGGAAGATAAGCAGATACCTAGACCCAGCGAAGCAGAAGTTCAGCGGGATGAAGTCTCACGACTGTCACATGCTGATGACGCAGATACTTCCAGTTGCAATCCGTGGGATCATGGACGCGCACGTCCGTGAAACGCTATTTGGCCTATGCAACTTTTTCGATGTCATCTCTCGGAAGTCGGTTGGCGTGAGGCAACTCAGAAGGCTACAGGAAGAGATCGTGGTGATACTATGCGAGCTGGAGATGTACTTCCCACCCGCATTCTTCGACATTATGGTGCATCTGCTAGTCCATATCGTGGAGGATATCATCCAACTCGGGCCGACGTTCCTGCACAGCATGATGCCGTTCGAAAGGATGAATGGTGTCATCAAAGGATACGTTCGCAACATGTCACGTCCAAAGGGAAGTATAGCCAGGGGCTTTCTGACCGAAGAGTGCATCTCCTACTGCACGAATTATCTAGGCATCGAAAACCCCGTTGGTCTGCCCGTCAACAGGCACCTCGGCAGGCTCGCTGGATGGGGTCACCGTGAGGGTCGCCGCGAAATGCATGTGGACTTCGAGGGTCGACTCGCCGACTTTGAAAGAGCAAACCTAGTCGCGCTACAACACATAGACGTGGTCGATCCTTGGGTGGTAGAGCACAAAACCTTTATTGAGAAGACATACAATGACCGAGGCCAACAGAGGACGGACGGAGATATAATCAAAGAGCACAACTCATGTTTCACGCGTTGGTTCAAGCAGAAGCTTCTGTCGTAACCTTTACATGTGGATTCTTCCGCGGAAGAACAACTCATATTCGCCTTGTCACAGGGCGCCGAGCACAACCTGATGACCTATGAGGCGTACGATATCAACGGCTACACATTCTACACCGAGGACAAGGACATGAAGAGCGATGGTTATCAGAACTCCGAGGTAACAATGGAATCCTACACCGGTAACGACAAGGACAGATACTATGGAAGGATCGTGGAGATCTGGGAGCTGAGCTACGCTGGAGAGAAGGTCCCGATGTTCCGTGTCAGATGGGCCAAGAGCGTCCTAAAAGAAGACCGGCATTTCACCACCATGGTTATACCCGAAGCCAAATCCAAGACCGCGGGCACAAACGTCACCGTGAAAAATGAGCCATGGGTACTGGCTTCCCAAGTGGACCAATGCTTCTTCATTACCGACCCATCAAAGCCCAGTCGTGTTGTCGTGAGGAGAGGCAAAAGGAAGATCATCGGAATGGATGGAGTAGCCAACGAGCAACACTTCGACAAGTACGGCGACCCGAAGATCGAACATGACGACGACGATGAAGTAGTAGCAGCATACACCACAAGAAGAAGCAGGACCAACCTACCTAAAGGACGTCCGTTCCACAGAAGAACTCCATTTGCGAAAAAGAAGGGCAAGAAGATTATGAACAGATAGCTAGCTAAGATCGACTGTATTTAAATCGTAGTCTTCATTTCTCGGTTGTATTTCATGGGCACTTTTTGATATCATGAATATTTTTAAATTTCATGGGCACTTTTTGAATTCATGAATATTTTTTCAAATTTGATGATATTTTTTCATATTCAATATGATAAAATATTGAATATTCATGAGGATACTCGATCTCTATCCCCCTCCATCTCGATTGCTATCCCCCTCCATCTCGATCTCGATCCCACCCGCACCCTCCCCCCCCAGCTCCACCGCCGACGAGCACCCCCCGCACCCTCCCCCGCTCCACCACCGCCGAAGAGCAGCCCCCGCACCCTCCCCGGCCCGCTCCACCACAGCCGACGAGCACCCCCCGTTTCATATTCATATTCATTTAAAAAACGTGTAGACTACAATTGTTGTTAAACAACAATTATTAATGTTTTTATAAAAAAATAATACTTTTTCATATTCATATTCATTTTCTAAAATATTATTACATGCAACAAAAAATAAAAATAAATTACTTATGGCGCACCTCTGGCTGGTGCGCCATTGCTATTTATAAAAAAAAGATTACTAATGGCGCACCGACCGCGGGTGCGCCATTAGTAAGATTCCCCCCCTAGCTTATTCCCTCCCTCTCGCAAGATCCCCTTCGTCCCTCTCCCTCGCCAAATCCACCCGCGCGTTGCCCCGAAGCCGCCGCCCCGACCCCCACCGGACTCCACCCCCGCCGCCCCCGCGCCCCCACCACCGCAGCTCCCCCGCACTGCCACCCCCGTGCCCCCGCGCCCCACACCACTGCAGCTCCCCCGCGCCCTGAGCCGGAGGAGGAGGACCAGGAGGAGGACGAGGAGGAGGAGTGTCGGTGGGAACGACACCTATGGGATCACAAGAATCCCTACTACGGTTGCGGGGTGCGGGGTCGTGAGAAGAGCGGATCAAACAGATAGCACACGGTTCGTTTATCCAGGTTCGGGCCGTGGGGATGCGTAAAACCCTACTCCTGCTTTGGTGGATTGTATAGCTATGTTCTTGAGCTAGCTATGGGGCGTGAGGAGCTCCAAAAAGCCGAATCCTCCTCCTGGTCGCTTCAGGCCTCCTTTTATAGGAAAGGGGTTGCCACAGTAGCACTAGGAGGTGGAAAGGGAACAGTGATGCAAGGTTATCCCTCGCATTACATGACAAGGCGCATTTAATGCGTCTTGCCCAGGTGTCCTTGCTTTATGGGGGACGGGGGAGAGCCTTGTCTCGTCCGTCGCCGCTCCCTCTCGGGTCGACACGCGCCCTGGCCAGCGGCGCCCGCGGTGCCATGTAGGCAGGCAGGCAGCTGAGGTGGCGTAGCGGTGGGTCTCCACGAAGATCTGCATGCCGCCACGCAGGTGCCTGCCTAGCTGGTTGGGTCAGCAGCTGCATGCGAACGGCGGTGGAGGTTTGACTGGCGTGGGCCTGATGGTGGCCCAACGGGTGTTCTTGGCAAGGGCCTTGCCGGGGCCCCGGCAAGGGTCTTGCCGTGGCGCCTGCTGTCATCCCAGGCAAGGCTCTTGCCGGGGGCCTTGTGGTCCTCCTTGGCTGGGATCCCGCCAAGGATCATCATCTTCTGAAGGGTGTATCTGATCTCGAATGTCTTCACAAAGATCTGCATGCCACCATAGGGATGTCTCCCGAATCCTTGCCCCATGGGGGCAGTGGACTCAAGGGTGACTCACTCCGTAGGTGTGGGGCGGGCTGCCATGGCAAGGGTCTTGCCGGGTTTGCTAAAACCGCCTCCCGGCAAGGATTTTGTCGGGGGGGTCCGCTTCGTCACCTTTTCTCTTTGTGGTCTTGGTCTTGGCGTCGTTCTGCTTCTCCTGAGCTTCGGCCTTACCTTGGCTCACCTCCCTTGCCTTGCTCAGTGTGGTGGTGCCCGTGGCTCAGACTACCCATGCACAGTTATAGGGGTACCAAAAGTGCACCCCTATTTTTGTACACCGACAGGAGCCCCCGGGCCTGGGCCACACGTAAGCGCAATCGCGTCGTTGGGCTAGGCCAAAAAACGGTGTGCGGGCAGGCGGGGCGGTTTTTACCGCGGTAAGTCTCTTCGCGCGCTGCGCTTCCCATGCTTCCCGTGCGTGGCGCGGCGTGGGGAGGCGTGTGTGACGTGGGCGGCATGCGTGGGGTTGCTTCCCGCGGGCATGCGTCACATCACAGTTAATGTGAAAGGAGGTGGCCCGCGTTTTTCCCCCATAAGAAGGAATAACCATGGGCGCGCTGCTCACTTTCTCCTCTTCTCTCGTGCTTTTTCCGATCTCAGAGCCGCCGTTCCCTTTCTTCCTTCCTTCCTAAGCTTTCGCTGTCGCCCGCCGCCGCTGCTTTGCCATCCCCCTTCCTCAGCCCTCTGAACTTCTTGGTCACCATGGCTCCCAAATTCGCCAAGGGCAAGGGGGTGGCTAAGGGCGCCGGGACAGTGGAGCCGCCGAAGAGCGTGCTGTCGGGGGACCGGACGAAGTCCGCCTTCTTCTTCCCCTCGACGGTTGATGTTCAAGAGCTCTGGGACTCCTTCAAGCCCCTATGGGGGGTGAAGACGGGGGGAGAGGGTTCGGGACACCCGGCGACGCGCATCATTCTTGCCGCTTGCACTGATCCTGCCTCAAATCGGTACCCCTTCTTCGTTGATTACTTTTCTTGCGGGTTATGCCCTCCTTTCTCCGATTTCTTCTGCGATGTTATGCGCACCTTCAGCTTTCGCCTCTTGGATTTTACTCCGAATGCGGTGGCGTGCATGGCTTTCTTCGTGCATCTTTGCGAAGGCTTTGCCGGGGTGCAGCCCAACACGGCGCTCTTCCACCATTACTTCTTCCCTCGAATCCAGTCGGGAGGAGCCGTCTCCGGTTGCGTCACCTGGTTCCCAAGATCCAAGGGGGCATACCCGGACGGTGCCGGGGAAGGAGAGGTGGGAGGAATGGCATGGCCGGTGGTGCTGGATTGAAGATGAAAACCCGCCAGAATTCTACAAGGTCCACCGAGTGCCGCCGGTCCGCGGCAGCGATTGGAGCGATGCCGACACCACCGATGGGAGGCTCACCGTCGCCACCACCAGGATTCTCCGGCTCACCCAGGCCGGACTCACCCTTGAGATGATCGGGGCGGACTTCATTCGCCGCCGGATCGCCCCGTTGCACAGCAAGGGGAGGCCAGCTTGGCTCTTCACGAACCCGGCTGACATTATGCGACTCCGCCCCGGCCTCGATCACAACTTCACAGTGCTGGCGCATGCCCACTTCTGCCAGCGGCTTTTCCAGCTTGATGTGTGTCGCGATGGCGAGGTCGAGCGGACCGGCAAGGCCACGAGGGCTGCCGCAAAGGTTGGCAAGGCCCTCAAGGGGCCATTTTTCAAGCTGTCGGCGGGGGTGGTCCCGTTGTGCAACAATTCACATCGGTCCGAGATCATCGCCATGATGCCGGACTGTAATGCGCATGGCCCTGTCCCGAGCTGGAAGGAGCCGAAGGTCGAGGATGTGTAGCAATTCTTCGACACCCTGGTCGAGGTGTACGTCAATGCCGACACCGAGCGGTGGCTTATCATGGACACCACCCAGGCAGAGCTGGACTACATCGCCACTAGGGCGAGGGAGTCATAGCTTGCCATGGAGGCCGGCAGCACTGGGGGCGTGGAGGACGTGGCCGCAACGGCGGTGGAGGAAGAGGAGCTCTCCTGGTGGGCGGCAGCCTCCGGGGAGGTCAGCAGTGCCAACACTGAATCTCGGCTCGTCGAAGACGCGGCCGACGAGTCGTCGGGGGAGGAGGAGGATGCGGCGGTGGGCTCGACGCCAACCAGGGGAAAAGGGCGAGTCCCGCGGCGGGCTGGCTCTGGTGAGCCGGTCCGGCCCGGCAGGGCTGCGCGGCCTCAATTGACCCTGGAGGGGTCTGGGCGCCACACGTGGGCCACGGCAGCCAAGAGGCTGACGAAGGCCGCTGAGAAGAAGAAGACAACAGCCCCTTCCTCATCCAGGCGTGAACAAACCCCGCCGCCTCCTTCGCCTCCTCCGGCAGGCGTTGACTCGGATGATGATGCGGAGCTCCCTTTTGATCTCGGGCCTCTCAGCCCGGAGAGGAAAAGGAAACTGGTGGAAGAGGAGGAGACGGATGACGAGTAAGTTCTCTGTTCCTTACTGTCATTTCCATTTCCTTGTATTGGATCGCTTGTCTTAATCCATTTTTGCTTCCGTAGGGAGACAGAGACGTTGGCCCAGAGGGCGAAGAGGGCGAGGACCTCGACGAGCAGCCAGCCCCCGGCTGGGGCTTCAAAGACACCACTGGTGGTGTTGAGCAGCCCGGACAGCAGCCCCCGGCGTAGCCCCCAGCGTAAGTTCGTCACCCTCTTCTTACTCGACATGTGGTAAGTGCTCGATGCTATGATGCTGACCGTGCCGGGTTTGCAGGAGGGGAGCGGCAGCAGGAGGAGCCACAGAGGGCTACTCCTAACACACCACCCCCATCGACTACGCCGCCGCGGGGGCCGTCCCCGGCAAGGGCATCTGGCACGGAGCCCACACCCATGGAGGAAGAGGGGAACTTGGGCGCTGGTGGCTCTGCCACAGCGCCAAATGCTGGCGGAGAGGGGACTTTTGCTTCTCAGCCTGGCACTAGTGAGTCGCCTATCCTTCATCTCTGTTTTTCCCTTATTCTTTTCTTGGCTTCATTGCTCCCGTTGCTGCCCAGGCCCTCCTTCAACAGGTATGGAGGACGTGGATACAGTTGCCGGGAACATTGCTGAGGAGGCCGCCAAGGATGCTGCCGAGGACACCACGGCGGGGGCCGCCAAGGCGACCGGCGAGGCTTCTGCCGAGGGCACCAGCGGTGGACCTTCCGGTGGGGCCGGCAAGGCCTCCGCCGAGGAAGAGGTGGTGGATGACCAGCCTCCCTCCTCCTCAACCTCGGGCCCCGGCAGGTATCTGAAGGTGGGCGACGATCTCTTCGTCCACCTCCCAGGGGCATCAAGCCGGGCGCCCGCCGACGGGGAAGTTTTCGACGGCGAGGTGCTTGGCGCCACCAGGCTCGAGGTGGTTGATGAGCCGGGCATTGGTGGCGACGGTTCTCCAGAAGAGCAGCTTTTCTGTGCCATGGGGGCCAATTTCCGGAAGCTCCAAGTGCTCTACCGTGCTCGCCTGGACAAGGTCAAGTCCAGGATGGCAACGGTGGACAACGCGGAGGTGGACTTCAAGGCGCGCGTTGCCGAGACGCAGACCTGGTTCCACCAGGCTCACGAGGAGCAGAGGGCCTTTCAGGAGAAATTAGCCGAGCGTGATGTGGAGCTCACCATGAAGATGGCCGACATCGAGAAGGCCCAGGAAAAGGCGGCGAACTTGGCTGCCGCGGCCGAGGCCGCCCGGAACCAGCATCAACCCACCTTGAATTCCCAGGAAGAGGACCTCGCCGCGCGTGAGGCGAAGCTTGCCGCAGCGCTCCGTGGCAAGGATGAGGAGCTCGAGGCCCTTGTCGCGCGGCGGACTCGCGAGCTGGAGCAGAGGCACAAGGAGGCACTCGATGCCCAGGCTCTGGCCCATGCCGGCAAGGTAAGGGAGTTGGAGGTGGTGCAGGACGAGCTGAAGGAGCAGGCCCTCAAGCTGTCCAACGAGAAGAGCACGCTCAACAGGGCCTTGGTGGAGGCGCAAGGAGCGGTCATCAGCAGGGCTGGGGAGCTCTCCAAAGCGCAAAACTCCATCAAAGACCTCAAGCTGAAGCTGCAGGATCTCGAGAAGATGCTATCGGAGAGCAGGGCTCGGGAGGAGACCTTGACCAGGAGCCTGGAGGAGGAGAAGCAGCTGCGGGCGAACGAGGCCGCCTCCCACCAGGATTATGTGGCAGGCGAGAACAGATGGATCAGCCGCCTAGTGGAGGTCGCCGGCAGGGTCACCTCGCAGTTGGCCACCATGGGGATGCCACACGTGAGGTACGCCCCTGAGCGTAGCGGGACCGTCAACACCAAGTTGACCCTGTTCTCCGAGGGCGTCCTCGGAGCCTTGGCATATCTTCACTCCAACAGGGCGGCCACGCTGGCCGAGGAGGCCCGGCGACTCTGCCGAAGGGTCGTGACCAAGGTCCTCACCAAGACGGTGTACTGGAATCCCGATCTTGACTTCGCGGCCGTGATGAAGAGCTTGCCAGATGGTGCTGACCTCGCGGTGCTCAAGGAGCACATCAAACCCATCACGGACTACATCGACGAAATCAAGAGGGTGGAAGGCCAGCGCCGGGATTAGGCATCCCGTTCTTCTTCGCCGCTGCGGGTTCCCGACCAAGACAAATTTTATCTTTAGTTAGAACCGCAGCTATGATGTGATGTAATATAACTTTGAAGTACTCTTAATTTTCATGCATGTTATTTCCCCGTTCAATTCCTCTTTGTATGCGCGCCCTACGCCGATCGGGAAGGCTTGCCGGCGCGGAAGCTCCTAGCGGTGTTTTGGGGATGGATCCCCATGGCCAGCCGGGTATGCGTGCTGCCGGACGAGCCACCTTTCCGTTCTGAATGCGGCCGCTCGAACTGTCGAGCTTGACTCGAGTCAGAATCGGGGGTGTTGCAGATCGCGGAAGGCTACTCTGCCATTCTCGACGCAGCCGCTTGAGCTGTTGAGCGGACTCGAAACAGGGCAAGGGCGTTGCCGATTGTGGTAGAGCCCCCTGGTGTGTAGGTTTCTCATACAAAGCAAATATCTCCGGGGGGAATAACCTCAAATAAGAAGGGGAGCACAAATAAGGGTTCAGTGCAACATATCTTCTGTTTGCGATCGCTCGAATGTCGATCTTCTGGCCTCCTTTCTTCTTCAAGGGTCACGAAGATGAAGGAGTGCCGGGCTAACTACTAGAGCCGATTCTCACCATTGTGACCCCTACCTGGCGCGCCAAAGATGTCGGTGAGAACGACACCTATGGGATCACAAGAATCCCTACTACGGTTGCGGGGCGTGGGGTCGTGAGAAGAGCGGATCAAACAGATAGCACACGGTTTGTTTATCCAGGTTAGGGCCGCGGGGATGCGTAAAACCCTACTCCTGCTTTGGTGGATTGTATATCTGTGTTCTTGAGCTAGCTATGGGGCGTGCGGAGCTCCAAAAAGCCGAATCCTCCTCTTGGTCGCCTCGGGCCTCCTTTTAAAGGAAAGGGGTTGCCACAGTAGCACCAGGAGGTGGAAAGGGAACAGTGATGCGAGGTTATCCCTCGCATTACATGACAAGGCGCATTTAATGCGTCTTGCCCAGGTGTCATTGCTTTATCGGGGACGGGGGAGAGCCCTGTCTCGTCCGTCGCCGCTCCCTCTCGCGTTGACACGCGCCCTGGCCAGCGGCGCCCGCGGTGCCATGTAGGCAGGCAGGCAGCTGAGGTGGCGCAGCGGTGGGTCTCCATGAAGATATGCATGCCGCCACGCAGGTGCCTGCCCAGCTAGTTGGGTCAGCAGCTGCATGCGAACGGCGGTGGAGGTTCGACTGGCGTGGGCCTGATGGTAGCCCAACGGGTGTTCTTGGCAAGGGCCTTGCCGGGGCCCTGGCAAGGGTCTTGCCGTGGCGCCTGCTGTCATCCTCGGCAAGGCTCTTGCCGGGGGCCTTGTGGTCCTCCTTGGCTGGGATCCTGCCAAGGATCATCATCTTCTGAAGGGTGTATCTGATCTCGAATGTCTTCACAAAGATCTGCATGCCACCACGGGGATGTCTCCCAAATCCTTGCCCCATGGGGGCAGTGGACTCAAGGGTGACTCACTCCGTAGGTGTGGGGCGAGCTGCCACGGCAAGGGTCTTGCTGGGTTTGCTAAAACCGCCTCCCGGCAAGGATCTTGCCGGGGGGTCCGCTTCGTCCCCTTTGCTCTTTGTGGTGTTGGTCTTGGCGTTGTTCTGCTTCTCCTGAGCTTCGGCCTTACCTTGGCTCACCTCCCTTGCCTTGCTCAGTGTGGTGGTGCCCGTGGCTCAGACTGCCCGTGCATAATTATAGGGGTACCAAAAGTGCACCCCTCTTTTTGTACACCGACAAGGAGGAGGAGACGACGACCGCCTCTACCCCGCCGGACTCCACCCTCGCCGCCACCTCCCTTTCTCTGGCGGCTTCCCGTAGGTAATTTCGCGCCACCTCCTCCGCTGTCCCCCCTCATCTCTCCTCTAGTTCTAGGGTTCGCACCATCATCGCTGAGCTCTGCCATGGTCGAAGCCCTAGCTTCTTGATTTGCCTATATGCGACGGCGCGCTCTTGCTCCATCCATCTAGGGTCCAGACCTCCATCCGCATCTCCCTCCCCGGCGAGGTCCGAGGGCACCACGGCCATCGCCAAGTTCACCTCACCTTAGCCTTTGTCGTCTGTAGACATGTATATTTGTAGCTGCTTATCATCTGCAAGTCGTTGAAATACTAGTGCTGAATGATTGCCAGAATTGAGTTTGTGATGCTCTTTTCTGTAATGCAAGAATCTAGGTTGATGATCCAGCGGCAGTAGGTTATGTTTCTGCATCAGGTGCATTTCTGCTGCTACCTCACTATCATGTGCTGTCGTGACTTGCTAACCAAATTGGTTTGTGTCAATTTCATAAACTTGTAGGCTTATAGAATTAGAAATACTACTGTATTAGATACCCTCACTGTCATGGGCTTTCTATTATTAGTCAAGTAGTATGCTTAGAATCTTGTTGGGAGAGTAAAGCTTTGCTTTCAGTTTTTTTCTTGTATGTGGGGATTGCTACAGCTCATACAGGAGAAAATTGATAACTACTATGTCATTGTGTACTCCCTCCGTGCCAAGTGTAATGCCAAGTTTAGATTGGTCAATATGGTTCTCATTTTTAAATTTTTTACATGCTCTCATTTTTTTGTGTGGGTAATGTTTTATATGCTCTTTATCTCTTCCCTTGACAGACATTCGATGAGGCAGTGGGCGATATAGCTTTCTAGCTCCTTAGGGGGGTTGTTCCTCTTTATAGGTGTGTTAAACAGGGTTTTATGTGGTCATATGGAGTTTATTAGGTAGAGAAAGTACCTTGTGATTTTTCTAATTTTGGACATATATCAAGTCTCACCAAGACATCTTCATTACAACACACAGGAGTGAAAATATATCAAGTGTAATGTGATACAGATGCTGTCAAAATGAGAAAATTGCTAAAAAAACACTCATCTTATCCAGCACATCTTCATTACATTCTAGACAGGATAGAAGCCTACTTTGTTTAGAAACAGAGTCAGAATTTGAAAAGGAAAACCCTTAAGCTAAACATACAACCTAGCTCTGCATTAGTTGTTTTGTGCTTCAAGTGTCCCAGTCAAGGACAAACTGAGTGGTTGCAAAATAATATTATGTGGTCAATGTGGATTTACTATTTTCTGGTGATAGTTCTGAACTGGTAAATAAGTTAACATGCGTAAGTGAGACTTGGCATTTTAAAGCTTAGGGTCTTCAACTTCAACCATGAATTGGGATGATAATGTTATTTTGCCTTCTTAACAGAATGGTGTCATAATCAGAACAAAGCTGCTGCAAATGCATACCTTTTTTTACAAGTGCATCTGCACCTTCTGATCCATTTAGAGTTATCATAAATATATTTCCAAGGTTTTTTTCATTTCACTTAGAGTCTTTGCTTCTGGACTCAATGCACATTCATCAGTCATAAGAGATAAATACTAGTAAGTCAAGGGCACTAGAATTTGATCATGCCTCTTTTGAGAAGTATGTCTATTGATTCAAAATTTATCATACTATTGACGATTTTTTGTTGGGTGACCTATTATATCTGGAATGGAAGCTCACATAAGTTGAGCTGATTTTTTCCATATGAAAGCAGAGGACCATATGGTCTGTGGCTGGGTTTTGTCTCCGACCATTGTGTCGTGATGAATTTGCAGGTACCCTGAGAGGCCCTTGAGTTTGCCGGAATGTCGATTAACTTCCGTTCCGGCAAATTCGGGTACTCCATATGTCCTATTTTCAGCAAAGGTCATGCTGAAATTTTCCGTGAATTTTAGCATGACTTTGCTAAAAATAGGACATATGGGGTACTTGCGACTAATGCATGGGCCGGGGTATCTTAGTACTTAGTTAAGTAGGATCAACTGCCCCGCCATTCTTGCTGCATTAAACCATAGGTGGCAATAGAGCCAAGTGATTAGGCCCAACTTAGAATTCTCCTTAGCATCGATAAACCCTAGATGATAAACCCAACATAGGTGGCAATAGAGCCAAGTGATTAGGCCCAACCTAGGGTGCCTCGGCATCGATAAACCCTAAATGATGAAAACTTAACTTGGCTTCTATAGGGTGCCTCGGTGTCGATGAGAACCTAAATGATGTACGCTTAGGCTTTTAGGGTGCCTCGGCGTCGACAAACGCTAAATGATAAAAGCTTAGCTTTTAGGATGCCTCGGTGTCGACAAACCCTAAATGATGAGACCATGATCTTATTCCTTGACAATAACCAACTTTTTGACCAAACTTTTTTCCTATTTAGAGCGAAACATGGCCCACAATGATGAGGCTGGCGGTTCGGGCGACAAGCAATTCTGGGAGCTGTCCCGGGAGTTGGAGGAAGAACCTCACCGCTATGAGGACGCCGCGGAAGACACCGATCCTGACTACACAACACCTAGTGGCGTCGGGGATGACACCACTGATGATGGCGCCGCGGATGCCACCACTGATGATGGCGGCGCACACACAGATGGCAGCCAACCGAAGAGGCAACGGAAGGACCGGCGCCCGAACGTGCTCGGCACCGTCAGGGAGGAATTTACTGAAGTGAACTCCGACGGGCATCCGACGGCGCCCAAACACGTAGTCAAGGGGTACTCGGTTCAGCTCGGGTGCATTCTCCGGAGCACCGCCTCGATCAACACCGAGAACCTAAGGCATAAGGACCGAGGGAATTTGCGCAGCCTCCTCTTCATGAAGCTGCACGAACGATACAAGTTCCCCGCTGAGTTCGCAAACACACTCCTCTCGGGGAATAAAGTGAACGGTGCCGCCCTCACGAGGATGAGCATGGCCCTGTCTACTTGGAAAAGCACGGTGAAGGCAATGATTGACAAAGGTGATAGTTATGAGAAGATCAAGGCGAAATATCCTTTGATTAGCGAAGATGACTACAAGGTGTTCAAGATCAAGTGCAAGAGCCCCGCAACCTCCGAATCAAGTCAGTGGGGGAAAGAAATGCGGCAGTTGAACTTAGGGGTCCACCAACTCGGTCCCGGCGGTTACAGAGTGGCGGAGCCTATATGGGACAAGGAGGACACGGAGCATGTCGAGCAAGGCCTACCGCCCTGCTTCGAGAAATACCGTGACAAGCAGACCAAGAACTTTCTCAGGGCCCGATACAAGGAGGACCCGGTAACAAAGGAGCTTACCACAGATCCGAAGACCAAGGCGCTTGAGCTTGTTCTGTAAGGAATACACCCCCGCGTAATTAGCTCCATATGGTTGCATTCTAATTAATCCCCAATATTTCTAAATGGTTCACGTTCCTTCCGCAGGACAAAGAAAGCAGTAGCGCGGGGTCGTCTCAGAGCTCCCCTTTCGACACCCCTTTGAATAGGGCGTTGAACGTAATGAAAAACAGGGATAAGCTCAGTAAGCCAACGTCAGCTGGTCGTGTGGCCAGCAAAGGCTTGTCCACAAAATGGTCATCATACTATACCACTGGTGGGCGAAAGGAGAAAAAGACCAGCTCGGAAAGCCAGTCGCGCAAGGTTGAAGCACTCAAGGCGCAAGTGGCGCGGATTCCGGAGATAGTCCAAGAGCAAGTGCAACAACAACTGGGATCGACGCTCACCGGCATTATGCCTACCTTGATTCATGGGATAACGACATGGATTGCGGGTGGCCAACAGGGGCCGCCCCCGATTCCCAGCTTCACGGCCAGCAGCTCGCACAACGCGCAGGTGGCGCCATTGGTGTCTCCGGCGGCGGCGGTATTGGTGTCTACGGCGGCGGCGCCATTGGTGTCCCCGGCGGCGGCGGTATTGGTGTCTCCGACGCCGGCATTGGAGCTTAATGCACCTGGGTGTACGCCGGCCGGCACCTCGCCAGCAAGCGGCCCCTCTGTCAGTTGCACGCCCGCCATTGGCGGTGCCTCGACATTTGCCGAGCTCGACGGCATCACGGTAACTAAGCCTCTCGGCCGAGGACTTCATCTCCTTGCCTTTGACTGGGCATCCCTGACGCCCTACATGTTTTTGCAGGGCACCGCCGACGTTCCTTGCACTCTCCTGCACTTCGTGGGCGGCGAGTTGGTCGATGTCGCCAAGGGCAGAATCGTTCAACCGGGGAACCCCGTGTTCCACGGTAATCCGATGCCACCCACAATGTATAGGGTTGAAGTGGTTCGGGTGCTGCCAGGCTGCGACGAGTTGTTACCTCCGATTCGACCCGCTGGGGCCGACGAAGAAGATGAGATGACCCTCAGCGCCTGCGTAAGTTGGCCCCTGCTTTGGCCGAAGAGCCAGATTTGTTTGGGGGTGGGGGACACCACCCCACAGACAAGACCGCCAGTCGTGCTGGCGCCAAGCCATGGCAAGAATTCCGCAACGCTACCGGACATGCCGGACATCCCTATGGCACAGGATCCGGGCATGCATATGGCACAAGATCCAGACGACGACGACAACGGTACGTTTACCAACGTCGATAAGTACTTTGCCGAACATGGGTACGATGACGAGTTCTGCGGGCCTCCTTCTCAAGAACCCAACCAAGACGACCGCGATCTAGCTGGTACATCGGAGAAACCCAATTGCAACAGGCGTCGTCTGGCGTTCAGTTCTCAGGAGACGCCTCCAGCTGCCGCCTTCACCGAGCCTCAGATAGCTGAGATGCGAAATATTATCAGCCCCAACACGCTCAAGAAGGCGGTCTTTGAGCAGAACTCGGTCCCATTACAACAGATCAAGAAGAAGAGCCGGAAACGGCAGACTAAAAAGGGCGCCGGTGCGAGCCAGCCGGCACCGAGTACGATCCGTGCTCAGGACGGGCCACCTTCACCTAAGGATATCTCGAGGAGAGTGCATGTGGCGGGTAGGGCGATGCTACCGACAAATATGCTCAATGCTGCAACCGGTGCTATGCGGAGTCTGCACGACAGTGTTCTTTCTTTGGAGAAGCGGCGTCTAAGAGAGAATGATGTGGCATACCCGGTTTTCGTGGCCAAGGTGCTAGAGGGCAAGGGCTTTGTGGATGGCGACATCGAGGGTACGATCATCCTGCGGTTTGATGACATCTTTGCTACGTTTAACCTTCATCCGCTGCACTACACCTTCGTTCGGCTGTTTTCGCTGAGTATGGAGATGCGGATCATTAGAGACAAGACCCCGGACATCGTGATCGTCGACACCTTCTACATGCGTGCCAAGCTCTTGAGCAGCGCTGGGGACCGCCAAGTCGCGAGTTCACACCTCGAAGACGTCATTCTGGCAAACCCAGATAAGGACAACTTCCTTGTGGCTTACTTTCCCGAGTAAGTCATCCCTTAACCGCCCCGTAACATATGATTTCTTAGATTTCGATCGTTCTTTTTTTCTAACATTTCGTGTTCTGTGCAGTGACACACATTGCACACTCATCCTCTTAAGCCCGAAATATTCCATGGCCACGTATTTCGACCCGAACCGTAACTCCAAGATAGACTACACAAATATCAAGAAAGTTCTTGATGATGTTCTCCCCGGCTACGCCAAATCTGGAGGCACCTTCACCAGGGAAGTTCGTAAGCATGGCAAGCACGTGTTCGCCCACAAATACGACGTTCTGCTGCGTCAAGGAGCCGCCTGGCGGTCAGAAGGATGCCTACTACGCCCTCCATCACACGCGGGCGATCGTAAGGGACCATCATCACCTTCTGCTACCAAATAATCTCAAAGATTGGGCCGCGAGCTTGTCGGCAATCCAGGACGCGGACATCAGACAAGAATTCTTTCGCATCCAGTCGGAGTTTGCAGACATCATCCATCAAGATGTCCTTCATACCTCGGGGCAGTTCTACCTCAGATATCAACCATCCAACAGGGAGATAGACGAAACGCTACAAATGCAGGCTGACAACGCCCGCGATTTCATGACCATCACGACAGACGGCGGCTTCATCCACGCTCCGGTCCCATGAGTCGAGTCGACAGTAGTGATGCTATGTGTAGTTTTGAAACATTGATTGGCTCATGTTGTAATTAAACTTTAATGAACTTGTATGTCTCTTTGGTTTGGACAGTCGTTCAACTTAGATGTAATCGATGCTATTTATTAGTAGGACCATGAATCGTGCTATTAATGCCATGTCTTGCTTTTCTCTTCCGATCCTTTTGTTGCATACTTATATATTGCTTATGTATGTATTGTCTGTTGTTTCACTTGTGCATAGAGATGCCGTCGTATGTCGTGTACAAGGGTAAGGTTCCCGGAGTCTACGACGACTGGGAGGAGTGTCGAAGACAGGTTCACCGTTTCGGCGGTAACAGTTACAAAGGGTACACCACTAGGGCGGAGGCGGAATCTAGATACGCCCGCTATCTAGCGGGAGAGAGGAGGGGGCGTTGGAGGAACCGGATGAAGACCAGTTTCATCGTGATGATGCTCATCGTGATGACCGCAACTCTCTTCTATGTGATGGTAGTTTAGATGATCGATATCGACTTGTAATGTGAAGACAAACTCGATACTCGTGGTCTCGAGACTTATAATATTTTATCTTTGTTCGGTCTTTTGAATTCGGAGAGTAATATGATGAATTATATTCGGAGACTAATTTTCTATTGTATTCAATGAATCTGCTGTTGTTGTGTGCTACTGTCTATATTCTGTCAAATAATATATTTTGTAACCTGTGCAAAAATCAGAAAAAAAAAACCTAATATTCATACTAATGGCGCATCACTACAGAGTGCGCCATTAGTATGCCAAAATATACTAATGGCGCATCACCAAATAGTGCACCATTAGTATGCCAAGTATACTAATGGCGCATCCATCCGCAATGCGCCATTAGTGTGCCAAAGCACATGGTTAAATATGGCCCCTGGGAGGCATACTATGGCGCAAGGTGTTATATACTAATGGCGCACTGGGTGGTGCACCATTAGTATACCAGATATTAATGGCGCACCAGTGGTGCGCCATTACTAATAAATACTAGTGGCGTGATACTAATGGTGCACCAGTGGGGTGGCGTTCGGTAAAGCTTCATTGTAGCTCTCGTGGCAGCATCATCGGCCTCCGGTGAAACTCCATTGCAGCCCTGCCGGAGCTCCAATGCAGCATCAATGGCTCCGGCGAAGCTCCATTGCAACTCCGGCGGAGCTCCAACTCAGCACCGACGGCCCGGCAAAGCTCCATTGCAACTCCACGAAGCTCCATTGCAAGCAAGTTCGAGCTCCAACGCAGCACCGACGGCTCCGGCGAAGCTCGTTGTAACTCTGAGAAGCTCCATCGCAATTCGCAACACCGGCGTCGAGATGAAGCGGGGGCAGCAGCAGTGGCGTCCGCGTAGCCGCCATACGTCAGGCACCTATAGCACCTCACCTCCCTCAAGCACGTACCTCCCTCCCCCGTGTTTCTCTGAAGTAGGCGTCGCCGGCGAGGACGCCCACTGCTCGCAGCACGATGGGTGCATCCGGCATCATGCTGGAAGGAGCACGCGGGCAGCATGGCGAGCGGCGACAACGCTTCCTCCTAAAGCATCGCTGCGGCCGGGCAGCAGGATCTTTTAGCAAGGCGTGGCCGGGCATCGCCTCCGGCATCTCCGTGCACAGCTACCTTGGTATGGGAAGAGGATGGGTAGGAAGAGACGAGGTGGAAGAATGAGCGGAGGAGAGGATAAGCATTGGGCGGTTGGGAATGAGGGGATAAGCATTTGTGGGCCCATATCAGACACGCGTCATCCGAGCGACGCGGCTTAAAACAGTCAGAAATCAGTCGGTTTACAGGAAGAGTTTTCCAAAATTATAGATACGTTGAAGAGGTATCACCGGTATACCCGTCTTTCGATTAAATTTTCGACATTGTTTATGATGATTACGAGCATGCAGACATTAATGATCAACCGAAGACTTCGAGCATTGCGACCAGCGCGGCAGAAAACGATGGCGCGAGGCACGCGCCAGAAGAAGCAGCAGCCGACGCGCACGAAGCTGCGTACGGCACGCCAGGCAGCAACGCCCGCAACGCCCCTGGTAGCGCTCGCTCAGCTGGCCAAAAGAACGTGTCAGAGGGGAGCAGCCCATCCAGTGGCCCGACTGATGGACCTGAAGATGGACTCGAGCCAGAGTCCCGAGAAGCCAGCCCAGGACGTAGCCCTCACGTTGCGTCAGGAGGGCCAGAAGGCCACGTGCATGGGATTGTTGGTTCTCCTGTACATACACCAATCTCACATGGTTCACCTGGTGGACATGTAGCCAGCCCAAGGGTGCTCCAATCGCCTGAAAACGGAAGTGTGGCAACTTCAGATGATGATTCCTCGTCTTTGACTGTACAGGAGACAAGGGAACGTCCGCCGACACCCGTATGTCTTCGACCAGTGGTGGATTTATATCCAAAGAAAGCGCTTCCAAAAGTAAATCCGGTGAAAATTAAAAGAAGAGGTCGACAGTGTTTGCTTAGCGTCGAGGAACCGACGAAATTTGAAGATGCAAACACGGAGGAGTGTTGGCGTCGCACTATGGACGTGGAGTTGGGATCGATCCAAGACAACAAAACATGGGAGCTTGTGGATCCACCCAACGACCATAAAATCATAGGGCTCAAGTGGGTGTACAAAGTCAAGAAAGATGCCGAAGGAAACTTGGTGAAGCATAAGGCAAGGCTCGTAGCCAAAGGATATGTGCAAGAGCAAGGTGTAGACTTCGAGGAAATGTTCGCTCCTGTCACAAGGATGGAATCGGTGAGGCTAGTTATAGCTCTCGCGGCTCAAGAATCTTATAGGCTACATCACATGGATGTAAAATTTGCTTTTTTGGACGGGGAGTTGAAAGAAGAAGTATATGTGAAGCAACCACCGGGTTACATCAAAAAAGAAGAGATGCACAAGGTGTTAAACTTCACAAGGCATTGTACGGGCTATGCCAAGCTCCTCGGGCGTGGAATATCAAGCTTGATCGTACACTAGTTTCTCTTGGTTTTGAGAAATGTGTTGGGGAACATAGCAGAATTTTAAAATTTTCTACGCATCACCAAGATCAATCTATGGAGTCATCTAGCAATGAGGGAGAGAGGAGTGCATCTACATACACTTGTAGATCACGAGCGGAAGCGTTCAAGAGAACGGGGTTGATGGAGTCGTACTCAACGTGATTCAAATCACCGATGACCTAGTGCCGAACGGACGGCACCTCCGCGTTCAACACATGTACGGTTGGGAGACGTCTCCTCCTTCTTGATCCAGCAAGGGGGAAGGAGAGGTTGATGAAGATCCAGCAGCACGACGGCGTGGTGGTGGAAGCAACGATGATCTCGGCAGGGCTTCGCCAAGTGCTGGGAGATGGAGGAGTGTCACGGGAGGGAGAGGGAGAGGCCAGGGGCTTCGGTGCGCAGCCCTCCCTCCCCCCCCCCACTATATATAGGGTGCCTAGGGGGGCGCCGGCCCTAGGAAATCCAATCTCCTAGGGGGGCGGCGGCCAAGGGGGTGCCTTGCCCCCCAAGGCAAGGGTGGCGCCCCCACCCCTAGGGTTTCTAACCCTAGGCGCAGGGGGAGGCCCAAGGAGGGGCGCACCAGCCCACTAGGGGCTGGTTCCCCTCCCACTTCAGCCCATGGGCCCTCCGGGATAGGTGGCCCCACCCGGTGGACCCTCGGGACCCTTCCGGTGGTCCCGGTACAATACCGGTGACCCCGAAACCTTCCCGAAGGCCGAAACTGGACTTCCTATATATAAATCTTTACCTCCAGACCATTCCGGAACTCCTCGTGACATCCGGGATCTCATCCAGGACTCCGAACAACTTTCGGCTTACCGTGTGCTAATATCTCTACAACCCTAGCGTCATGACCCTACGGGTTCGGGAGACATGCAGACATGACCGAGAAGCCTCTCCGGTCAATAACCAATAGCGGGATCTGGATACCCATGTTGGCTCCCACAAGCTCCACGATGATCTCATCGGATGAACCATGATGTCGAGGATTCAATCAATCCGTACACAATTCCCTTTGTCAATCGGTACGTTACTTGCCCGAGACTCGATCGTTGGTATCCCAATACCTTGTTCAGTCTCGTTACCGGCAAGTCACTTTACTCGTACTGTAATGCATGATCCCGTGATCAATCACTTGATCACTTTGAGCTCATTATGATGATGCATTACCGAGTGGGCCCAGAGATACCTCTCCGTCATACGGAGTGACAAATCCCAGTCTCGATTCATGCCAACCCAACAGACACTTTCGGAGATACCTATAATGTACCTTTATAGTCACCCAGTTACATTGTGACATTTGGCACACCCAAGGCACTCCTACGGTATCCGGGAGTTGCACAATCTCATGGTCTAAGGAAATGATACTTGACATTCAGAAAAGCTACAGCAAACGAACTACACGATCTTTGAGCTAAGCTTAGGATTGGGTCTTGTCCATCACATCATTCTCCTAATGATGTGATCCCGTTATCAATGACATCTAATGTCCATAGTCAGGAAACCATGACTATCCTTTGATCAACGAGCTAGTCAACTAGAGGCTCACTAGGGACGTGTTGTGGTCTATGTATTCACACATGTATTACGATTTCCGGATAACACAATTATAGCATGAACAATAGACAATTATCATGAACAAAGAAATATAATAATAACCATTTTATTATTGCCTCTAGGGCATATTTCCAACAGTCTCCCACTTGCTCTAGAGTCAATATTCTAGTTACATTGTGATGAATCGAACACCCATGCAGTTCTGGTGTTGATCATGTTTTTCTCTAGGGAGAGGTTTAGTCAACGGATCTGCTACATTCAGGTCCGTATGTACTTTACAAATCTCTATGTCTCCACTTTGAACACTTTCACGAATGGAGTTGAAGCGACGCTTGATATGCCTGGTCTTCCTGTGAAAACTAGGCTCCTTGGCAAGGGCAATAGCTCCAGTGTTGTCACAGAAGAGAGTCATCGGGCCTGACGCATTGGGTATGACTCCTAGGTCGGTAATGAACTCCTTCACCCAGACTGCTTCTTGTGCTGCCTCCGAGGCTGCCATGTACTCCGCTTCACATGTAGATCCCGCCACAACGATTTGCTTGCAACTGTACCAGCTTACTGCCCCACCATTCAAAATATACACGTATCCGGTTTGTAACTTAGAGTCATCCAGATCTGTGTCGAAGCTAGCATCGACGTAACCCTTTACGACGAGCTATTCGTCACCTCCATAAATGAGAAACATTTCCTTAGTCCTTTTCAGGTACTTCAGGATATTCTTGACCGCTATCCAGTGTTCCATGCCGGGATTACTTTGGTACCTTCCTACCAAACTTACGGCAAGGTTTACATCAGGTCTGGTACACAGCATAGCATACATGATAGACCCTATGGCCGAGGCATAGGGGACGACACTCATCTTTTCTCTATCTTCTGTCGTGGTCGGGCATTGAGCCGTGCTCAATCTCGTACCTTGCAATACAGGCAAGAACCCCTTCTTTGACTGATCCATTTTGAACTTCTTCAATATCTTGTCAAGGTACGTACTCTGTGAAAGACCAATGAGGCGTCTCGATCTATCTCTATAGATCTTGATGCCTAATATATAAGCAGCTTCTCCAAGGTCCTTCATTGAAAAACACTTGTTCAAGTAGGCCTTTATGCTTTCCAAGAATTCTATATCATTTCCCATCAACAGTATGTCATCCACATACAACATGAGAAATGCTACAGAGCTCCCACTCACTTTCTTGTAAATGCAGGCTTCTCCATAAGTCTGCATAAACCCAAACGCTTTGATTATCTCATCAAAGCGAATATTCCAACTCCGAGATGCTTGCACCAGCCCATAAATCAAGCGTTGGAGCTTGCACACCTTGTCATCATTCTTAGGATCGACAAAGCCTTCCGGCTGCATCATATACAATTCTTCCTTAAGGAAACCATTAAGGAATGCCGTTTTGACGTCCATTTGCCATATCTCATAATCATAGAATGCGGCAATTGCTAACATGATTCGGACGGACTTCAGATTCGCTACGGGTGAGAGAGTCTCATCGTAGTCAACCCCTTGAACTTGTCGATAACCCTTAGTGACAAGCCGAGCTTTATAGATGGTCACATTACCATCCGCGTCTATCTTCTTCTTAAAGATCCATTTATTTTCTATGGCTCGCCGATCAGTGGGCAAGTCAGTCAAAATCTCTACTTCGTTTTCATACATGGATCCTATCTCGGATTTCATGGCTTCCAGCCATTTGTCGGAATCCGGGCCTGCCATCGCTTCTTCATAGTTCGAAGGTTCACCGTTGTCTAACAACATGATTTCCAAGACAGGGTTGCCGTACCACTCTGGTGCGGAACGTGTCCTTGTGGACCTACGAAGTTCAGTAGCAACTTGATCTCAAGTTTCATGATCATCATCATCAACTTCCTCTCTAGTCGGTGCAGGCACCTCAGGAACATTTTCTTGAGCTGCGCCACTTACCGGTTCAAGAGGTAATACTTCATCAAGTTCTACCTTCCTCCCACTTATTTCTTTCGAGACAAACTCTTTCTCTAGAAAGGACCCATTCTTGGCAACAAAGATCTTGCCTTCGGATCTGAGGTAGAAGGTATACCCAACAGTTTCTTTAGGGTATCCTATGTAGACGCATTTTTCCGACTTGGGTTCGAGCTTTTCAGGTTGAAGTTTCTTGACATAAGCATCGCATCCCCAAACTTTTAGAAACGACAGCTTAGGTTTCTTCCCAAACCATAATTCATACGGTGTCATCTCAACGGATTTCGACGGAGCCCTATTTAAAGTGAATGCGGCATTCTCTAAAGCATAGCCCCAAAATGATAGCGGTAAATCGGTAAGAGACATCATAGATCGCACCATATCTAATAGCGTGTGATTACGACGTTCGGACACACCATTACGCTGAGGTGTTCCAGGCGGCGTTAGTTGCGAAACTATTCCACATTTTCTTAAGTGTGTGCCAAATTCGTGACTCAAGTATTCTCCCCCACGATCTGATCGCAAGAACTTGATTTTCCTGTCACGTTGATTCTCAACCTCACTCTGAAATTCCTTGAACTTTTCAAAGGTCTCAGACTTGTGTTTCCTTAAGTAGACATACCCATATCTACTCAAGTCATCAGTGAGGGTGAGAACATAACGATAGCCACCGCGAGCCTCAACACTCATTGGACCGCACACATCAGTATGTATGATTTCCAATAAGTTAGTTGCTCGCTCCATTGTTCCTGAGAACGGAGTCTTGGTCATTTTACCCATGAGGCATGGTTCGCACGTGTCAAACGATTCGTAATCAAGAGACTCTAAAAGTCCATCTGCATGGAGCTTCTTCATGCGTTTGACACCTATGTGACCAAGGCGGCAGTGCCACAAGTATGTGGGACTATCATTATCAACCTTACATCTTTTGGTATTCACACTATGAATATGTGTAGCATTACGCTCGAGATTCATTAAGAATAAACCATTCACCATCGGAGCGTGACCATAAAACATATCTCTCATATAAATAGAACAACCATTATTCTCGGATTTAAATGAGTAGCCATCTCAAATTAAACGAGATCCTGATACAATGTTCATGCTCAAAGCTGGCACTAAATAACAATTATTGAGGTTTAAAACTAATCTCGTAGGTAAATGTAGAGGTAGCGTGCCGACGGCGATCACATCGACCTTGGAACCATTCCCGACGCGCATCGTCACCTCGTCCTTCGCTAGTCTCCGCTTATTCCGTAGCTCCTGCTTTGAGTTACAAATGTGAGCAACCGCACCGGTATCAAATACCCAGGAGCTACTACGAGTACTGGTAAGGTACACATCAATTACATGTATATCACATATACCTTTCATGATGCCGTCCTTCTTGTCCGCTAAGTATTTGGGGCAGTTCCGCTTCCAGTGACCACTTCCCTTGCAATAAAAACACTCAGTCTCGGGGTTGGGTTCATTCTTTGGCTTCTTCCCGGCAGCTTGCTTACCGGGCGCGGCAACTCCCTTGTCGTCCTTCTTGAAGTTCTTCTTACCCTTGCCTTTCTTGAACTTAGTGGTTTTATTCACCATCAACACTTGATGTTCCTTTTTGACTTCTACCTCTGCTGATTTCAGCATTGCAAATACTTCAGGAATGGTCTTTTCCATCCCCTGCATATTGAAGTTCATCACAAAGCTCTTGTAGCTCGGTGGAAGCGACTGAAGGATTCTGTCAATGACCGCGTCATCCGGGAGATTAACTCCCAGCTGAGTCAAGCGGTTATGCAACCCAGACATTTTGAGTATGTGCTCGCTGATAGAACTATTTTCCTCCATCTTACAGCTGAAGAACTTGTCGGAGACTTCATATCTCTCGACCCGGGCATGAGCTTGAAAAACCATTTTCAGCTCTTTGAACATCTCATATGCTCCATGTCTCTCAAAACGCTTTTGGAGCCCCGGTTCTAAGCTGTAAAGCATGCCGCACTGAACGAGGGAGTAATCATCAGCATGTGTCTGCCAAGCGTTCATAACGTCTTGGTTCTGTGGGGTTGGGTGCGTCACCTAGCGGTGCTTCTAGGACATAATCTTTCTTGGAAGCTATGAGGATGATCCTCAGGTTCCGGACCCAGTCCGTATAGTTGCTGCCATCGTCTTTCAGCTTGGTTTTCTCTAGGAACGCGTTGAAGTTGAGGACAACATGGGCCATTTGATCTACAAGACATATTGTAAAGATTTTAGACTAAGTTCATGATAATTAAGTTCATCTAATCAAATTATTAAATGAACTCCCACTCAGATAGACATCCCTCCAGTCATCTAAGTATAACATGATCCGAGTTAACTAGACCGTGTCCGATCATCACGTGAGGCGGACTAGTCAACATCGGTGAACATCTTCATGTTGATCGTATCTTCTATACAACTCATGCTCGACCTTTCGGTCTTCTGTGTTCTGAGGCCATGTCTGTACATGCTAGGCTCGTCAAGTCAACCTAAGTGTATTGCGTGTGTAAAATCTGTCTTACACCCGTTGTATTCGAACGTTAGAATCTATCACACCCGATCATCACGTGGTGCTTCGAAACAACGAACCTTCGCAACGGTGCACAGTTAGGGGGAACACTTTCTTGAAATTATTACGAGGGATCATCTTATTTAAGCTACCGTCGTTCTAAGCAAATAAGATGTAAAACATGATAAACATCACATGCAATCAAATAGTGACATGATATGGCCAATATCATTTGCTCCTTTGATCTCCATCTTCGGGGCTCCATGATCATCGTTGTCACCGGCATGACACCATGATCTCCATCATCATGATCTCCGTCATCGTGTCTTCTTGAAGTTGTCTCGTCATCTATTACTTCTACTACTATGGCTAACGCTTTAGCAATAAAGTAAAGTAATTACATGACATTTATGTTGACACGCAGGTCATAAATAAATAAAGACAACTCCTATGGCTCCTGCCGGTTGTCATACTCATCGACATGCAAGTCGTGATTCCTATTACAAGAACATGATCAATCTCATACATCACATATATCATTCATCATTCATCACAACCTTTGGCCATATCACATCACAAAATACTTGCTGCACAAACAAGTTAGACGTCCTCTAATTGTTGTTGCAAGTTTTTACGTGGCTGCTATAGGTTTCTAGCAAGAACGATTCTTACCTACGCCAAAACCACAACGTGAATTGCCAATTTCTATTTACCCTTCATAAGGACCCTGTTCATCGAATCCGATCCGACTAAAGTGGGAGAGACAGACACCCACCAGCCACCTTATGCAACTAGTGCATGTCAGTCGGTGGAACTGGTCTCACGTAAGCGTACGTGTAAGGTTGGTCCGGGCCGCTTCATCCCACGATGCCGCCGAATCAAGATAAGACTAGTAACGGCAAGCAAATTGACAATATCGACGCCCACAACTACTTTGTGTTCTACTCGTGCATAGTAACTACGCATAGACCTAGCTCATGATGCCACTGTTGGGGAAAGTAGCAGAATTTTAAAATTTTCTACGCATCACCAAGATCAATCTATGGAGTCATCTAGCAACGAGGGAGAGAGGAGTGCATCTACATACCCTTGTAGATCACGAGCGGAAGCGTTCAAGAGAACGGGGTTGATGGAGTCGTACTCAACGTGATTCAAATCACCGATGACCTAGTGTCGAACGGACGGCACCTCCGCGTTCAACACACGTACGGTTGGGAGACGTCTCCTCCTTCTTGATCCAGCAAGGGGGAAGGAGAGGTTGATGAAGATCCAGCAGCACGACGGTGTGGTGGTGGAAGCAACGGTGATCTCGGCAGGGCTTCGCCAAGCGCTGGGAGATGGAGGAGTGTCACGGGAGGGAGAGGGAGAGGCCAGGGGCTTCGGTGCGCAGCCCTCCCTCCCCCCCACTATATATAGGGTGCCTAGGGGGGGCGCCGGCCCTAGGAGATCCAATCTCCTAGGGAGGCGGCGGCCAAGGGGGTGCCTTGCCCCCCAAGGCAAGGGTGGCGCCCCCACCCCTAGGGTTTCTAACCCTAGGCGCAGGGGAAGGCCCAAGGGGGGCGCACCAGCCCACTAGGGGCTGGTTCCCCTCCCACTTCAGCCCATGGGGCCCTCCGGGATAGGTGGCCCCACCCGGTGGACCCCCGGGACCCTTCCGGTGGTCCCGGTACAATATCGGTGACCCCGAAACCTTCCCGAAGGCCGAAACTGGACTTCCTATATATAAATCTTTACCTCCAGACCATTCCGGAACTCCTCGTGACGTCCGGGATCTCATTCGGGACTCCGAACAACTTTCGGGTTACCGTGTGCTAATATCTCTACAACCCTAGCGTCATCGAACCTTATGTGTGTAGACCCTACGGGTTCGGGAGACATGCAGACATGACCGAGAAGCCTCTCCGGTCAATAACCAACAGCGGGATCTGGATACCCATGTTGGCTCCCACAAGCTCCACGATGATCTCATCGGATGAACCATGATGTCGAGGATTCAATCAATCCGTACACAATTCCCTTTGTCAATCGGTACGTTACTTGCCCGAGACTCGATCGTCGGTATCCCAATACCTTGTTCAGTCTCGTTACCGGCAAGTCACTTTACTCGTACCGTAATGCATGATCCCATGATCAATCACTTGATCACTTTGAGCTCATTATGATGATGCATTACCGAGTGGGACCAGAGATACCTCTCCGTCATACGGAGTGACAAATCCCAGTCTCGATTCGTGCCAACCCAACAGACACTTTCGGAGATACCTGTAATGTACCTTTATAGTCACCCAGTTATGTTGTGACATTTGGCACTCCTACAGTATCCGGGAGTTGCACAATCTCATGGTCTAAGGAAATGATACTTGACATTCAGAAAAGCTACAGCAAACGAACTACACGATCTTTGAGCTAAGCTTAGGATTGGGTCTTGTCCATCACATCATTCTCCTAATGATGTGATCCCGTTATCAATGACATCTAATGTCCATAGTCAGGAAACCATGACTATCCTTTGATCAACGAGCTAGTCAACTAGAGGCTCACTAGGGGCGTGTTGTGGTCTATGTATTCACACATGTATTACGATTTCCGGATAACACAATTATAGCATGAACAATAGACAATTATCATGAACAAAGAAATATAATAATAACCATTTTATTATTGCCTCTAGGGCATATTTCCAACAAAATGTGCACTGGAGCATGCTATGTACAAGCGAGGTAAAGGCAAGGATCGTCTCCTAGTGGGCATACATGTTGATGATATCTTGATAACTGGAGCAGATGAGGAGGAGATTGCTAGATTCAAGCTACAAATGAAGGAGCTTTACAATATGAGTGATCTAGGGCTCTTGACTTACTATCTCGGGATCGAGGTACATCAAAATCCAGAGGGAATCACACTATGCCAGAAGGCATATGCAAAGAAGATTCTTGAAAGCTGTAGCATGGAGGACTGCAATCCAAGTCATGTTTCAATGGAGCCTCGACTTAAACTTAGCAAGAGGAGCCAAGCACCCGCGGTTGATGCAACGGAGTATAGAAGTGTGGTCGGAAGCCTAAGGTATCTTGTGAATACACGACCGGACTTGGCCTATTCTGTTGGCGTAGTGAGTCGCTTCATGGAAGCACCCACGATAGAACATTGGGCAGATGTGAAACAAATACTCAGGTACATCAAAGGGACAACTAACTTCGGTTGTGTCTATTTGAGAGAGAAGCGGAAGGAGATGGTGGAGCTACTTGGCTACAGTGATAGTGACTTGGCAGGAGATATTGACGACCGTAAAAGTACCTCGGGCGTGGCATATTTCTTGGGAAGAAGCTTAGTGAGTTGGCTATCACAAAAGCAGAAGGTGGTCGCATTATCATCCTGTGAAGGGGAGTATATTGCAGCTGCAACCGCGGCAAGTCAAGGTGTGTGGCTAGAAAGGCTACTCGGTGACCTCACTGACAAGGAACCGGAAGGAGTGGTGCTCTATGTTGACAACAAGTCCACGATTTCTCTATGTAAGAATCAAGTGTATCATGATAGAAGTAAGCACATTGATATAAGGTATCATTACATACCGGATTGCGTGAAAGAAGGCAAGATTGAAGTCAACTACATTTGCACCGACGATCAGCTTGCAGATATCCTGACCAAATCTTTGGGACGACAGAAATTCACGAACATGCGGGAAAGGATCGGCGTCCAAGCTGTGAAGTGAGGACATCATGGTTGGGGGAGGGGGGGGTGATTGTTGGAATCAACCACGTAGTAGAAATTCTGTCCGGTATGGACTAGGAGCAGTCACCGACTCGGTTTTGTAATAGGCTAGCAGCTAATATAAATACCCGTGTACCCCTACATTGTAACATCAGATCAAACAAAGCAATAAAAATCCAAAGGCTCGACACGATCCTTTTGCGATCAACTCAAGCGTGTCTCCTGTGCTTGTTTCTTGTGCCTAGCTAGACATCCAAAGCATCCACCAGGCTGCCTGCTTGCTAGCTTATAGCTAGTACGTGCGTATTGCGTCTCCGTCGTCCGGCGACTCGGAAGCTAATCAGACAAGCTCGTACACGTATTTTGTCGGAAGGTACTCGGCAGCATCGTTATCTGGGTCAACAGCCGAGACGTTACATGAAGATAAGAGGGACGTGTCATGTTGTATTCTTGGAGTTCTAAACTTCCTTTTTAGTGATGCTTACGGAACACTCTAATGAAGTATAAAGACCTGAAAAAACTGCATAAAAGATCTTAGAAAACATATCGCTAAAAACAAGACCTGAAAACTCCCTGCACGGCACACCTTGGTCGCACTTCATCACCTGTCACCGCAGTCAAAGTAACATCAGAGATAAAGAAGGCCAACGCCCATCATGCCAAAATTCGTCACTGCGGTGTATGTGGGATTTTCTTTATGAGCTGAATAATAAGCCAGCACCGAGGCCAAAACTGTTGTGGCTCATCTATCAGAGACATTCGGAATGCTCGTTGAGATACTTCTGCTTTGCCTCTGTTTGACGAAATCGAAGGAGACACCTGATTCTGCCTACCTCTAACTGCATCTTGTGCTCTGAAGCACCTTTCTTCCGGTGTGTGTCATCGTTGTCGCATTTGGGGAGGACGAAAAGCATAACGTTCTCTAGCAGCATAGGATCAAACTCATGTATACGTTCCTCCCAAACCTCCTAACAGCATAGGATCAAATACCTCGGTAATGGAGATGAGATTGGAGAATAAAGACAAAAGGGATATCATCACCGCGTTGTCGACATCACCCACCGACACTAAGTCCTCAACGTTGCCATGAGCAACAATAGGATGTGACGGGGGCCCGAGAAGATTTATTGAATATGCCACCACCATTACCTTCCGAAGTAGCACCGCACACACACAAATTAAAGCCAGCTAGAGATCGGACTCAAGGGGGCATATACCCTCCCCTCGCCAGAGCAGACGTATAGTAGAGAGGAACCCATAATATCGATGGTGGCATATGATGGAGAAAATAGGATCACCTCATTGTGGTTAGTGAAGGAAGAGAAAGTGAAAACTTGGGAGTGGAGAGATGAACGACTCAAGAACATGACATGGAACAATGCATCGTCTCTCAAATTTTCTATGTAATTTTGATCAGTAACTGGACTAACAAAGTACTAGCCATGTCACGCCTGGCACATGTGGACCCTTATTGATGCATTATGCTGAAGTTTCTTATGAAGTAAGAAGAATATCTATGTGTTAATTATTTGGTTGTTGATTGGTTGCTAGACGTGTTGCCAGCTTCTTGGTCATGCATTCAAGAACAATTGCCATGTATCTTAATATGGTTGGATTTCTCAAGTATGAATCATCAATTCAGCTTGTATACTTGCACGACTCATGTGATTCTTGCTTGCAACAGAAGCTCGTGCAGAACGTGAAGTTATTATGCATTCTGCGGGTTCCTTCGTGATTATACTTGTGCAAAGCATCATCCAGAATGGTCTTCAGTGTAGTCCAGTCCTTGTTAGGGTGTCTCTTTGAATCAAATACAAAGGCCCTGACATGCCCTAGTAATAGTAAGACTAAGATCTAGTGTTCGTCGCTGCACAAAGAATGGTACAAGTTAATATGCATGAGATCAACCCCCGAAGTCCGTTATATATGTTCAAGCATAAATGATTGAAGGACTTACATGGCAAGGTAGGGCACGAGTATGCAGTTGTCCTTGTTTGCATTCGCAAGCATGCCTTGCCAGACATAGTTCGCCATGATGTCTTAGCCTTGTTTGGATCTCAACGTTGTACACATCACTAGTAGAAAACGAAGATTTAAAACCGGTTCGTAAGGGCCTTTAGGACCGGTTCTGCAACCGGCACTAAAGAGTGGAGACTAAAGACCCCCCCTTCCCTTAGTACCGGTTCGGCACGGACCGCCACTAAAGGCCCACCACGTGGCGTGAGCTCGCGCCGTGGTATGGGGGACCTTTAGTACCGGTTGGTGTTACGAACCGGTACTAAATCTTTTTTTATTTTTTTTTTAAATTTTGGAAAAAAATGATTTTTTTTTTATTTTCTAAATTATTTGATGATTTAGTCTCTAATCACCCCTCTTAACTGCTCAAGTGTGGATCACTCATTCCAAATCATCAAACTTCCCGGCCGGTCACCCATCCTCTCACTCCCCCAACCTAAGCACGCTTAACTTCGGAGTTCTATTCCCCCTACTTTTCAAGTCTGCACTTGTTGTTTTCCTGACATATGTAAGCTGTCAATCCTATTAACCCTCAGCAGTTTACCTTGAGCATTAGGTCACGCGTTTCACCATTTGAGTTTGAAACTATTATTTAAAAAAATTAGTAACACTAATATTTCTTGAATAAGTTTGACTAGATTTGACCAAAATTAAAAAATTGAAATAATTAATTAGTAACAATAATATTCTTGAATAATTATGTAGTAACATTAATACTTCTTGAATAAGTAGTTTGGCCATAGTTTGACCAGATTTAACCAAAATTTAAAAAAACTGAAATTTGAGCATATCTTTTTTTCCTTTTGGAATTTGAGGATTCTAAAAAATTACAAACAGACCGTAGGCTGTCAAAATCAGATGCGGATTTCCGTGCTGAATTTTTTAATATATTATACATTTTTTTTGACATCATACCGGGGGGGGGGGGGGGGGGGGGGGGTAGAGTTTGAAAATTGTCCTATAGTCCCGGTTTGTGTCTCCAACCGGGACTATAGGTCAGACCCCCTTTAGTACCAGTTCGTGCCACGAACCGGTACTAAAGGTGATCATGGGGCCCCGGCCTGACGCCAGCCTGCCACCACCCCTTTAGTACCGATTCGTGTCACGAACCGGCATTAATGCATAGCCATTCGAACCGGTACTAATTACCGGGCCAAAATCGAACCGGGACTAATGTATCTCACATTAGGTCCTTTTTTTACTAGTGCATGCATGTGATAAGGTTAGACTTCTGGAGTTTGGCCTCTATTTTGTTTTGGAAAAGGAGGCTTGCACCCGTCCTCTGCATCTGAACGATGCATGCAACCATATTATTACGTATTGGTGTGTACTCGACAAACTGGAGCCCCTCTATCACCTTGGTTGTGTAACAATCGTCATATTTTTCGGATTCATTTCTTAGTACGTGTTGGTGTAGAAGCCTTAGGTTCGTTGAGAGGCCCTTCAACACAGCCTTCAGTACCATCGGTTCACTAGGGATATGCTGCCTGAGAGTATATGCACCCACTAGGAACAAATATGCGCTGAGTAGGAAACACATGTTCTTTTGGTGCCTTTCAGGCAGACGGGCGGAACTTGAGCTGCAGAGTTGAGGCGGACGACCCGGTGGAACTTGAGCTGCCACCGGTAATGGTCCCTGTCTGTGAGCCGACGGCGGTCCTTGACTCCGGACTAACGGTAACGCCGAGAGAGATGTCCGGCACCCCACAGCTGGCAACACCGGTGACACGACACACTTCTGACAGTGGCCCAGACACGGTGGGTTCGAGGGACCTAATGCTCTCCACGCCCGATGGTCCGGTGGGCACTTGAGGGCTGACAACGAGTGGGGGGCTGTGGGCAGGAGGCTCGTAGCGCCCGCCCACACGCGTTGGGCTCGATTATCTCGGGAGAGGCGCCTGGACAGGAGGTCCGAGGTGCTCTTTCTCATCCTGTGATCCCTGGCGAGCTGGGGGAGAGGTGCGGGCCGGAGGCCCTTGGCTTACCCTCTGCGCAGGATTCCACCGAGCAGCATGGACAGGGACCGCGCCGTTGTGATGGTGAAGGGAGGGGAGCGGGACTATCGAGCAGGTGGCTCCACGGTCTCCTTCCCCCTTGGCTATTGTGGGCGATACCCGCTCGACCACGCCCTACCCTTCTTCACCGACGCTTGGGGAAGGGTGTGGGAGTCGGGTGCATACGCCTCGGGAGAGGACGGCGGATGAGCTTATCGCTTTCGGTGGGATCGCGGATCCGGTGACGGCTGGCAGGCGTGTCAGTAGCCGGATCTAGGGACAACCAGACGCGGACGACCTGCAGCTAGCGCGCTCCAAGAGGGCGGCCATGCTTCGCGATGTCAAGGCTACTACAGGTAGGTCATTTGATAAGAGTTGTTCAATTTTGCATTACATAGAGAATGACATAGTTGATAAGGCAAACGACTTAGGAATCTCTTTGGGGTCAAATGAAACTGAGGTTGTGAAATCCATAAACGATCTTTTAGACTTAGAAGCGGAGAGGGCTTCAGAAATTATTGGTAATCTTGTATCTGTCAAACCCATGAATGACAATGACATGGAAAATTTAGGAATGGTCGCTCTCGAAAATATATGTAACAATCTCTTGCCTAGTTCGGAGGCCGATGATGAGGAGGGGTCGGAGACCACAGACACCATAGAGCCTCTAATGATGGAGGGCACAGTCTCTTACGCCGCCGATCCGACATTCCCGAAGGGTGATGGGGAGAAGCCCAAACGACCTTGGAAGCGGAAAATTTATCCTACTTCGGCAGTTCGTAGAAGTGCTAGAGTTAAGCTTAAGAAAAATTCATGATGACATATGAAAGGAGTCTTTTGGAATAGCAGAGGTCTAGGTGACTTGGCTAAACGAAGGGTCTTGGCGGAGACAACGATAGAACAACACTTAGACTTTATTGCACTTTTGGAAACAAGACGAGATAATTTTACATCACAGTTCCTTCAAACTCTCTCCGGGGCTATTGATTTTGACTGGCACACCTTACCGCCTAGAGGAAGATCTGGTGGGATTTCACTAGGGGTTCGGTGTGAAACGCTTGAGGTACGCTTAATGTGGTTCGTAGAGATTTTGCGGTTAAGTTTCGGGTGTGATCAAAGTTGGATGGTTTCCGATGGTCTCTTGTTGCTGTATATGGGGCAGCACAACCTGAACTCAAACCAGATTTTTTTTAGCCGAGTTGGTGCGAATCTGTGGAGATGAAACCCTGCCAATCCTAGTCGGCGGGGATTTTAATATAATTCAGAGGAGAGATGAAAGGAATAATGACAATTTTGATGGACATTGGTCTATGATTTTTAACATGATTATTGAGAGTCTTAATTTAAGAGAAATTGAGCTCACTGGTATTCAATTTACATGGGCCAATCCGTTGCCCACTCCGACTTATGAAAAGTTGGATAGGGTACTCGCTAGTGTGGAATGGGAAGAAAAGTACCCTTTGGTGTCGGTTCATGCGATGCAGAGAGAGATCTCAGACCACACACCACTTCTAATAGACTCGGGAGAGGCTACCCATGTGGCGAATAAAAATGCTTTCTCCTTCGAACTAGGCTGGTTCGAGAAAGAAGGTTTTTTGGAGATCATCGCACATGAATGGGCTAAGCCTGATAGTGGAAGGACCAATATTAAGAGATGGCAAAATAAAATTATACGTCTAAGGCAGTTTTTGTGAGGTTGGGCCAGAAATGAGAGTGTTACAAACAAGAAAAAGAGCGTCTCACTCAATTAATTGAGGTACTAGATTTAAAAGGTGAAGGCACTCTTCTTATGGCTAATGAGCAAAGATCCAAGTCTGATGCTGAGCAAGGCCTACGAGCTCTCCTGAGAGAGGAGGAGCTCAAATGGGCATTGCGCGCTAAAGTGCTTAAGGTTGTCCAAGGGGATGACAATACACAATTCTTTCATATGGTTGCAAATGGTAAACATAGGAAGAATAAAATCATACAGCTAGAACAGGACGAGGGGAGAATTGTGGGCCATGAGAATCTGGAAGCTTATATCTCTAATTACTATAAACAAATTTTTGGGCCTCCGAATACAAGTACGGTGGCGCTAGATGAATATGTTATTGGAGATATACCTCAAGTGCAGGCAGAGGAGAATGATATTCTCTCTGCACCGTTTACTGACAAAAAGGTTCTGGAGGCAATCTCATGAATGAAACCAAATAAAGCACCGGGACCAGATGGGTTTCCGGCTGAATTCTATAAGAAATGTTGGCATATTATTAAGGATGATCTTATGCCTATGTTTCATGATCTCTTCAACGGTCATTTAGAGTTGTTTCATCTTAACTTCGGTATGATAAAGCTGTTGCCAAAGAAAGATGAGGCAGTTCAGATCAAACAATTCAGGCCCATATGTCTTCTTAATGTGAGTTTCAAAATTTTCACAAAGGTTGGAACCAACAGATTGACACAAATTGCTCATTCAGTGGTACAACCAAGCCAGGGTGACACATACTTGAAGGGGTGGTTGTTCGGCATGAAATTCTTCATGAGATTCACTCGAAGAAACTAGATGGGGTTATCTTCAAAGTGGATTTTGAGAAGGCGTATGATAAAGTTAAGTGGCCTTTTCTTCAGCAGGCAATGCACATGAAAGGATTTAGTGAGGCCTGGCGGAACCAAGTGGGTACCCAAGTCTAGAAGGGTAGTGTCGGAATCAAGGTTAACGATGATATCGGTCATTATTTTCAAACACATAAGGGGTTGAGATAAGGGGATTCCATGTCTCCTCTCTTGTTTAATATAGTGGCAGATATGTCGGCCATTCTTATTGGTGGGGCCAAGCAGAATGGTCATGTGGAGGGGTTAGTTCCTCATCTAGTTGATGGAGGAGTATCCATTTTACAGTATGCTAATGACACTATCTTATTCATGGAACATGACATGGCTAAGGCACGTAATATGAAACTTATTTTATGTCTCTTTGAACAATTGTCTGGCTTAAAGATAAACTTTCACAAGAGCGAGTTGTTTTACTTTGGGAAGGTCATAGACGAGCAAAACACTTATAGACAATTGCTCAGATTTGAATTAGGTGCTTTACCATTCAATTATTTGGGAATACCAATCCACCATTGTAAGTTATCCAATAAAGAATGGAAATGTATCGAAGATCGAATTGAAAAAAAAACTTAGCTGCTGGAAGGGCAAGCTTATGTAATATGAAGGTCGGCTAGTGCTGATTTACTCGGTATTGACTAGTATGCCGATGTTCCTACTTTCATTCTTCGAAATTCCGAAAGGGGTTCAGAAGCGACTTGATTTCTTTAGATATCGTTTCTTTTGGCAGTCTGATGAGGCCAAGAGGAAATATCGTCTCGCGCGATGGGATATCCTTTGCCGACCAAAAGACCAAGGGGGTCTTGATACGTCTCCAACGTATCTATAATTTTTTATTGTTCCATGCTATATTATATCCTATTTTGGTCATTATTGGGATTTATTATACACTTTTATATTATTTTTGGGACTAACCTATTAACCGAAGGCCAAGCCCAGAATTTTTTTTTTGCCTATTTCAGAGTTTCGTAGAAAATGAATATCAAACGGAGTCCAAACGGAATGAAACCTTCGGGAACGTGATTTTCGGAACGAACATGATCTAGAGGACTTGGACCCTACGTCAAGAAAGCAACCAGGAGGGCACGAGGTAGGGGGCGCGCCTACCCACCCCCCCCCCCTAGGCGCACCCTCCACCCTCGTGGGGCCCACGTTGCTCCACCGACGTACTTCTTCCTCCTATATATACCTACGTACCCCCAAACTACCAGATATGGAGCCAAAACCCTAATTCCACCGCCGTAACTTTCTGTACCCGTGAGATCCCATCTTGGGGCCTTTTCCGAAGCTCCGCCGGAGGGGGCATCGATTACGGAGGGTTTCTACATCAACACCATAGCCTCTCCGATGAAGTGTGAATAGTTTACTTCAGACCTTCAGGTCCATAGTTATTAGCTAGATGGCTTCTTCTCTCTTTTTGGATCTCAATACAAAGTTCTCCCCCTCTCTTATGGAGATCTATTCGATGTAATCTTCTTTTGCGGTGTGTTTGTTGAGACCGATGAATTGTGGGTTTATGATCAAGTTTATCTATGAACAATATTTGAATCTTCTCTGAATTCTTTTATGTATGATTGGTTATCTTTGCAAGTCTCTTCAAATTATCAATTTGGTTTAGCCTACTAGATTGATCTTTCTTGCAATGGGAGAAGTGCTTAGCTTTGGGTTCAATCTTGCGGTGTCCTTTCCCAATGACAGTAGGGGCAGCAAGGCACGTATTGTATTGTAGCCATTGAGGATAACAAGATGGGGTTTATATCATATTGCATGAGTTTATCCCTGTACATCATGTCATCTTGCTTAAAGCGTTACTCTGTTCTTTTGAACTTAATACTCTAGATGCATGCTGGATAGCGGTCGATGTGTGGATTAATAGTAGTAGATGCAGGCAGGAGTCAGTCTACTTGTCTCGGACGTGATGCCTATATACATGATCATACCTAGATATTCTCATAACTATGCTCAATTCTGTCAATTGATCAACAGTAATTTGTTTACCCACCGTAATACGTATGCTCTCGAGAGAAGCCACTAATGAAACCTATGGACCCGGGTCTATTTTCCATCATATTAATCTTCCGTCAATAAGCTATTTCCTTTTCCTTTTATTTTGCTTTCTTTACTTTGCATCTTTATCATAAAAATACCAAAAATATTATCTTATCATATCTATCAGATCTCGCTTTCGTAAGTGACCGTGAAGGGATTGACAACCCCTGTATTGCGTTGGTTGCGAGGATTTTATTTGTTTGTGTATGTGCAAGGGACTCGTGTGTGGCCTCCTAATGGATTGATACCTTGGTTCTCAAAAACTGAGGGAAATACTTACGCTACTTTGCTGCATCACCCTTTCCTCTTCAAGGGAAAGCCAACGCAGTGCTCAAGAGGTAGCAAGAAGGATTTCTGGCGCCGTTGCCGGGGAGTCTACGCAAAAGTCAACATACCAAGTACCCATCACAAACCCTTATCTCCCGCATTACATTATTTGCCATTTGCATCTCGTTTTCCTCTCCCCCACTTCACCCTTGCCGTTATATTCGCCCTCTCTCTCCGTCCTCCTTCTCTTTCTTTATTTGCCTCTTTTTGCCCGTCTCTTGTTTGCCTGTGTGTTGGATTGCTTGCTTGTCGTTATGGCTAGTCCCCTATCTTCTCCGTTGTCTCCTGAAAATGAAGTTCTTAATTTTAAGCAAAGGGAAGGATAAAATCTAAAAGACGCTTGGTATAGAATTTGCAATGCTCAAAATAGATCTACCAGAAAGCAATCTACTTCTGTTCTTCTCCGCAATTTTTATGTAGTCACTACTCCTTGGCAAAGATATGTCCTTGATACCATTACCGGAGGGAATTTCTTGGGTAGCCACGCTTTTGATTCCTATAATGCTATGATAGATTTGTTTGGCTCACCCCCTCTTTTGGTTAATGGAACTATGTTAACTTTGGAGCATGTAATGCAAAAACTTGAAATTATTGAAAATAAAATTGCTACCGTAGAATTGATTGAAAATTTGGATAAAAATATCCACAACCAAATTACTCAATATGGATCTAAAGTAGGAGTCACTTTGAAAAATATTAAGGAGAAGGAACCCATAGTTAATGAAAGAATAAATTAGGATTCCACTAGAATCGATAAACTTGAGGATATCATTACCAACTTGGGAACCGTTTTTTCTTCCATAAAGAATACTCCAAGTCCTCCAACTAAAATTACCAAGCTTATGTATGTTCCTAAAAATAAGGGTGAATCCTCTAGCAAGGAAACTGCGGATCTCAAATCTATAAGTATTCATCCCAATCTTTTTGCTATCATTAAGGAACCGTTTGCTATTAATGATTGTTTCGATTTTTTGCCTAGGAGTTTGATAATTGATAAAAGGAAAGAAACTCTTAAGGGTGATAGATGTCTCATTAAAGAATTACCAACTACAGATACTTAGATCTATCCTTGCTTTTATGCCTAGCTAGGGGCGTTAAATGATAGCGCTTGTTGGGAGGCAACCCAATTTTATTTTTATTCCTTGCTTTTTGCTCCTGTTTAGTAATAAATTATTTATCTAGCCTCTGTTTTGGTTGTGTTTTTTGTGTTTAATTAGTGTTTGTGCCAAGTAGAACCGTTGGGAAGACTTGGGGAAAGTTTTTTTAATCTTGCTGTAAAAACAAAAACTTAAGCGCTCACGAGAATTGCTGCAATTTTTATTTGGAAAGTTATATTTAGTTAATTCTTTTTGCAGATGATTAATAGATAAATTCCTCACGTCCAGAAATTTATTTTATAATTTTTGGGGTTCCAGAACTTGCGTTAGCTACAGATTACTACAGACTGTTCTGTTTTTGACAGATTCTGTTTTTCGTGTGTTGTTTGCTTATTTTGATGAATATATGGCAAGTAAAATAGTGTATAAACCATAGAGAAGTTGTAATACATTAAGTTTAACAAAAATATAAATAAAGAATGAGTTCATTACAGTACCTTGAAGTGGTGTTTTTTTTTCTTTCGCTAACGGAGCTCACGAGATTTTCTACTTTAAGTTTTGTGTTCTGAAGTTCAAGTTTTGGGTAAAAGATTTGATGGATTATGGAACAAGGAGTGGCAAGAGCCTAAGATTGGGTATGCCCATGTCACCCCAATATAATCTAAGGACACAGAAAAGCCCAAGCTTGGGGATGCCCCGGAAGGCATCCCCTCTTTCGTCTACTTCCATCGGTAACTTTACTTGGAGCTATATTTTTATTTACCACATGATATGTGTTTTGCTTGGAGCGTCTTGTATTATTTGAGTCTTTATTTGTTAGTTTTACACAATCATCCTTGCTGTACACACCTTTTGAGAGACACACATGATTCGGAAATTGTTAGAATACTCTATGTGCTTCACTTATATCTTTTGAGTTATATAGTTTTTGCTCTAGTGCTTCACTTATATCTTTTAGGGCACGGTGGTGGATTTGTTTTATAGAAACTATTGTTCTCTCATGCTTCACTTAGATTATTTTGAGAGTCCTACAAAACAGCGCGGTAATTTGCTTTAATTATGTTAGGCATTCAAGATTAATAAAGAAATTCTTATGAGTGTGTTGAATACTATGAGAAGTTTGATACTTGATAATTGTTTTGAGATATGGAGATGGTCATATTAGAGTCGTGCTAGTTGAGTAGTTGTGAATTTTAGAAATGCTTGTGTTGAAGTTTGTGATTCCCGTAGCATGCACGTATGGTGAACCGTTATGTGAAGAAGTTGGAGCATGAATTATTTATTGATTGTCTTCCTTATGAGTGGCGGTCGGGGACGAGCGATGGTCTTTTCCTACCAATCTATCCCCCTAGGAGCATGCGCGTAGTACTTTGCTTCGATAACTAATAGATCTTTGCAATAAGTATGTGAGTTCTTTATGACTAATGTTGAGTCCATGGATTATACGCACTCTCACCCTTCCACCATCGCTAGCCTCTCTAATACCGCGCACCTTTCGCCGGTATCATACACCCACCATATACCTTCCTCAAAACAGCCACCATACCTACCTATCTTGGCATTTCCATAGCCATTCCGAGATATATTGCCATGCAACTTTCCACCGTTCTGTTTACTATGACATGCTCCATCATTGTCATATTTGCTTTGCATGATCATGTAGTTGACATTTTAGTTGTGGCAAAATCACTGTTCATAATTCTTTCGTACAAGTCACTCATGCATCATTGCTATCCCGGTATACCGCCGGAGGCATTCATATAGAGTCATACTTTGTTCTAGTATCGAGTTGTAATCATTGAGATGTAAATAAATAGAAGTGTGATGATCATCATTCATAGAGTATTGTCCCCAAAAAAGGAGAAAGGCCAAAATAAGAATGCCCAAAAAAAGGGACAATACTACTATCCTTTTTCCGCACTTGTGCTTCAAAGTAGCACCATGATCTTCATGATAGAGAGTCTCCTATGTTATCACTTTCATATACTAGTGGGAATTTTTCATTATAGAACTTGGCTTGTATATTCCATTGATGGGCTTCCTCAAAATGCGCTAGGTCTTCGTGAGCAAGCGAGTTGGATGCACACCCACTTAGTTCTTTTTGTTGAGCTTTCATATACTTATAGCTCTAGTGCATCTGTTGCATGACAATCCCTACTCACTCACATTGATATCTATTAATGGGCATCTCCATAGCCCGTTGATATGCCTAGTTGATGTGAGACTATCTTCTCCCTTTTTGTCTTCTCCACAACCACCATTCTATTCCACATATAGTGCTATGTCCATGGCTCACGCTCATGTATTGCGTGAAGATTGAAAAAGTTTGAGAACACCAAAAGTATGAAACAATTGCTTGGCTTGTCATCGGGGTTGTGCATGATTTAAATACTTTGTGTGGTGAAGATGGAGCATAGCCAGACTATATGATTTTGTAGGGATAACTTTCTTTGGCCATTTTATTTTGAATAGACATAATTGCTTAGTTAATATGCATGAAGTATTATTATTTCTATGTCAATATTGAACTTTTGTCTTGAATCTTTCGGATCTGAATATTCATACCACAATTAAGAGAATTACATTGAAATTATGCCAAGTAGCATTCCACATCAAAAATTCTGTTTTTATCATTTACCTACTCAAGGACAAGCAGGAATTAAGCTTGGGGATGCTTGATACGTCTCCAACGTATCTATAATTTTTTATTGTTCCATGTTATATTATATCCTATTATGGACATTATTGGGCTTTATTATACACTTTTATATTATTTTTGGGACTAACCTATTAACCGGAGGCCCAGCCCAGAATTGTTTTTTTTTGCCTATTTCAGAGTTTCGCGGAAAAAGAATATCAAATGGAGTCCAAATGGAATGAAACCTTTGGGAACGTGATTTTCGAAACGAACATGATCCAGAGGACTTGGACCCTACGTGTAACGCCCTCGATGCGGCTATATCTCCCACGTGTCGAAGCACGACTTACAGGCATAACTGCATTGAAAGCAATGTCGCAAGTGAGGTAATCTTCACACAACCCATGTAATACATAAGGGACAGAGATACATAGTTGGCTTACAATCGCCACTTCACACAATACATGAATAAAGCATTACATCATTCAAATAGAATCAAGGTCCAGCTACGGAACCAAAATGAAAGAAGACTACCCCAAATGCTACACAGATCCCCGATCGTCCCGACTGGGCTCCACTACTGATCAACTAGAATGAAACAACACAAAGGACAAGATCTTCATCGAGCTCCTCCTTGAGCTTGGTTGCGTCACCAGCTCAGTAACATCAGCACCTGCAAACTGGTTTTGGAAGTATCTATGAGTCACGAGGACTTAGCAATCTCACACCCTCGCGATCAAGACTATTTAAGCTTATAGGGAGGGTAAAAGGTATGAGGTGGAGCTGCAGCAAGCGACTAGCATATATGGCGGCTAACCTATTCGCAAAAGAGAGCGAGAAGAGAAGGCAAAGCACGATCGAGAAACTATGATCAAGAAGTGATCCTAGAACAACCTACGTCAAGCATTACTCCGACACCGTGTTCACTTCCCGGACTCCGCCGGAAAGAGACCATCACGATTACACATGCGGTTGATGTATTTTAATTAGGATCAACTTCAGGTTTTCTACAACCGGACATTAACAAATTCCCATCTGCCCATAACCGCGGGCACGGCTTTCGAAAGTTCAAATCCCTGCAGGGGTGTCCCAACTTAGCCCATCACAAGCTCTCACGGTCAATGAAGGATATTCCTTCTAGCGGGAAGACCCGATCAGACTCGGAATCCCGGTTACAAGACATCCTCGACAATGGTAAAACAAGTCCCGCAATGCCGCCCGATGTGCCGACATCCTGATGGGAGCTGCACATATCTCGTTCTCAGGGCAACACCGGATAGGTCAAGCTACGAGTAAAACTAGCCCTCAAGTTTCCCCGAGGTGGCCCCGCAGGCTGCCCACCAACACTTAGACAAGCACTGGCCCGGGGGGGTTAAAATAAAGATGACCCTTGGGCTGGCCTAACCCAAGGGAAAAAGAGGCTAGGTGGCGAATGGTAAAACCAAGGTTGGGCCTTGCTGGAGGAGTTTTATTCAAAGCGAACTGTCAAGGGGTTCCCATTATAACCCAACCGCGTAAGGAACGCAAAATCCGGGAACATAACACCGATATGACGGAAACTAGGGCGGCAAGAGTGGAACAAAACACCAGGCATAAGGCCGAGCCTTCCACCCTTTACCAAGTATATAGATGCATTAGTTAAATAAGAGATATTGTGATATCCCAACAAGTAAACATGTTCCAACAAGGAACAACATCTCCATGTTCCAACAAGCAACAAACTTCAATCTTCACCTGCAACTAACAACGCTATAAGAGGGGCTGAGCAAAGCGGTAACATAGCCAAACAACGATTTGCTAGGACAAGGTGGGTTAGAGGCTTGGTTCAACAATATGGGAGGCATGATAAGCAAGTGCTAAGTATTGCAGCATAGGCATAGCAAAAGAGCGAGCAACTAGCAAGCAAAGATAGAAGTGATTTCGAGGGTATGGTCATCTTGCCTGAAATCCCGCAAGGAAGAAGAACGAGTCCATGAAGAAGACAAACGGACGTAGTCGAACGAATCCTCACAACACGACGTTATCGGAACCAACCCGAAGAAGCAACACCGGAAAGAAGCAAAAAATCATGGTAAACAACCATCACATAATCATGTCATGATGCACAGTCAAGTATGATGCATGTCCGGTTTAATGAAGCATGGCATGGCAAAGTGCACAAGCAACCCTACAAATTAAGTGGAGCTCAATATGCAACGAGTTGCATATTGACGAAACACCACAACAAGTTATTTAGTTCGATCTCGTTTAAGTACCCAACAATATTAAATGTTGATTAACATGGCAAGGGGTGAAGCAAATGAAAACTACCTACCTAGGCAAATTTAAATGAGGCCGGAACAACAAACAACACTTCCGGAAAATCCTCATATGCATTTAATAGGCTTGGTCCTTTTCTTCCCTAAACACAATTTTAGAGTTATTAAACATGCAAGAAAAGTGCACCATGTTAAACTAGGCATTTTCCTACCCCATTTACATATAAAGTTTGTTAGGTTTGGAGCTACGGTTATTAAGTTATGGAATAAATCATTTTAACAAGTTATTTGAGCAAATTTAAACAAACAACTTTTTGAGCATTTCAAACATGGATGAAAGTGGCATAGTATTAATCTACACAAAATTCTAAGCATTTTTCATATATAAAGTTTTTACAAATGATGCACGGTTTGTGAGTTATTAAATGCATGTTGCTTGGGGGGTTTTCTGCAAAACAGTGTTCTCTGAAAAAAAAGGAAAAACATTTTATGGAAAAAAAACATGTCGGGCTGGATCTGCTCTCACCATGGGCCTTGCCCAGAACTGTGGGGAGGTGCCAGGAGGGGCGCCATGGGCTGGAGCGGTCCAGCAGAGGAGTGGCTGGGCCTTGGGCCTGACGGTGGAGGGGGGAGGCCAGCAGGGGGCGATGCTGGGCCGGGAGGCCTAGCACTGGGCCTGGGAACGAGACGAGGCCGGCTGGAGTGTCTCGATGAGGATTCATAGCAGGGGCGCGGCTCTGTCGTCCTCCTCTCGAGCGTAGGCAGCGCAGGCCTTGGGGACGATGCTCCGGCGACGGGCGGCGCTGGCCTTGGAGATCTAGCACAATAGGTCACGCACGCGAGGCAGGGGCTGGAGACGAAGCGAGGGAGGCGGCGCTGCGGGACTTGAGGCGCGATGTCGACCTGCAACTCGATGCAGAAGAAGCAGCGCTAGAACTTGGCGTGCGGTCGGGTCGTCCGATCGACAGGGGAAACAAACGGCAGCAGCAAGTGAGGCCGGCGACAGCACCGGTGGTCGAGGACGGAGCCTAGCCGACGGAATCCGGCAGGAACGGTCAAGGGCAGCGGAGGCCCGACGGATCTGATGGTTTTCGAGGTTCCTTGTAGCAGTGCTCCATCGGGCGTCCATGGCGAACCTACGACGGGTCAGAGAGGGGAGGTGAGAGAGAGAAGAACAGGAAGATGGAATGGGATGCAGGGAAGAGAGGGGTGGCACGGGCCTGCTGGAGGAGGTCGCCGGTGACGCGGCTGGTCGCGAGGACGGCGAGGGGTTCGTGCCTGAACATAGGTGACTCGGGAGCGCTCCAGAAGGTGGATCGAGCAGAGGAAGCAAGGCCTCGGGCTCAAGGGGAGAGGAGGCCGCGGGATTGGTCGGGCATGGAAACGGAGGTGATGGTGGTTGGCTACGGTTGGATTGGGCAGCGCAGATCCCCAAGAAGATAGTGGCGGCGGTGGACACAGAATGGGTGGGACAAGATCCCTAATTTCTAGGGCTGCCCACTATTTATATTGCAAAGGGATTAGGGTAGAGGCTATCTCGTCCCTCCGATCGCAATCATACGATCGCGAAAAAATATATTAGGAAGTCCAATTAACAAAACGGAGACGTTTTGTAGATGTTTGGGGATGATCCGGACACAACGGTAGCGACAGTCCGGGTCGGGTCCGGGACAGCTTTCGGGCGCGCGCGCGAGGAGGGCCGCGGGCATAACCGAGAGAGGGGTAGGCATGGGCCTAGGAGGACTATGGAGAGCGGTTTGGACTGAGAAAAGAGGGGAGAGGGAGACCCGGCGATTGTTTCCGGAGACCGAAAACGTCCGACGTTAGACCGGCTATAATGCCGCTATAGTTTAACGGTTGGGCTATCAAACGAACTCCGAATGCGATGAAAACTTGGCAGGCGGCCTACCTACAACATAACAAGACCACACGCCAACTCTCATCCCATTCTGAGAACATTTTCCGGCCACTTATAAAATAATATTTCGGACATGCCGCGGGCGCGTGCAAGTGTGTCTGGGCTCAGAACGGACAACGGGGAGAACTGGGATACCCCGGACGAATGCAAGTTTTGAAAACGTGATGATGCAATGCATATGCTGACATGATGAAATGCAACACGCAAGCAAAAGACATGGCAACGATGGCGTATAACTGGAAGACACCTGGCACATCGGTCTTGGGGCGTCACAACACTCCACCACTACAAGAGGATCTCGTCCCGAGATCTAGAATGGCACAGGAGGGAAAACGGAAGAGAAAGAGGAGAGGTAAAACTAAGTTGCTTCTTTGACGAATGAGTGAGCCCAAAGAACCTTGAAAAGGTTGAGCAACTTCGAGAAAAGAATACAACGGAGATGAACAAAGTTGGAAACACTCCGTTGTAAAAGAGGAACAAGGCACATTACGAGAACCTTGGAGGTTGAAAGACAAAAGACAAGGATTGCAATGGACAAGAAGTACATGCAAGCACTCCGGTAGAACGAGATGCACAATGAACGATAAGGATCAATTACGACAACACTCCCGTTGGAAAAGAAAGGTAAAGAATATGAGCTTGGCAAAACGAAAGCACTTGGATGAAGACTCCGGCTACAAGAGGAATGATAGACATAACACTCCAGTTGAAACAATATAGAGAAGGGAAAAGAATGATATAATTTGGATAGCACTCCAACTGCAAATGGAAAGAATTGAATAAGAACTTGATAAGATGAGAAGATACTTGATGAAATCAACAACACACTGCCTCCGGAACTATTGAAAGAATGGCACAAGGGGTAAGAACGATTTTAGACAGCACTTCGGTTAAATGGATAAGCAAAGGAAAGGAAAATGATCTTGACAAAACAAGTAGATGGGTTGAAGAGGGCAACATCGCAATACCTCTGGAACAAAAGTAAGAATGGAATGGAATGAATGAGGAAACAAAATCTTGGGAGAGTACGCTTACAACATATTCTCGAATGGAGTTGTTGGATTATCAACAGCGAAAGGATAAGCTTGATGTGGGCTTATGGAAGACATCTCAAAATTATGAGCTGAAATTCTGCCAATAACGGAACACAATAGATTGGATTGATATGAGCAAGAAGACGAGAAACTATTTCACCGGGAGGATAAAAGAAGAACTTGGATCATTTATAAGCACCATAATTGCAACAAACCTTAGGGAAGGCTTTAGGTGAAATATAACCCAAGATAACTCCAATGACGAGATTGATGGATTTAAAATATCTCATTCTTAACAACATGTGAATCATGAAACATGAACTCAAATTATCAGGAATGACATAATACCACCTCCAATGATACAGAAGAAAGAATTGCACTCCGGATTGCAAGATGAAGAATGCTTGAGCTCCTCTGAAAAGAATCTTGATGAACACCTCGAGAAAGAAATTAAATCCTTGATGAACCATCATGTAGAACCTTGATGAAGAACTCCGGTAACAAAAGGATACCGAAAAGAAAGAGAAGTTGAAAACATAAAATGAAACCTTGTAATGATTTATATGAATCTCCGTGGTGGTATAATTGCGAGAGCTTGGGACTCAGAGAAAGAAAAATGAATCAAGTGAAACCGAGAATTTGATGAGTCTCCGGAATAAGGAATTAATCACTTGGATGAAGTAAGAATAAGAATTACGTTATGTGTATCCTTCACCAATTTAAATTGATGACAAGTATCGGATTTGGTATACTACTTATTCCCGTAGAAAGGATTAAGATAGATATAGCGCAAACTTGAGAAGGTCTTCAACGAACCACCGGTAGGATTGGAAAGAAGGAGTCAATTGATAATATAACGAAGGAAGAAGAATCTTAAAAGAGGCACTGGTAGAATTGGGAAAGAACCAATAAAACCTGAAGAAAACCTGGGAAGGTTTAGCAAATAAACGAAGATGCTTGAGAGAATTTAGGTCCAAGAGAACGAAGAGATCACGAGCTGATTAGAGGATATTTGAACAATGCATCGGTAATATTTAGCGAAAAAGAGCTGAAAGCTGGAAATGATTAAATCCGAAATGATGGCCTTCGGAGGCACAAACTGAAAAGAATCTTGGATTGCTCCAGATGGGTGAAAACAATTCTCACAATCGAAAACAATTATGAGAGGAAGGCATCAAGCTAGCACCATGAATCTTGATAGACGGATAGGATTGAGGAGAAACTCTTCTTCGGTCTTCGAATGCAGAGAATGATGATGAGAGACACCACCATGAATTGTTGAGGTACCCCAGGATGAAAATTAGAAAGGTTGAACCAACGATGATAGAACTTGAAAGATCTTGGAGAAAGCATTTGACTGATGATAATTCATTCTTACGTCAAACTTGGGAAAAGAATTTGGAAATAACTCCGGGAAGGATTAGAAGAGTCAGGTAAGATCCTGGGAAAAGACCTGTGGGTTAGGGGCCACTGAAAAGAAACACCATTCAAATGATTGCTTGAAAAGGGGATAGCGCCGGTTGAATTAAACGGCTTGAATGAGATAACAACATCAAAATAAGTTGAACGGATCTTAAATGACAAGACGAGCCTTGAGATATATTTAGCACTCCGGAACAATTGAATAGCGAGAAATGGATGATTATGAGGTGCACCGGCAAGAGAAGGCATTTGAAACGAGGAAAACGGATATGATCAACACCAAAAGCTTGATTTGAAACCACTAGAGAAGACAAGAATGAAGAAAGATGAACTTGAAGCTCCCTTAGCATCTTCGTGAGAATCACCGGATAAGAACATTGACGGAAAAGAATGGAAAGACTTCACATCAATAAGATGGATACTTGATTAAGAAATCTGAATCCTTGAAGGAAAAGGGTGGGAGGGTGGGAAAAACAAAGGCATCTTGGGACGGATGAGATGAGCACCGTTGAGAAGAACTGATAATTGACCTTGCGGATGTAGAAAAAAATCGGATCCACTTGAAGAGAAACACGCCGGTTGAGAAGAAATTTAGATGACAAGCTCGATGATCGAGAAAGATTAGTATTCATATAGGAATTTGAGAACACCGTTTAGGACAGGTATGGAATCAACATTTGACTTCAAAGCAACTCGAATACCACAATCAAAACAAAAAACAAAGGATTGGCTTGCAAAATAAGCCGGAACAAACATATGATAGAGATTTCGTCCGAAGTTTTCGTGGTGGGGCCTACACGGGCTCGATCGTACAGCACCATCATGTACAAGGCAGTGCACATGACATACGAAGCGTCCCAGAGTCGGCATAGCCAAGGACTCTTTAAGACACAAGGAGACCACTGTAAAACCAACCGTGGATAGGCGGACCACTAGACGTCGAACCCCAATTTCATATCATACATCTGTCGGAAAGATATCCTAAGAGCTACTTGAATTCCCACTTATAAACTCTCGAAATTTTCCAGTTATGCAATCAGGTATTGGGGATACAGGGGAAGCATAATATCTCACCCAAACTAGCAAATCCTACATCCAGCTGTATCCATCCTTCAACACATAACCAAGAAACCTTCGGAAATCGTCTACCTCAACCTTCGAAAAGCATCCGTTATACGAGTTATGGCGATACTCCCGAACTCCCGCCCCAGTACTGGGTGGCGTCGAGGTTATCTCACCAACAACTGCATAGAAGAGATTTTCGATGTCGGTGAAACTAATCTCAGGTATTCCAGAACTGCAACGATAAAATTGTGATGACAACACCTCGGAGCTCAACTCCCCGGGACACTGCCACAACCCCTAAATGACAGGAGGCACCAAGAACAATGTTCTCGTCACAAAACCATCGGAACAATTCCAAGATACCCGCGTGATCCTAAAAAAAATTTAGTGAAATTTGAGAAGAGAAGAGTCAAAACTCTACGTCAGGATGCCTCACCAGAATGACGAAGGGACTGGGGAGTAAAAAGAATTCCTAACTCTCCGATATATATAATTCCTAAATGACTCAAAACATTTCTAGACTCAATAACGCCAGCGATTCGATCAAGCAGGGGGCTCCTAAGGTCGGGGAAGGCTCTGATTACCAACTTGTAACGCCCTCGATGCAGCTATATCTCCCACATGTTGAAGCACGACTTAGAGGCATAACCGCATTGAAAGCAATGTCGCAAGTGAGGTAATCTTCACACAACCCATGTAATACATAAGGGATAGAGATACATAGTTGGCTTACAATCGCCACTTCACATAATACATGAATAAAGCATTACATCATTCAAATAGAATCAAGGTCCGGCTACGGAACCAAAATGAAAGAAGACTACCCCAAATGCTACACAGATCCCCGATCGTCCCGACTGGGCTCCACTACTGATCAACTAGAATGAAACAACACAAAGGACAAGATCTTCATCGAGCTCCTCCTTGAGCTTGGTTGCGTCACCTGCTCGGTAACATCAGCACCTGCAAACTGGTTTTGGAAGTATCTGCGAGTCACGAGGACTCAGCAATCTCACACCCTCGCGATCAATACTATTTAAGCTTATAGGGAGGGTAAAAGGTATGAGGTGGAGCTGCAGCAAGCGACTAGCATATATGGTGGCTAACCTATTCGCAAAAGAGAGCGAGAAGAGAAGGCAAAGCACGATCGAGAAACTATGATCAAGAAGTGATCCTAGAACAACCTACGTCAAGCATTACTCCAACACCGTGTTCACTTCCCGGACTCCGCCGGAAAGAGACCATCACGGTTACACACACAGTTGATGTATTTTAATTAGGATCAACTTCAGGTTTTCTACAACCGGACATTAACAAATTCCCATCTGCCCATAACCGCGGGCACGGCTTTCGAAAGTTCAAATCCCTGCAGGGGTGTCCCAACTTAGCCCATCACAAGCTCTCACGGTCAACGAAGGATATTCCTTCTAGCGGGAAGACCCGATCAGACTCGGAATCCCGGTTACAAGACATCCTCGACAATGGTAAAACAAGTCCAGCAAAGCCGCCCGATGTGCCGACATCCTGATGGGAGCTGCACATATCTCGTTCTCAGGGCAACACCGGATAGGTCAAGCTACGAGTAAAACCAGCCCTCAAGTTTCCCCGAGGTGGCCCCGCAGGCTGCCCATTTCGGACCAACACTTAGACAAGCACTGGCCCGGGGGGTTTAAGATAAAGATGACCCTTGGGCTGGCCTAACCCAAGGGAAAAAGAGGCTAGGTGGAGAATGGTAAAACCAAGGTTGGGCCTTGCTGGAGGAGTTTTATTCAAAGCGAACTGTCAAGGGGTTCCCATTATAACCCAACCGCGTAAGGAATGCAAAATCCAAGAACATAACACCGATATGACGGAAACTAGGGCGGCAAGAGTGGAACAAAACACCAGGCATAAGGTCGAGCCTTCCACCCTTTACCAAGTATATAGATGCATTAGTTAAATAAGAGATATTGTGATATCCCAACAAGTAAACATGTTCCAACAAGGAACAACATCTCCATGTTCCAACAAGGAACAAACTTCAATCTTCACCTGCAACTAACAACGCTATAAGAGGGGCTGAGCAAAGCGGTAACATAGCCAAACAACGATTTGCTAGGACAAGGTGGGTTAGAGGCTTGGTTCAACAATATGGGAGGCATGATAAGAAAGTGCTAAGTATCGCAGCATAGGCATAGCAAAAGAGCAAGCAACTAGCAAGCAAAGATAGAAGTGATTTCGAGGGTATGGTCATCTTGCCTGAAATCCCGCAAGGAAGAAGAATGAGTCCATGAAGAAGACAAACGGACGTAGTCGAACGAATCCTCACAACACGACGTTATCGGAACCAACCCGAAGAAGCAACACCGGAAAGAAGCAAACAATCATGGTAAACAACCATCACATAATCATGTCATGATGCACAATCAAGTATGATGCATGTCCGGTTTAATGAAGCATGGCATGGCAAAGTGCACAAGCAACCCTACAAATTAAGTGGAGCTCAATATGCAACGAGTTGCATATTGACGAAACACCACAACAAGTTATTTAGTTCGATCTCGTTTATGTACCCAACAATATTAAATGTTGATTAACATGGCAAGGGGTGAAGCAAATGAAAACTACCTACCTAGGCAAATTTAAATGAGGCCGGAACAACAAACAACACTTCCGGAAATTCCTGATATGCATTTATTAGGTTTGGTCCTGTTCTGCCCTAAACACAATTTTAGATTTATTAAACATGCAAGAAAAGTGCACCATGTTAAACTAGGCATTTTCCTACCCCATTTACATATAAAGTTTGTTAGGTTTGGAGCTACTGTTATTAAGTTATGGAATAAATCATTTTAACAAGTTATTTGAGCAAATTTAAACAAACAACTTTTTGAGCATTTCAAACATGGATGAAAGTGGCATAGTATTAATCTACACAAAATTCTAAGCATTTTTCATATATAAAGTTTTTACAAATGATGCACGGTTTGTGAGTTATTAAATGCATGTTGCTTGGGGGGTTTCTGCAAAACAGTGTTCTCTGAAAAAAAGGAAAAACATTTTATGGCAAAAAACATGTCGGGCTGGATCTGCTCTCACCATGGGCCTTGCCCAGAACTGTGGGGAGGTGCCAGGAGGGGCGCCATGGGCTGGCGCGGTCCAGTAGAGGAGTGGCTGGGCCTTGGGCCTGACAGTGGAGGAGGGAGGCCAGCAGGGGGTGATGCTGGGCCGGGAGGCCTAGCACTGGGCCTGGGATCGAGACGAGGCCGGCTGGAGTGTCTCGATGAGGAGTCAACGCAGGGGCGCGGCTCCGTCGTCCTCCTCTCGAGCGTAGGCAGCGCAGGCCTTGGGGACGATGCTCTAGCGACGGGCGGTGCTGGCCTTGGAGATCTGGCACAGGAGGTCACGCACGCGAGGCAGGGGCCAGAGACGAAGCGAGGGAGGCGGCGCTGCGGGACTTGAGGCGCGATGTCGACCTGCAACTCGATGCAGAAGAAGCAGCGCTGGAACTTGGCGTGGGGTCGAGTCGTCCGATCGACAGGGGAAACAAACGGCAGCAGCAAGTGAGGCCGGCGACAGCACCGGTGGTCGGGTATGGAGCCTAGCCGACGGAATCCGGCAAGAACGGTCAAGGGCAACGGAGGCCCGCCGGATCTGATGGTTTTCGAGGTTCCCTACAGCAGTGCTCCATCGGGCGTCCATGGCGAACCTACGACGGGTCAGAGAGGGGAGGTGAGAGAGAGAAGAACAGGAAGATGGAATGGGAGGCAGGGAAGAGAGGGATGGCACGGGCCTGCTGGAGGAGGTCGCCGGTGACGCGGTTGGTCGCGAGGACGGCGAGGGGTTCGTGCCTGAACGTAGGTGAGCTCGGGAGCGCTCCAGAAGGTGGATCGAGCAGAGGAAGCAAGGCCTCGGGCTCGAGGGGCGACGAGGCCGCAGGATTGGTCGAGCATGGAAACGGAGGCGATGGTGGTTGGCTACGGTTGGATTGGGCAGCGCAGATCCCCAAGAAGATAGTGGCGGCGGTGGACACGGAATGGGTGGGACAAGATCCCTAATTTCTAGGGTTGCCCACTATTTATATTGCAAAGGGATTAGGGTAGAGGCTATCTCGTCCCTCCGATCGCAATCGTACGATCGCGAAAAAATATATTAGGAAGTCCAATTAACAAAACGGAGACGTTTTGTAGATGTTTGGGGATGATCCGGACACAACGGTAGCGACAGTCCGGGTCGGGTCCGGGACAGCTTTCGGGCGCGCGCACGAGGAGGGCCGCGGGCATAACTGAGAGAGGGGTAGGCATGGGCCTAGGAGGACTGTGGAGAGCGGTTTGGACTGAGAGAAGAGGGGAGAGAGACCCGGCGACTGTTTCCGGAGACCGAAAACGTCCGACGTTAGACCGGCTATAATGCCGCTATAGTTTAACGGTTGGGCTATCAAACAAACTCTAAATGCGATGAAAACTTGGAAGGCGGCCTAGCTACAACATAACAAGACCACACACCAACTCTCATCCCATTCTGAGAAAATTTTCCGGCCACTTATAAAATAATATTTCGGACATGCCGCGGGCGCGTGCAAGTGTGTCTGGGCTCAGAACGGACAACGGGGAGAACTGGGATACCCCGGACGGATGCAAGTTTTGAAAACATGATGATGCAATGCATATGCTGACATGATGAAATGCAACACGCAAGCAAAAGACATGGCAACGATGGCGAATAACTGGAAGACACCTGGCACATCGGTCTCTGGGCGTCACACTACGTCAAGAAAGCAACCAGGAGGGCATGAGGTAGGGGTCGTGCCTACCCCCCCCCCCAGGCACGCCCTCCACCCTCGTGGGGCCCACGTTGCTCCGCCGACGTACTTCTTCCTCCTATATAAACCTAAGTACGCCCCAAACTACCAGATACGGAGCCAAAACCCTAATTCCACCGCCGTAACTTTCTGTATCCATGAGATCCCATCTTGGGGCCTGTTCCGGAGCTCCGCCGGAGGGGGCATCGATCACGGAGGGCTTCTTCATCAACACCATAGCCCCTCCGATGAAGTGTGAGTAGTTTACCTCAGACCTACGGGTCCATAGTTAGTAGCTAGATGGCTTCTTCTCTCTTTTTGGATCTCAATACAATGTTCTCCCCCTCTCTTGTGGAGATCTGTTTGATGTAATCTTCTTTTTGCGGTGTGTTTGTTGAGACCGATGAATTATGGGTTTATGATCAAGTCTATCTATGAATAATATTTGAATCTTCTCTGAATTCTTTTATGTATGATTGGTTATCTTTGGAAGTCTCTTCGAATTATCAGTTTGGTTTGGCCTACTAGATTGATCTTTCTTGCAATGGGAGAAGTGCTTAGCTTTGGGTTGAATCTTGCGGTGTCCTTTCCCGGTGACAGTAAGGTCAGCAAGGCACGTATTGTGTTGTTGCCATCGAGGATAACAAGATGGGGTTTTCTTCATTTTGCATGAGTTTATCCCTCTACATCATGTCATCTTGCTTAAGGCGTTACTCTGTTCTTTTGAACTTAATACTCTAGATGCATGTTGGATAGCGGTCGATGTGTGGAGTAATAGTAGTATATGCAGGCAGGAGTCGGTCTACTTGTCTCGGACGTGATGCCTATATACATGATCATACCTAGATATTCTCATAACTATGCTCAATTCTGTCAATCGATCAACAGTAATTTGTTTACTCACCGTAATACTTATGCTCTCGAGAGAAGCCACTAGTGAAACCTATGGCCCCCGGGTCTATTTTTCATCATATTAATCTTCCGTCAATAAGCTATTTCCTTTTCCTTTTATTTTGCTTTCTTTACTTTGCATCTTTATCATAAAAATACCAAAAATATTCTCTTATCATATCTATCATATCTCACTTTCGTAAGTGGCCGTGATGGGATTGACAACCCCTTTATTGCGTTGGTTGCGAGGATTTTATTTGTTTGTGTAGGTGCGAGGGACTCGTGCGTGGCCTCCTACTGGATTGATACCTTGGTTCTCAAGAATTGAGGGAAATACTTACGCTACTTTGCTGCATCACCCTTTCCTCTTCAAGGGAAAACCAACGCAGTGCTTAAGAGGTAGCAGGTCTCGGTATTGAGAACTTAGAAATTAAAAATAAATGCCTTATGAGCAAATGGCTCTACAGGTTAGAGATAGAGCCGGAGGGTATGTGGTCATAGATTCTGCGCAATAAATATTTACATTCGAAAACACTCGCCCAGGTTACCATGAGACCGACCGATTCACCATTCTGGAAAGGACTTATGAGAACGAAGGACTTGTTCTTCCGTAAGGTCAAATTCTTGGTTGGCAATGGGATGTCAACAATATTTTGGGAGGATACGTGGTTAGGAGAGACGCCCCTGGCCGTCCAATATCCCACCCTTTATAACATTGTGCAACGTAAGCAGGATTACGTAGGCATAGTTTTCCAAACAACTCCGTTGAATATTCAGTTCAAACGTGCGTTAGTTGGTGAGAGATGGACTGCCTGGATGCATTTCGTTCGGAGACTGATAGAGGTTCAACTCTCCGACCAGCCGAATTCACACAATGGAAATTAACCAAAAAATGGGATTTTTAAGGTGAAATCATTCTATACGGATTGTATTAATTCTGGCCCAATCTCAAGATCGTTGCATATTTGGAGTGTTAAGGTTCCTTTGCGTATTAAAATCTTTATGTGGTTCATCCACAAGCGAGTGATACTCACCAAGGACAACTTAATCAAGAGGAGATGGGTAGGTAGTTCACGGTGTTGTTTTTGTGATCATGATGAAACAATACAACACTTATTCCTTAAATGCCCACTTGCCAAGTTGCTTTGGAGAACGATTCATATAGCCTTCAACATTAATCCTCCAGTCGATATTGCGTCGTTGTTTGGGACGTGGTTAGCTGGGGTTGAACAGATTACTGTGGCTCGTATTCGGATTGGAATATGTGGGCTATTGTGGGCTATATGGAACTGTAGGAATGATATGATTTTTAACAGACAACACAGTTTAACTTTCTTGCAGGTCATCTTCAAAGCTACAGCTTGGATCCGTACGTGGTCCTTACTCACTCCTATGGACTCCAGGGAGCCTTTGGTTACTGGGTGCAACCAGTGGGAGATGGTAGCACGGGCTATATTCAACCGGTTCGGATAGTGGTCGCATAACAGGATAGGAGTCTAGGGAGATTACCCTTCATATTATCGTATTGGTTGTGATTGTCAGCATGTACTTTTCTTTTTTCATTTGATTTGCTCCGCTTGCGAGCTATAATACTTTTATGACTATTTTGATACTTCATGGATCTTTAATAAGATGACTGCATGCATCGTTATAATGCAGAGGCCGAGGGCATGCCTCCATTTCCAAAAAAAAAGACAGGCGTTTCTTCGCATATCACTTTGCGTTATTTTTGCCGCCCTAACCAGCCGCTGCATCTTTGTGCACACCTCCATTCCTTGCTGGTGGTGTATTGGTGGCTTGACCCTCGTCCGGGGACATTTGGGCCAACTTCTTATCCATTTGGGCTAACTTCTTATGCATTCCACAGTTCCTTAAGCTCATTAATACAACACAACACAAATTTTATGTCAAGTGGCAACATTTCTTGGCACCTTAATGAGAAGAGTCCAAAATATTATCTCGTTAAGATAAACAAGCTTAACAAACTGATCCTTAATGAGCACAAGCTTAGCAAGCCAAGACTTTGCTAGAACTAGCCACACAGACTAACCTAGCACTAGAACTAACTACACCTAGCACCGGTAATTACTCCTATAAAGGATGGTGGAGTACCCACTTCCATGGGTGCCTCGTGGCCGAACAGTGCCTCTGAGCCATCCATTGTTTGGTGGCGTGCCGCGAGGGCCACTCAAGAGCACTCAGGTCCATCCGATTTGCCCGAACGACTTGGACCCAGGAAACCCGGCTGGCGGGTCCATGATGGCGGACCGACGGCTGGCGATTGCTGCAGTCGGCGTCCCTCCATGACGGGTGGACAAAGGCCGTGTGATCGCTACAATCAGGCGAAGAAAGCCTCCCAACCCAGCTCAAGGGTCAATGACAAGTGGACCGATGGCGTGCACGGGGCCAACGCCATTGCCCGGCCTTGGTCGCCCCACACCTAGGCTCAGCAGAGTGTCGCCGCCCCCATCACCATGGCCCCTGAGCTCCACGAATGTCATCGTCGTTAACCATCACTCACCTGGACCCGGCAAGAATCGAGCCGTCGTCCCCTTCCGCACCTTGGATTCATGATCCTCCACTCCAATTCGAGCCCAGATCCCGCAAGAACAGGGACGGTGTTGGAAATATGCCCTAGAGGCAATAATAAAATGGTTATTACTATATGTCTTTGTTCATGATAATTGTCTATTGTTCATGCTATAATTGTGTTATCCGGAAATCGTAATACATGTGTGAATACATAGACCACAACACGTCCCTAGTGAGCCTCTAGTTGACTAGCTCGTTGATCAAAAGATAGTCATGGTTTCCTAACTATGGACATTGGATGTCATTGATAACGGGATCACATCATTAGGAGAATGATGTGATGGACAAGACCCAATCCTAAGCATAGCTCAAAGATCGTGTAGTTTGTTTGCTATAGCTTTTCCGAATGTCAAGTATCATTTCCTTAGACCATGAGATTGTGCAACTCCCGGATACCGTAGGAGTGCTTTGGGTGTGCCAAACATCACAACGTAACTGGGTGACTATAAAGGTACACTATGGGTATCTCCGAAAGTGTCTGTTGGGTTGGCACGAATCGAGACTGGGATTTGTCACTCCGTATGACGGAGAGGTATCTCTGGGCCCACTTGGTAATGCATCATCATAATGAGCTCAATGTGGCCAAGTGGTTGATCACGGGATCATGCATTACGGTATGAGTAAAGTGACTTGCCGGTAACGAGATTGAACGAGGTATTGGGATACCGACGATCGAGTCTCGGGCAAGTAACGTACCGATTGACAAAGGGAATTGTATACAGGATTGATCGAATCCTAGACATCGTGGTTCATCCGATGAGATCATCGAGGAGCATGTGGGAGCCAACATGGGTATCCAAATCCCGCTGTTGGTTATTGACCGGAGAGTCGTCTCGGTCATGTCTGCGTGTCTCCCGAACCCGTAGGGTCTACACACTTAAGGTTCGGTGACGCTAGGGTTGTTGAGATATTAGTATACGGTAACCCAAAAGTTGTTCGGAGTCTCGGATGAGATCCCGGACGTCACGAGGAGTTCCTGAATGGTCCGGAGGTGAAGATTTATGTATAGGAAGTCAAGTTTCGGCCATCGGGAATGTTTTCGGGGTAATCGGTATTGTATTGTACCGGAACCACCGGAAGGGTTCCGGGGGTCCACCGGGTGGGGCCACCTATCCCGGAGGGCCCCATGGGCTTAAGTGGGAGGGGAACCAGCCCCAAATGGGCTGGTGCGCCCCCCCCCCCATGGGCCTCCCCTGCGCCTAGAGTTGGAAACCCTAGGGGTGGGGGCGCCCCACTTGGCTTGGGGGGCACTCCACCCCCCTTGGCCGCCACCCCCCCTTGGAGATGGCATCTCCTAGGGCCGGCGCCCCCCCTAGGGGTCCTATAAATAGTGGGGGGAGGGAGGGCAGCCGCACCCTAACCCCTGGCGCCTCCCTCTCCCTCCCATGACACCTCTCCTTCTCGCAGTGCTCGGCGAAGCCCTGCCGAGATCGTCGTAGTTTCCACCACCACGCCGTCGTGCTGCTGGATCTCCATCAACCTCTCCTTCCCCCTTGCTGGATCAAGTTGGAGGAGACGTCTTCCCAACCATACGTGTGTTGAACGCGGAGGTGTCGTCCGTTCGGCGCTAGGTCATCGGTGATTTGGATCACGACGAGTACGACTCCATCAACCCCGTTCTCTTGAACGCTCCGCGCGCGATCTACAAGGGTATGTAGATGCACTCCCCTCTCCCTCGTTGCTATATGACTCCATAGATTGATCTTGGTGATGCGTAGAAAATTTTAAAATTCTGCTACGTTCCCTAACAATGGCATCATGAGCTAGGTCTATGCGTAGTTTCTATGCATGAGTAGAACACAAAGCAGTTGTGGGCGTGGATATTGTCAATTTGCGTGTCATTACTAGTCTTATCTTGATTTGGCAGCATCGTGGGATGAAGCGGCCCGGACCGACCTTACACGTACGCTTACGTGAGACTGGTTCCACCGATTGACATGCACTAGTTGCATAAGGTGGCTAGCGGGTGTCTGTCTCTCCCACTTTAGTCGGATCGGATTCGATGAAAAGGGCCCTTATGAAGGGTAAATAGAAATTGGCATATCACGTTGTGGTTTTGGCGCAGGTAAGAAACGTTCTTGCTAGAAACCTATAGCAGCCACGTAAAAACTTGCAACAACAATTAGAGGACGTCTAACTTGTTTTTGCAGCATGTGCCGTGTGATGTGATATGGCCAAAAGGATGTGATGAATGATATATGTGTTGTATGAGATTGATCATGTTCTTGTAATAGGAATCACGACTTGCATGTCGATGAGTATGATAACCGGCAGGAGCCATAGGAGTTGTCTTAATTTATTTATGACCTGCATGTCAACATAAACGTCATGTAATTACTTTACTTTATTGCTAAAGCGTTAGCCATAGTAGTAGAAGTAATAGATGACGAGACAACTTCAAGAAGACACAATGATGGAGATCATGATGATGGAGATCATGGTGTCATGCCGGTGACAACGATGATCATGAAGCCCCGAAGATGGAGATCAAAAGGAGCAAATGATATTGGCCATATCATGTCACTATTTGATTGCATGTGATGTTTATCATGTTTTGCATCTTATTTTCTTAGAACAACGGTAGCTTAAATAAGATGATCCCTCGTAATAATTTCAAGAAAGTGTTCCCCCTAACTGTGCACCGTTGCGAAGGTTCGTTGTTTCGAAGCACCACGTGATGATCGGGTGTGATAGATTCGAACGTTTGAATACAACGGTTGTAAGCCAGATTTACACACGCAATACACTTAGGTTGACTTGACGAGCCTAGCATGTACAGACATGGCCTCGGAACACGGAAGACCGAAAGGTCGAGCATGAGTCGTATAGAAGATACGATCAACATGAAGATGTTCACGGATGTTGACTAGTCCGTCTCACGTGATGATCGGACACGGCCTAGTTGACTTGGATCATGCTTCACTTAGATGACTAGAGGGATGTCTATCTGAGTGGGAGTTCATTGAATAATTTGATTAGATGAACTTAATTATCATGAACTTAGTCTAAAATATTTACACTATGTCTTGTAGATCAAATGGCCCACGCTAATGTTGCCCTCAACTTCAACACGTTCCTAGAGAAAACCAAGCTGAAAGATGATGGCAGCAACTATACGGACTGGGTCCGGAACCTGAGGATCATCCTCATAGCTGCCAAGAAATATTATGTCCTAGAAGCACCGCTAGGTGACGCACCCATCCCAGAGAACCAAGACTTTATGAACGCTTAGCAGTCACGTGCTGATGATTACTCCCTTGTTCAGTGCGGCATGCTTTACAGCTTAGAACCGGCGCTCCAAAAGCGTTTTGAGAGACACGGAGCATATGAGATGTTCGAAGAGCTGAAAATGGTTTTCCAAGCACATGCCCGGGTCGAGAGATATGAAGTCTCCGACAAGTTCTTCAGTTGTAAGATGGAGGAAAATAGTTCTGTCAGTGAGCACATACTCAAAATGTCTGGGTTACATAACCGCTTGACTCAGCTGGGAGTTAATCTCCCGGATGACGCGGTCATTGACAGAATCCTTCAGTCGCTTCCACCGAGCTACAAGAGCTTTGTGATGAACTTCAATATGCAGGGGATGGAAAAGACCATTCCTGAGGTATATTCAATGCTGAAATCAGCGGAGGTGGAAATCAAAAAGGAACATCAAGTGTTGATGGTGAATAAAACCACTAAGTTCAAGAAAGGCAAGGGTAAAAAGAACTTCAAGAAGGACGGCAAGGGAGTTGCCGCGCCCGGTAAGCAAGCTGCCGGGAAGAAGTCAAAGAATGGACCCAAGCCTGAGACTGAGTGTTTTTATTGCAAGGGAAGTGGTCACTAGAAGCGGAACTGCCCCAAATACTTAGAGAAAAAGAAGGCCGGCAACACTAAAGGTATATGTGATATACATGTAATTGATGTGTACCTTACCAGTACTCGTAGTAGCTCCTGGGTATTTGATAACGGTGCGGTTGCTCACATTTGCAACTCAAAGCAGGAGCTGCGGAATAAGCGGAGACTGGCGAAGGACGAGGTGAGGATGCGCGTCGGGAATGGTTCCAAGGTCGATGTGATCGCCGTCGGCACGCTGCCTTTACATTTACCTATGGGATTAGTTTTAAACCTCAATAATTGTTATTTAGTGCCAGCTTTGAGCATGAACATTGTATCAGGATCTCGTTTAATTCGAGATGGCTACTCATTTAAATCCGAGAATAATGGTTGTTCTATTTATATGAGAGATATGTTTTATGGTCATGCTCCGCTGGTGAATGGTTTGTTCTTAATGAATCTCGAGCGTAATGTTACACATATTCATAGTGTGAATATCAAAAGATGTAAGGTTGATAATGATAGTCCCACATACTTGTGGCACTGCCGCCTTGGTCACATAGGTGTCAAACGCATGAAGAAGCTCCATGCAAATGGACTTTTGGAGTCTCTTGATTACGAATCATTTGACACGTGCGAACCATGCCTCATGGGTAAAATGACCAAGACTCCGTTCTCAGGAACAATGGAGCGAGCAACCAACTTATTGGAAATCATACATACTAATGTGTGCAGTCCAATGAGTGTTGAGGCTCGCGGTGGCTATCGTTATGTTCTCACCCTCACTTATGACTTGAGTAGATATGGATATGTCTACTTAATGAAACACAAGTCTGAGACCTTTGAAAAGTTCAAGGAATTTCAGAGTGAGGTCGAGAATCAACGTGACGGGAAAATCAAGTTCTTGCGATCAGATCGTGGGAGAGAATAATTGAGTCACGAATTTGGCACACACTTAAGGAAATGTGGAATAGTTTCACAACTCACGCCGCCTGGAACACCTCAGCGTAATGGTGTGTCCGAACGTCGTAATCGCACTCTATTGGATATGGTGCGATCCATGATGTCTCTTACCGATTTACCGCTGTCATTTTGGGGCTATGCTTTAGAGACTGTTGCATTCACTTTAAATAGGGCTCCGTCGAAATCCGTTGAGAGCACACCGTATGAATTATGGTTTGGGAAGAAACCTAAGCTGTCGTTTCTAAAAGTTTGGGGATGCGATGCTTATGTCAAGAAACTTCAACTTGAAAAGCTCGAACCCAAGTCGGAAAATGCGTCTTCATAGGATACCCTAAAGAAACTATTCGGTATACCTTCTACCTCATATCTGAAGGCAAGATCTTTGTTGCCAAGAATGGATCCTTTCTAGAGAAAGAGTTTCTCTCGAAAGAAATAAGTGGGAGGAAAGTAGAACTCGATGAAGTATTACCTCTTGAACCGGTAAGTGGCGCAGCTCAAGAAAATGTTCCAGAGGTGCCTGCACCGACTAGAGAGGAAGTTAATGATGATGATCATGAAACTTCAGATCAAGTTGCTACAGAACTTCGTAGGTCCACAAGGACACGTTCCGCACCAGAGTGGTACGGCAACCCTGTCCTGGAAATCATGTTGTTAGACAACGGTGAACCTTCGAACTATGAAGAAGCAATGGCGGGCCCAGATTTCGACAAATGGCTGGAAGCCATGAAATCCGAGATAGGATCCATGTATGAAAACGAAGTATGGACTTTGACTGACTTGCCCGATGATCGGCGAGCCATAGAAAATAAATGGATCTTTAAGAAGAAGACAAACGCAGATGGTAATGTAACCATCTATAAAGCTCGGCTTGTCGCTAAGGGTTATCGACAAGTTCAAGGGGTTGACTACGATGAGACTTTCTCACCCGTAGCGAAGCTGAAGTCCGTCCGAATCATGTTAGCAATTGCCGCATTCTATGATTATGAGATATGGCAAATGGACGTCAAAACGGCATTCCTTAATGGTTTCCTTAAGGAAGAATTGTATATGATGCAGCCGGAAGGTTTTGTCGATCCTAAGAATGCTGACAAGGTGTGCAGGCTCCAACGCTCGATTTATGGGCTGGTGCAAGCGTCTCGGAGTTGGAACATTCGTTTTGATGAGATGATCAAAGCGTTTGGGTTTATGCAGACTTATGGAGAAGCCTGCATTTACAAGAAAGTGAGTGGGAGCTCTGTCGCATTTCTCATATTGTATGTGGATGACATACTATTGATGGGAAATGATATAGAATTCTTGGAAAGCATAAAGGCCTATTTGAACAAGTGTTTTTCAATGAAGGATCTTGGAGAAGCTGCTTACATATTAGGCATCAAGACCTATAGAGATGGATCGAGACGCCTCATTGGTCTTTCACAGAGTACGTACCTTGACAAGATATTGAAGAAGTTCAATATGGATCAGTCAAAGAAGGGGTTCTTGCCTGTATTGCAAGGTACGAGATTGAGCACGGCTCAATGCCCGACCACGGCAGAAGATAGAGAAAAGATGAGTGTCGTCCCCTATGCCTCGGCCATAGGGTCTATCATGTATGCTATGTTGTGTACCAGATCTGATGTAAACCTTGCCGTAAGGTACCAAAGTAATCCCGTTATGGAACACTGGACAGCGGTCAAGAATATCCTGAAGTACCTGAAGAGGACTAAGGATATGTTTCTCATTTATGGAGGTGACGAAGAGCTCGTCATAAAGGGTTACGTCGATGCTAACTTCGACACAGATCTGGATGACTCTAAGTCACAAACCGGATACGTGTATATTTTGAATGGTGGGGCAGTAAGCTGGTGCAGTTGCAAGCAAAGCGTTGTGGCGGGATCTACATGTGAGGCGAAGTACATGGCAGCCTCGGAGGCAGCACAAGAGGCAATCTGGGTGAAGGAGTTCATTACCAACCTAGGAGTCATACCCAATGCGTCGGGCCCGATGACTCTCTTCTGTGACAACACTGGAGCTATTGCCCTTGCCAAGGAGCCCAGGTTTCACAGGAAGACCAGGCATATCAAGCGTCGCTTCAACTCCATTCGTGAAAGTGTTCAAAATGGAGACATGGATATTTGTAAAGTACATACGGACCTGAATGTGGCAGATCCGTTGACTAAACCTCTCCCTAGAGCAAAACATGATCAACACCAGAACTGCATGGGTGTTCGATTCATCACAATGTAACTAGACTATTGACTCTAGTGCAAGTGGGAGACTATTGGAAATATGCCCTAGAGGCAATAATAAAATGGTTATTATTATATTTCTTTGTTCATGATAATTGTCTATTGTTCATGCTATAATTGTGTTATCCGGAAATCGTAATACATGTGTGAATACATAGACCACAACACGTCCCTAGTGAGCCTCTAGTTGACTAGCTCATTGATCAAAAGATAGTCATGGTTTCCTGACTATGGACATTGGATGTCATTGATAACGGGATCACATCATTAGGAGAATGATGTGATGGACAAGACCCAATCCTAAGCATAGCTCAAAGATCGTGTAGTTCATTTGCTATAGCTTTTCCGAATGTCAAGTATCATTTCCTTAGACCATGAGATTGTGCAACTCCCGGATACCGTAGGAGTGCTTTGGGTGTGCCAAACGTCACAACGTAACTGGGTGACTATAAAGGTACACTATGGGTATCTCCGAAAGTGTCTGTTGGGTTGGCACGAATCGAGATTGGGATTTGTCACTCCGTATGACGGAGAGGTATCTCTGGGCCCACTCGGTAATGCATCATCATAATGAGCTCAATGTAACCAAGTGGTTGATCACGGGATCATGCATTACGGTACGAGTAAAGTGACTTGCCGGTAACGAGATTGAACGAGGTATTGGGATACCGACGATCGAGTCTCGGGCAAGTAACGTACCGATTGACAAAGGGAACTGTATACGGGATTGATCGAATCCTCGACATCGTGGTTCATCCGATGAGATCATCGAGGAGCATGTGGGAGCCAACATGGGTATCCAAATCCCGCTGTTGGTTATTGACCGGAGAGTCGTCTCGGTCATGTCTGCGTGTCTCCCGAACCCGTAGGGTCTACACACTTAAGGTTCGGTGACGCTAGGGTTGTTGAGATATTAGTATACGGTAACCCGAAAGTTGTTCGGAGTCCCGGATGAGATCCCGGACGTCACGAGGAGTTCCGGAATGGTCCGGAGGTGAAGATTTATATATAGGAAGTCAAGTTTCGTCCATCGGGAAGGTTTTCGGGGTAATCGGTATTGTACCGGGACCACCGGAAGGGTCCCGGGGGTCCACCGGGTGGGGTCACCTATCCTGGAGGGCCCCATGGGCTGAAATGGGAGGGGAACCAGCCCCAAATGGGCTGGTGCGCTCCCCCCCCCATGGGCCTCCCCTGCGCCTAGGGTTGGAAACCCTAGGGGTGGGGGCGCCCCACTTGGCTTGGGGGGCACTCCACCCCCCTTGGCCGCCGCCCCCCCTTGGAGATGGCATCTCCTAGGGCCGGCGCCCCCCCCAGGGGTCCTATAAATAGTGGGGGAGGGAGGGCAGCCGCACCCTAACCCCTGGCGCCTCCCTCTCCCTCCCGTGACACCTCTCCTTCTCGCAGGTCTCGGCGAAGCCCTGCCGAGATCGCCGTAGTTTCCACCACCACGCCGTCGTGCTGCTGGATCTCCATCAACCTCTCCTTCCCCCTTGCTGGATCAAGTTGGAGGAGACGTCTTTCCAACCATACGTGTGTTGAACGCGGAGGTGCCGTCCGTTCGGCGCTAGGTCATCGGTGATTTGGATCACGACGAGTACGACTCCATCAACCCCGTTCTCTTGAACACTTCTGCGCGCGATCTACAAGGGTATGTAGATGCACTCCCCTCTCCCTCGTTGCTAGATGACTCCATAGATTGATCTTGGTGATGCGTAGAAAATTTTAAAATTCTGCTACGTTCCCCAACAGACGGGCGGCAGCCCCTGCCACGACCTCTGTGCCCACTCATTGTCATCTGCAACCTTCGGCGATGCAGTCATCCTGGAGCGCGCTCACGGCGTCCTCGGCGCGTGGTGGAAGGCCGCCCCTCCTTAAGCCCATCTCCCGCAAGGGCCGGAAGCGTCCAAACCGCAGGAAGGAGGAGCAGGAGCGCGCCGCCGCATTCTGCGCCAAGAGCCGCGCTCCCACTCTTGTCACGCATTGCACGCCTCGAGCGCCTCCTGCCCCATCCTCCTCACCTCTCTCAGTCGCCCCACGCAGCAGTCGCGTGCAATGGTACGCACTGCTCAGCGTCCAGCACCACTGCCTCAGGGTCAAGAACCGGCAGAAGGTGCGGCTACCAGCGCAAGATGAGGCGCACGGCTATGGAGTCCCCTACTTCCGTGGCAAGGCGGAGTAGTTATGGCCCTCCGAAGAACACGCGGAGGCGGATGGCTCCAGCGCCGGCGCCACCAGGAGCAGAGACCGTAGAGTCCAAGTGCGCAGCAGAGAGGGCGGAGAGGACGAGGAAGGGGTCGGTGCGGGAGCATGGGAAGGATGGTGGTGCATGCGGCTGTGGGGACTTTGCCTCGGCCGGCAGCGGGACGGGCGGCGGCGGGGTGGTGGACTTGATTTGGTGCGGTACATTGGAGGATGACAAACCAGTTTTTTTCTTTCAATGATAGGTGGACCCCACAGGGTCACACATGATGATAACATTACCAATTATCGCCATTATATGTGAGATGTTAAGTGGTGCCATGTCAGCTTGACTGGCGGCCCCCATCTGTCATAAACATGCTCAGCCGAGGCAAATCCGCCGATCAGTGTTATTTGCAAAAAGATTCCGGTAGACATGGCGCTTTCTGCAACAAAAATGTAACGTAGTGTTTTCTGCAAACCTAGCCTTCAAAGTGATTGTTTTATGTAATTTACTCCTGTGTTTTATTATCGGTTTGCATCACCCAAATCCAATGTCTCCATATGTTTGTCGCCGCATCAAACTTATCCATGAACCCTCCATCTAGATCTGGAGTTGTAGGTGGTTATGGAGTGGTGAGGCGGTGGATAGATTTTTTTAGATAGCTTGCCAGACATGTTTAGTTGAATCGTCATTTTATATGTATATATTGTCAATTTGCCATTTTTAGTGGACTTCAATTTTTATACAATTGTGATCATGTTATATTGTCTCTACCTGTAAAATTTAGCATACATTATATTTATATAACTTCACCAAAATATTTCAGAAGCCCGTGGCAACGTAGGGGCATTCTACTAGTTTTAGTAAGGCGCGGGTGGGAGATGATGGTCGGATGTTTGAGTTTGAAACACTGATTTGCCGTGATATGCTTGTGTGCCTTCTCCTTCCATTTACAGCGTTGGTTGGTGCAACAATCAATCAAAGATTACAATGGATCACTCAGTATCAAATTTACAGATTGAGATAGATACGTATCCTATCAAATCGTATCACAAAGATATAGCAGCAACACGGTGATGCTGGACTGTATATCACAAGGGCGATGCTGGGCGCCGGTGCGCCGGCCGAACATTTTGGCCGGTCGTACCCTAGCCGTCAGATCGGCCCGTTAGCCATTGGATCTTTATCCAACCAGATCATCTTCTTCCTCTCGCGAGCGCGTACAAGAAAAGGAACCCCATCTTGCCGGTCGCGTGCGTTCTCCCTCGTCGCCGCCCCCTCGCCTGCCCCCCTCGTCTCTCGTGCCACCCTCGCCGGACGTCTTCGCCGGCCGCCCTGGTCGCCGGTCCCAGCCCTCGGCGACCGTCCTCATGACCGGCTTCACCCATGCAACAGCCCACCCCTGCGGTTGTAGCTTCCGTGGCAACCGTTGTAGCTCCGGTGGCGACGACCAGAGCTCATCGGCGTGCTCAGCGGTGTGCTTGTTGGGGCTCATCCCCCGCTCACAACAAAAAAATCAAACGCCGGGGGAGATGCGCAGCGCTGCAACCGATGATGGAAAAAGCTACAATCGTTGACGAAAAACGCTTCAACTGGCTATGAAAAAAGTTTCAACTTGTACGATGGAAAACTATGAATGACCAAAAAAAGTTACAATCAGTGAGAAAAAAGCTTCATCCCACGATGAAAAAAGCTTCAACTATGGAGCCGTAAGTCATGGACGACAAACGAAAAGCTGCAACTGGCGGTTACAAAAGCTACAACCGGCATTGAAAAAAGCTTCAAACTTATTGTCTTAGTTGCGAACCCCGCGATGACAATGACACCGTTTCGCTGCAACCATAGTTGGTTTTTCTACAACCGGCATTGGAATTTGCTACAACCATTTTCACAGCTACTTTGCTGTTGCTCCGCCGAGCTCCCACTCCCGTCCATGGCCATCGTCGCTGCGGTGCCGTTCTGGAAGGAAGAAGGTTCAACGGTTTGCATTGCAGCTCCGCGTGTGGTCGGTTCAGCTCGGACGTGGTTGGGTCTGACAAGGCAGGCAAAGCTCCGGTGGCACGAATCCGAGCAGATCCAGCCGAGGGCGGCCGGATCGGCTGATTCCCATGGCCGCGACGTCCTAGGAGGCCTGCAGGCGGCAATGGCAACAATGGGGGCCTAAGAACGAAGCAGAGAAGGAGAGAGAGATGAGCGACAAAAGGAAGAAAAAAGGAACTGTGACCGAGTAGCGCTTGCGTGGACGCGTGACCGGCCGAGCGTTCGGCCGGTGCGCCGTTCGCAAACGTTTACCATATCACAATATGTAGACGTGGTCAAAAGTTGTGTTAACTCAAGATAAGAGCTGCAATTAATAATATCACTCATGTGCACTTAACAATAGATAATAGAGAAAAGTATGTTTTTAGTCCCTCAAATTTCCCAAAAGTATAGACTTGGTCCCTCAATATTTTTTGGTAGACATTTGGTCCTTCAAGTCTCAAACCCGAATAAGTTTCGTCCAAAATCAGATTTTTACCACGTTGACTTAGTTTGACCGATGAACAAATCATAGGCATTTTTCATTGGCAGCAACACAAGAAAAAGGATGTTGTGCAACAAAACAAAATAGATGATGTGGAGCCTCAAGTACAAGTAAACAAGTATGAAAACAACAAAGGAGCAAATTTGGAGGTTCAAGAGAGCAATGGCATCATCAGTTCCATCAGCCATCTCATGATGGCTCCACCTTGTGATGATGATTATCTGTTCTAGCATGCTAGTTCGTTAGATAGTATTTTGGATTGCCCCTCTACTATAGAAAAACTGTTGAATGTACTCCTAATTATTAGGTTTGAACTAGTAAGTGTGCACGTGCAATACAGGTACTATTATCATGTGAAACAAATTATCATTCGTCTTAGAAAAAATCAATAAAGTGAATAATTTTTGAATAATTTACTAACATAAGAGAGTTAATAGAATGTTTGAAAATATTGTAATACAAAAAAGGTTACTGGTGAAGATATTTGTCATCAATTATGAGTAAACCCATTATGTTCGAGAGATTTTAAAAAATAATTCTATCCCGATTCTCTAGGCCAGACGTGGTCGACTTTTTTTTTTGAAAAACATGCGGTCGACTTGCCGCCGCTATATGAGCTATCACCGCTAATCTCCACATATCTGTACGCATATTATGGTAGACTTGCCGCCGCTATATGATTCACTGCTAAGATTGTATTAGACTTAACTTTATTTGGTTGAGCATGCACATGATTTACTGTTGTTTCAGTATTCAGATTGTGCATATTAGCTTGTTTTCTTTGATTCTGTTTACGTGTGAACCAGTAGGAACCTTGGAACCAGCAACATGGGCACGCACTGGGCAAACAGGCAGCTCCGTTCAGTGCAATGATGGTCAAAGTATAAGAAGCAATGTGACACCTCCAGTTTGCAAAAGTTTGTAACCTCCCAAGTTAGCAATGTACATCAAGCACAAAGATGAAGAAATTATAAAGGGAAAGAAAAGAGAAATACACCAAGCTGGATCCATGTGACCAGTCTAGCAGTGTCATCATGGATTAGCAAGTCGTATGAAAACCTCTCTGATTACGATTATCAAGTGCTACGCGAGCGCCTAAGCTCAGGTGCTCCAGGGCAAGGTTAGTCATCGATATGAGATCCAAGGGTCAAAACACACACAAGTGAATAGTGCCATTTTGGCTTTTGTCTCTTTGTGACACTATTCACGTTGATTTTGTCTCTTTTTTTTTGTTTCTTCTTGTGTGTTTCGAATTTGGATTTGAAATCTTTACAATTGGTAGATACCACTATTCAAAATATCGGTGATTCATCGATTTATCGCTACTCGGTGGGTGACCGATAAGATTATGTCATATCTCGCCATTTATTATTGGGCCGATTTATTGCTCTGACAAGTGATTTATCGGGAATCTACCGATAAGTCGGGCATATTTCTAGCACTGTGTGTGCAAGAACTATGTTTATTTGCTTTTTGTGTACCTTGTTATGTAATATGTGTTGTTGTCCTATATTGTTTGTCATTGTACAAAGATTCAAAGGCAAGGAATCATGGTAATACTTCAGTCCCATATTGTTTTTGTGTTGAATATATCATATTTTAATGCTGGGAACCAGAGATTTGTAAAAAAATAGACGATTAATAGTCAACCAATAAAATTGATTAATCTTTGGATTTTCCTATTAATCTCTAATCCCCAGCCGAACGAGACGCTAACGATAAGTGATATCCTCAACATTGCATGTCTTGTGAACACTCACAATTTTTTTTGGAAAATTCTTGAAACATTTAAATGTGTTTTTTGATGAATGCTAGCATGTAATGTGTGGTAGCACCTGATCTCTGATTAGAGTAGGTGGTTAACGCCCAGTTTAATGAAATGTCCCCAAAGTGGCAAAGCTAGGAGATAGTAAATTTGTAGTGGAAAAATAGACACAGAAACAATAGTTAGAGATGCATGCTTCAGTTCATAATTGTTTGAAGAAACCAAAAAAACTACCACATTAAGAAATACCAACTACAAATTAACCTAAATTATAAGTGCCACACGTGTGGCACGAAGCACTCTGGCCTGGCGTTTTTTACAACTAAAATTGCCATCTGAAAATAAAAAACAAACCCAAAAAAACTAAAACATGCCATCTAAAAAGAAAGTTGCCATGCTTAACAACTAAAGTTGCCATCCTCGCGTCACTATATTAGAAGTGATATGTGACATGAAAACTACATAGGCTGACCCATGTCTGCATACACCTCTATCCAGTGGCGAATCTAGCACGAAACTGAAGGGTAGGCTCAAAACATCAAGTTTCTAAGTCTGATTAGCAGATGCATTGCAATTTACATGTTAAACACCTGAGTAAAATTGTCAAGTAGTATGCTTAGCTGAAATAGGATATTTGGAGGGTAGGCTTAAGCCTATTGAGGCCCACCTAGTGGAATCGCCACTGCCTCTATCACACTTCGTGTGATCCCACATCCCATACCTCAGTATGTTTCTGACATTATCTATTCCAATGTTTATTGATTTTCCATTTAATCTGTTGTTAGGAGAACCATCTGCTTCTGACGTTGCATATGCATATAGTCAGTCTAGCTACAGTTATGATCTTAAAATAGTCAGTTGACCCCAAATAACAATCCAATGCATGAATCGACTCTGAAATCCGAATCCATTTTGTTAAGCTTGCAGGCTACACCTATGAAAGTTTAAGCAATAAAAAGATAAAATATAAAATATTAGTGATGAATATGAATAGTAAAGACACTTGATGAATTGTCATCTATTTGTTTGCGTAGAGACCAATAAAAAAACATTGAGCTCCATACTTGCTTAAACTGAATACGAAGAATCCAGAACATCAATTTGGGACTGCCAAGTGAGTGGACTGCCAAGTGAGTACGGCAATTTAGCTAGGGAAAAAGATGCATCAGGAAGTCAAAGATAGTGTAATGAGACAAAAATATTAGCCAAAATGGGGCTTCAAAGCCATGGAGTTTACCGCGGCCGCGAGTATTCACCAATAATACAACAACAAACAACACCTACATTACGATGTCATTGTAGTAAAAAAAATTGCACTCTTAAGCACAGAACATACAACAACATAATTAAACCTAAGAAGCATGATGTCTACATAACTTACTCTCACCATGTTCACTAAAACTACCATAATACTACCACTATGCCCATAGAAAAACCTTGGTTAACTCTTGCCAAGAACACTAACCAGGACAATATGTACTCAGATTATTTTTATTCATTACTGCATCATGTGAATCTTCTATTCTTGGCATGAAGAAAGCTATTGTCTTAAAGGACACTACATTCTGGTGTTGTGCAGTTCAGTCAAAAATGAAAAGTGTTGCGTTTCAGCTCTGTATTGCAAACATACTATTCAAGGGCATCCTAGAATACTCATGGGGGCCAAAGGAGGTTGTTGCACCCCCCCCCCCCCCCACACACACAAACTCTAGGAAAACTCTCGCGTGTACCTCTAATTATTAGGCGTGAGTATTCGTGACCTAATTGTACAAGTGAAATGGCCAAATTTCTAAACTTGAATCATTGTTTCAGTAATAGCACTTTGTTCTTAAATTGTACAAGAGCTTCTGAATTTCAATCATAAGTGGCTCGTTATCTGTTAAGAAAAGTGTTTTACACAAGAGTTGCTTCTCTGCAATTTTTCGATTCATTATTTGTCTAAATTGTACTAGCTTATCTCTGCTCATGTTTATGCAATGGAAGTACACATGAAAGATCCTGCTGAAAAACTACTAATGTTTGTTGACTGACAGAAAAACTACTGCTTATCTCAGTACTAAAACTGTTGTTGTTTGTTAATTGGAAAACTACTGCTTATCACAGTAGTAAAACTGACTGAAAAACTGTTGCGTATCTCAGTAGTAAAATTCTATTGTTTGTTAACTGACTGAAAAACTGATGTTGTTCGAACCTATTGTGTAGGTTATACTCCCCTCCCTTCGTTCCTAAATATAAGTCTTTTTAAAGATTCTAATATGAACTACATACGAAGTAAAATGAGTAAACTACACTGTAAAGTACTACATCCGTTTCTAAATATTTGTCTTTTTAGATATTTCAAATGGACTACCACATACGGATGCATATAGACATATTTTAGAGTGTAGATTCACTCATTTTTCTTTGTATGTAGTCACTTGTTGAAATATTTAAAAAGACAAATATTTTGAAACGGAGGAAGTATATCTACATACATTCATATGTAGTCTATATTGAAATATCTAAAAAAGACTTATAATTAGGAACGGAGGGAGTGTATCTCAGCAGTAAAAGAGCTTCCTCGCTGTTTTCTGTTAACTGGAAAACTGTTTGTTAACTAACTGAAAAATACTAATCACTTGCATTATACGGATACAATGCTGCAATTTGTAAAAAAAAAATGATGTTCGCATTGGTAACTGACTGGAAAAATGCTACTCCTTGCGATTCATATTACTTGTCGCAGCTTTAGTACGTACGGAGTACATCTTAAAACGGATCAGAGGGGAGGATTTGCATTTTTTTAGTGACTGGAAACAGGCTGAAAAACTGAACTTTGTTTCGGTTGTACTGGGCTGGATGCCTGGTTCGTCAAGTGTGGGATGGATGGATGATGTCCGTTGGATGGCGCGTTTGAATGGCTGCTGATCTCTGCCCTTAAGCGAGCCTCCCTTCCCCAAGAGTCCTTCCCGAGCGCGACAGGTATAGGGTTCCCCGCCGCCGCCGCCACTGCCGGCCGAAGCCTCCGCTGCCCCGCCGCCGGTACAGGAGCCCAGCAGCGGCCCCCTCCATCCGACCAGCAGCGCCTCCCTCCCTGGAGCAGCACGCAGCAGGTAGCCACCACTCCTTCGTCCTTCCTCTTCCCTCCTCCCTCATCCCCCCCTCCCTCCTTCCACCCTCCTCAATCTTTTTCCCTTCCTGATTTTTGTATTGGATGGGTACTTGCTGTAGATCTGATATTGTGAGGATATATATAACGATGATTATTTTTTGATGAGTGCTTGCTTGATTTTTGGAGTGCAGCATGTTTACATGTGAGAGGATTTTGCTTGATAGGCGTTTGTGATATGCTTGTAGGGCCAAATGTTTACAAGTTGTAGCTTGATTTTTTTTAGACGAGGATATGCTTTGGTTTAAACATGTTAGCAGTGAAACCTGCAGAAATGATTGACGATATATGAAAAGGAAAAAGATTAAGTTGTATTATCTGCACCTGAAACCAAAGCTTAGCAGTAACGAGAGAGCAGAAGCTTTGTCTTAGTTATACTTGCCGAAATCGGTGCACACATTAGTACTAGTGGTATTGTTGTCATGATAGACATCCCAAATCTTGTTTATGATTGGGAATGTAGTGGTACTGTTATGCTGTGTTGTTCATTTTAACAGTCAGACCTAAAATATTACCGTTTGATTGTTTCTCCTTTTGCGTGTTAGCTGACTGATTTTCAGGTTCTGCCATTCGTGTTATGCCATGATAGATGTACAACTAACTAGTGATTTGATTTGATGCTTTATATTCATTTTACACTTGCTAAAATCTAATTCTACCCCTTTTGAACTTGGAGTTGGAACAGGGCATCAACATTGTCAGTGGGAGGGGCTTGGGCTGCTTCGGCATCCACAGTAGAGCAAACAAGGTAATCAGCTGTTCTGATCCTAGCTTCTATACTTTTTTGTGAATTAAAAATATTAAAATGAATCCCCATATTGGCGCTTTTCAAAAATTCCAAATTTACATATCCGTATCGGCCTCATACTGATACACGTATCCATATCTGTGCATTTTAGAGAACCAGTGAGCGCGAGGTACAGGCTCGCCGAGGGAGAGGCAAAGAGGAGTTGCGGGGAAGATGCCGCTGTATGACTGCATGCTGATGGTGAAACCGATGGTGACCAAGGAGGCCATAGCGGAGCTTGTGGCGCGGGTGGCGGGTCGCGCCTACCAGCGCAACGGCGTTGTCACCGAGCTCAAATCCTTTGGCAAAGTGCACCTAGGCTACGGCATCAGGAAGCTTGACGGCCGCCACTTCCAGGTCTGCCCCGGTTTGCCACTCTTTATTTGTGCTCCTTGATCAAAGCCTTGTATTCCCCGTGCGATGTGCCTCGTGACAGCGCGGAGAGGTGCCGATCTGATTCACTTCGCTAGACTGATGCGTATACGAAGAAATGTTTAAGTTGGTATGAGCGTTTAGGCCTTTTACCGTTTTGGGTCTTGGTGATGGGTGGTGCCTTTGACATGCTCGATGAAATGCCCGAGTAGGTTTGGCCGTTGGCTGTTAGAATGTTAGTGGGTATTGGCCTCGGTGTGATTGATAGAGTGCTGTAGTGAATAATTTGTTTAGGATCAGATCATTCTATTGATCGCAGTTAGTGTTTTAAATCAGAACTCAGGATTGCACTGGTCGCGTGGCTCGCACTGTGATCTGCTTGCTTTGAATACTGAATAGAAGGGTATAGCGGTTCGATCTTTCACATTCTGGGGTTTGGAAGTATTCTTGGGGAAAATGGCCAGTCAGTAAGTGATTCATGTGAGTCATGAAGTGGTAGCATTGCCCTTCTGCTCACCCCTTTTTACGATCCTTTTGGCTGCCACACGTTGGCCACCAACCACAGTTCCGGCAAGCTCACCAATCAGGCTTGCTTACATATCACTGCCGCCATAAGCTCCAGCTTAGCTGACACCTCTGCTTCTCCCACCTCCACTGGCGCACATGGTTCAGTGGTGTTAATTTCTTTGGCAGTTCAAATGGCCAACACACAGGCACGTCCCGGACCCCTCGAATCACTGGAAGCGATGTCGCCTCTTCAAGTTTATTCTCGGCAAGTTCAAGCTTATCACAGTGATGGTTATGAGTCTGTCCATGACCACATTCTTTGTACTCAAGACGGTTTCAGCACCTTGTTTTACTCCATATCCTTGGAGATCCTCGATATTATCGTGCAGCTGAATGACACTGCTTGCTTCTTCTGGAAGCGCTCAAGGGCTTTATTCAGTGACAATAGTACTTCTGCTATCTATATCGAGAACAAGTTTCACTCTTCCCATTGCTTGAACACACCTGTCATTATAACAATCTTTGCACCATGGTCAGCCTGTCTGAGACATGATGCTCAGTCAGAACATGTCGTGAGGCCTCAGCCCCTGAAATTCTTGACCTCGATAAAGGCTGCTTTGTCAATCTTCGGGTTGAGACCCTGTAACACTTTCAGCACAAGCATCTTAGTGGAGAAGGGCTGATCACTGTCACAAAGACTATTGGAGTGTAGCAAAACAATATATTGTTAA